>NC_082686.1:12500-375000 GCF_949987515.2 Delphinus delphis | reverse complement strand
TCTTAATTGTTCTGACAGGTGACTGTCACCCACGGGCTCTGTCACCTGCTGGGCTTCACACACAGCACGGAGGCCGAGTGGCAGAAGGTAGGAGCCATCCCCTGTCCCCAGCACACACACGGGGGGCATTGCAGCCTGAGGCCCCAGGAGCCGGGGCTGCACCACCTGCCCCTTGCAGTCAAGTATGAAAACCAAATGGAGAAGCGCAGTGAAATAAGGAACTTAGAATGCCTGCTTTATAAAAAAGACAGTGTTTGTCTTAAATATTGGACGCTCTAAATGCTGTTAACTGCATTGTTTATTCACTGTTGAAAGAAAGGTCTGAGGAGAGACACTACATTCCATAAATTCTATAAAATTCAAATGGCTTAAAGTTAAAAACCTTTACAAGAGACAGTGTGATGGTATTTGTCAATGGAAACGGGATCTAGAGCGTGCGGGTGTCTGATCCAGACCTGTTAGGTAAAGTCCTGTTTCCTGGAAGGCTGCCAGTGTTTCCTCTGTCTGTGAAGGTCTGTGTTGGTAGATGCACCATATTGTGTTTTATTAACTCGAATTACATTCGTAGTCAGATGGGTTCCCTGAACAGCATAGAAGAAAAGCATTTTTTCCTTAACGAGGTAGTCTCCGGGCAGTGGGCCTCTCCCCGGCCTTCCTAGGCTGCTGGGTCCACACGGGCCACACCCTGGCTCCCCCCCAACCCCCCGCCCAGCCCTGCTGTGGCCGCCTGGCTCCCCTGCTCAGCCCCACTGCTTCCCACACGCAGGCAGCATCTCAGGAAAGCCTCCAGCGGGCTTCCCACCAGCCTGCCCTTTCCCCGGGGGGCCGTCCTCACCCCCGCTCCCGTGCTTTCAGGGCCGGGCCACCCAGTCTGGCCCCTTCTCCTGCGACCCAGGCAGGCGCTCCTCTTCATGCATAGACCACCGCCCCAGCACCTGTTCCCAGCCCCCTGCTGGCTGCAGGGTTCACACGCCACCGGGCAGCACGTCGGTGCTCCCTGTGCACTGGGACCGCGGCCTGCCTTGGGCTGTGTGGGAGGCCCCGGGCCTCAGGGAGGGAACCCCAGGGCCCGAGGAGGCCAGGCCTCTGGGCCAATCTGGACCTGTTTCTGCCCCTTTCTTTCAGATGTACCAGAAGGAGAAGCAGGTTCTCGAGGAGCTGAGCAGGCACACAGGGACCAGGCTTCAGCCCCTGAGCAGGGACCTCTTCTGACCGAAGTGCTACCGTGTGGAGGGAAAGTGGATCCCCCCCGCCCCAGGGATCAGGGCTCCAGGGCCCCAGGGATCAGGGCTCCCCGCGCGGAGGTCCCTGCTGGCCACTGCTGTCCTGTGGGGCTGCACAAGTGCCAGCCCTAGCAGGCGCTGAATTCCACAAGTGGAATTTGCCTCTTAAAACACTAGAGAAGGGCTTCCCTGGTGGCGCAGTGGTTGAGAGTCCGCCTGCCGATGCAGGGGACGCGGGTTCATGCCCGGGTCCGGGAAGATCCCACATGCCGCAGAGCGGCTGGGCCCATGAGCCATGGCCGCTGGGCCTGCGCGTCCGGAGCCTGCGCTCTGCAACGGGAGAGCCCACAGCAGTGAGAGGCCCGCGTACTGCAAAAAACAAAAACAAAAAACATGAGAGAAATTTCCACTCATTTCTTTGTTCAGGACACAGTAGGTGTGTTATTTTCAGTGTTGTAAATAAAATAGTTCCAAGTGCTCAGGATGCAGAGGTGGGGCATGTCGGCCGCCTCCTCCCTGGGGCTCTGCCTTTGACAAAGAGGCATCTCCCACGTCTGCATCCCTTCAGGACAAATCAAGCAGCCCAGGTGGGCCTGCCCCCACTTCCTGTTGGAATCCTGCTGGATTCGGTCCCATCCAGTTCTCAGGAGCGCTGGGGCCTGGAGCCTTTGCTTGGTGCCTCTGCAAGGTGAGGGACAAGGCTGACCCTCGAGGTGGCCGCAGGGCCAGGCCTACCCACCGCAGGGCACCCTCAGCACGCCTCCTGCCGTCACCCACCCCTACCCATCGGTCGCGGTCAGGCAGTTGCTCACAGACTGTGCTCGAGTCCTTTGCCGTGGCCCCGGCATGGCAGAGCTCCGACTGCCATGTCCCATCCTCCTGTAGGAAAGCCTCCCTCCTGTCAGTATATCCTGCCGTGTGAATATGAAAATAAACCCAGGAGTTTACCCCAGAGCTTTATCCAGAGCTGTGCACAAGCTTCGGGCATCACGGGTGGGAGCAGATCTGGAAGGGGCGGGCGCCGAGCCAACCCGGGGCCTCCAAGCACTGACCACAGTGCCACAGACCCTCCAAGGAGCTCTGAACTGATCATGGCGATAAACCACAGCCTCTCGGAGACCCTGAAACCCCAAGTACTATGATTCTAATAATTTGGTTTCTCCCATAAATCGATCAGAAACATGAAAATGTGTTTCCCACTGGATTTGTGTCCTGAGCCTGGACTTTCCCTGGCTTTCGGGAACACGGGCCCTGTCATGTTCCTGAATCATTGGCCACGTGACCTATTTGTCATCAGTTAACCTCGTTCTCGGTTTAAAGTCTAACATGGCAAAGACCAAAGCTAACCCCACAAAGTTCTCCCCAGGCCTTTTTAAGGGACTGAAGGGGTCCTGAGACCCACTGGTCCTATCAGCGAGTATTTGGAGGTCACCACCTGCCATTGGAGCTGACCCTCCAGAACCTCTGGTCATGTCCGGAACACAGGCAGGTTTTCTCCTGAGCACGGGCCTGAGCAGAATTGCTGGGAGCTGGAGGCGGGAGGTCCAGCTTTATAGCTGATGCCTATGAGTGTTTCCCCGGGGCTGGATGGTTTGTCCCCGCCAGCAGCCGTAGTAGTGGCCCCCAGGTCCTGCTACCTGGTGTCAGGTACCGAGCAACCTGCGTGTGCCCTGACCCTCCGCTTGGATGGTGTCCACATGTGCACTGTGGCCATCCTGCATTTCTCTTGTCACCAGTGACCCTCTCCATCGGCATCCCCTCCACCAGAAGGGTGACTGGTCAGGTCTTATTGCCCATTCTCTACTGGTTTTTCTTTTTTCTTATTAATTCTGGGGTGTTTTTATATATGGTTGAAAACATGCCTTGAATTTTAGTACAGAATACGACCTGAATCTGAGAGAAGGCCGCCCCACGGTCTGTCAGCAGCCGTGCCATCTGCCCACCCCGCCCAGGCACGTGCTGTCACGTCCCAGAGCTTCCTGCAAACCCAGCATTGCCAGAGCAGGGCTCCTGCTCTGGGTGTCGCCGGCATCCCCAGCCCTTTACTGTCCTAGGTGTGTTCTAGATTCAGCTCCCAAGGCCGTGACGCCCTGGAGGTGCCGTGCCAGGTCCGCAGGCCGCTGAGCACGTGCAGTGCCTCTCGCTTCGTGTCCTCGACATCTTGCTGAGGGGACCCCCGCCAGCAGCCCCGCCAGGGTGCCAGGCATAGCTGGTCAAAGGAAGTTTTCTCCCAACACTTGCCACTAAGTGCCAGGAGCCAGTGCAGCCCCCACAGGCAGAGGTCAGGCCCACAAGACTGCCCCCCACTCTAGCCCAGGGGACCCACTGTCCAGCGCCGCCAGAAGCCAGGGCTTCCCACAGCCCCCGCCTCTGGTTCAGTAATTTGCTAGAATGGCCCACAGAACTCAGGGAGACACGGGTTTCTTACAAGGGACACAGATTGACAGCCAGATGGAGGCGTCCATAGGGTGACATCTGGGGGCTTATGTCCCCGTGGAGCTGGGGTGCACCCCCCAGATGTGTTCACCAGCCCCATTTTCTAGGGGTTTTGTGGAGGCTCTGCTAGGGTGGCGGGGCTTGATTAAATCGCTGGCCTCTGCTGATGGGCTCAGCCTCCAGCCCCTCCCCTCCCTGAGGCTGGGGGCGGGGCCTGAGTTCCAGCCTCTCATCAGGGCTGGCTTCTCCGGCGACGAGCCCCATCTGAAGCTCTCCAGCGCCCGAGTCACCTCGTTAGCACAGTCGCAGGAATCCAAAGGTTTTACGAGCTCTGTGCCAGGAACCAGGACAAAACCAGATGGCCATGTCGTCTTATGCTGCGGTATCACGCCATGCCACCACTGTACTCCCGGCACCCGGGCCCCAGAACCCGCCTCCCTCACTCCCAGGGCCTGCTCAGACCTCTTCAGCTTCCCCAGGTTGGCATGCCTCGGGGTGCTTTCCCGCCCGGGCCCTCCTCAGCAGTGACCGCCCCTCCTGCAGGCCCCCCAATGGTGGCCTTGCCGGGCGTTTCCCGGCACCGGACTCTCCCGGACTCAGGAACATGTTTCCTTCAACCCAGTTGACCCAGCAAGGCCAGCTGTGCGGTCGTAGGAAACATGTATGTTGGTATCTGCCCCTGGCTCCTGCCGTGGGGCTCCTCATAAATTCCCAAGTGACAGGAGCACCAGCAGCCCCTTTTGTCCTAATGAGGTGACTCTGGGCGGCTCCTGGGTGGAGGCTGGTCGCCGGGAAGACCAAGCCAGGATGAGAACCTTGGAGCTTACAGCGCCGCCCCACGCCCATTCTCCAGAGTAGGGAGGGGACTAGAGATGGAAGTGCCCGTGGATCAGGCCTGCGTGCAGCCCCCACAGCATAAGGCTCGGGGGGGCCAGGTCGGCAGACACAGCCGCATACCAGGAGGGTGACACACCCCACTCCACGGGGACACAGGTGGCAGCCTGGATTTGTGACTGAGCCCTTAACCCGTGGGATCCGACACCATCTCCCGGTGGGTGGTGTCAGAACTGGACTGTAGGACACCCATGCGGGGGTCACAGAGGACTGCTTGATGTGGGGAAACCCCACACATTTGGTGACGGAAGTGAAATGTTCTGTGTGAAAGTAAAGGACACTCACAGGTGAGAAAGACATAGGAGGGAAGGCGGGGCTTTCCTGACTTGGGAGGAAAACAAAACTGAGTTTTTCCAATTTACCAGACCATCCAAACATGGTGAACTTCTGTCAAATCTCTTCCCTCTATTGAATTAATAATTACGTTGAGAAATAAAACCAAAGGGAAAAGCCATGTTAGAAAACGTCAAACTGAATGGGAATTCCCTGGTGCCCATTCCCCGCCCCCCGCAGGCCGCAGTGCTGGGGGAGAAAGAAAGAAAGAAAACATCAACATGAAAATCAGGAAATCGGCTCAGACGTTTAACTGCACATTTAAGAAGACAGCGGCGTCTGTCGAGACGAGCTGCACTCAGGCACGCAGGCCCTGGCCCTCTCCTCGCTGGGCAGCTGCACGGGGCCGAGGTCTGCCCAGGGGCGCCTGTGTGCAGCCAAAGGGCAATTCCAAGGTCATCTCGCTTCCTCTGACGACCCTTCTGGCAACTGCGAGGGTCCAAAGATGTAAGGCTGGAGCAGGGGTCCTGCTCGAGTGGAACTTGGGGAAAGAGACCATTTATCCCAAAAGGGGCCGATGAAAACACGCGTAATACTTGAAAATGACACTTGCGAGAAAATTATATTAAAGCAGCCAGGAAGCATAATTCCACCAGAGAAAATAAAAGAGGGGCAGAGAGTGGAGTAAAGGTAACTCGTCCCGTGGGGAGAATCCAGCCAGAGGCAGATGGAAGACAGCCCTGCCTCGGCCCAGCCTCCGGTGCTTGGCTTCAGGAGGAGAGGCTACGTGAGTGAACCGGCCTGCAGCTCTGCCCTCGCACAGACACACCAGGCACATGTCCTGCGGCTGCTCCCTTGCTGTGAGGAGCCGGGGCCTCTGCCCTGGGCCGCCGGGCACCACGAGTGGCACTCTGCTCGTGGCGATTCCCCCAGGAAGGTTCAAGGTTCAAGGTTCGTGTGGCTACCTCAGTCGACCTTTCCTCTCCTGGCTCCTGAGCCGTGTCTCCTCGTGACCCTCCCCGCCCCGCATCCAGGGCCGCGGCTGCCCACCCCCTGGGGGAGCACGAGGCCCTGCCGCTTACCCGAGCCCGCGGTGGGGTCACAGGCCTGGAGCCTGTGTGGGCAGGACGCCGTCGGACACAGCCCTAGAGGAAGGAGGGTGTCTCTGGACGCAGCTGGCTCACAGACACCACGCTCAGGTGGGTCTCGCCGCCAGGGCTCCGTGGGGGCCCTCACAGCCGGGCTTATACTGGGCCCTCCCCTGCTGGGCTGGACAAATGACCCAAGCCTCGGGCAGCTCCCCTGGGAGGAGGGCATGGGGTCCACACCCAGCCGTGGCAGCTAGGACTGAGGCTGCCAGGGTTACCTCCACCCCCGCCACACCCCTCCCTCGGGAGCTGGCAAGGCCTCCCCAGGCTCCTGCTGCAGCTACAGGCCTGACAGAGGGTGAGGAGGGCCGACCCAGGCCCTGGGGTCCTCCCGCCCCGCAGGCCCAGGAGGCTGGCCCGGAGCCCAGCCCGGACTTACGTGCCAAGGGCGGCCACTGAGGGACGGGCCACGTGCCACACGGTGGGCAGGAAGCTGGCAGCAGGAGGGAGGGCAGTGGCGGAGACCACCGGGGGCCATGTGGAGTAACCCGCCGGGGAGCCAGGAGTGGGGCTGGCCTGCAGCGGGGCTGGGGGCGCGTAGTGGTGATGGTGGCACACAGAGGGCGGCTTCTGCCTCTTGGCTCGCAGGACGGCGGGGCGAGCCCACTGCGGGTCCTCAGCATGACACACACCAGGGCGTTTCAGCGGGCCCCCGGCTGCTCCTGGGCTCCCCTCCCCTCCACGTGGTTCCTGACTCAGGATGGGGTCAGGGTCAGAGCAGCGGTGGGCAGGGGTCCAGGAGGGCAGGAGGGTGGGGGGCAGGCTCCAGCAGAGCTCATCTGGCTCAAGGGGGCCGCTGTCTGGGCCCTGAACTGGGCAACCCGTTCCTCATCTGGGTGGGACGGGGGGGCGCTTGGGAGCTTCAACCTGGAGCACAGAGCTGGAGCCAGAAATGTGTTTTTCAGAGCTACAGAGGTGCGTGGATTTCCGGAGGAAGAGCCACCAGGTCCTCTGGTCTTGGTTTGGGTGTGGAGCCTACCTGTGGGGGGAGGCGCAGGGGGGCGGGCGCGAGTGCTGATGGGGGCAGGGCTCTGAGCATCAGGTTCTGCATGAGGATCTGGTGCATCTGTGCGCTCTGCATCAGCATCATCTCCACCATGTCTGAGGGAGGGCACGGAGGGCTGGGTCACGCACGGCCGGCCGCCGGTGACCGGGCCGCTCCTGGAACGGAGCGCAGGTGAAGCAGACACAGAGCTCTACGAGCAGGCGTGGAGGCCTGTGGGTCTGCGGGTCCCGGGCTGTGTGCTCAGACGCGTCGTTTTGAACCCTACTGACGGTGGAGCCTTCTTGCCACTGGATTCCTCTCGTCCGTCCGCTGGGCTGCGTGGTGGCCCCGACGGTATCCACATGCTAATCCCCAGGACCTCTGAATGTGGTCTGATTTGGAAAAGGGTCTTTGCAGGTATGATAAGGATCTTGAGATGAAATCAGCCAGGGGAGCCCTAAACCCAAGGCCAGTGTCTTCCTGAGCGAGAGGCAGACGGAGCTCTGAGACAGAGGAGGGGGCAAGACGCAGAGGCGGCGGGCGGAGCCCCAGGAGGTGGAGGGGCAGGAAGGCCCCTCCCCAGGACCTGCCGCACCTTGAGTTTGGAGCTCAGCCTCCAGACTGGGAGCAGACACAGTCCTGTCATTTTAGGCCACCGGCTTGTGGCGCTTTGTCGCAGCCACCCCAGGAAGCTAATATATTCACCAACTCGGGACACTAGGAAACGCTAATTTTGGTCAGTGTGGGACATAAATGTTGCTTCTTTCCACAGCAGCTAGGCCCTGGAAATTAGGTAGCCCTCCAGGCTCTGCTGGCCTCACCGAAGGAAAGTGAGCCTCTAAGGACCACTCAGACTCGCAGCCAAGCAGATGGGGCCTCCAGGCCTGGGCTGGGGCTCCCGCGCGCGCTTTGGAGCTGGGCTGCAGCAGACAGCCTCCCCCTTGGCCGCTCTCCCGGACCTCCCTGCAGGCGTGGACTTGCCAAGCCTCCACAATTACGCGGGCCAAGTCCTTAAAGCACGTCCTTCTCGCTGTATTACACACCCTGCTGGTTCTGTTTCTCTGCAGAGCCCTGACTGGCACAGATGTCGGCACAGGGCCAGGGGGCTCTGGGGAAGGGGCCAGAGCCAGACTGCTAGTGCAGAAGCTGAGTCTGGCAGCCCCACAGGGGGCAAAGGCCCTTGAGGAGACCCACGTGGGTCGGGGCTTGGGAAGCCCCGCCCACAGTGAGCCCTCTGAGAGGGAGCCCCCTCCCCATCAGCCCCGCAGGGCCCCGCCCCCCGAGTAAAATCGCGCATGAAAAGATTGGTCGGCGGATGTGGGGGTAGAGAAGTGGACCCACATCTACAGCCTCACCACCAGGGCACACGTCAGTGCAGTGGGCAAACAGTCTTCAATAAAGGGCAGGGGGTCAAATAAAGGGCAGGGTATCCATGGCAAAAATAATAGCATTGATCCCTAATTCACAACACACACAAAAATCCATTGCAGGTGGATCATACATCTAAATGTGAAAGGCAAACAGAGCCCCAGAAGAAAATACAGAAGAATGTCTTCCTGACCTTGACGGGTAAAGACTTCTTAAACAGGACATAAAAGTACCAACCATAAAGAGTAAAGCCTGAAAAACTGAACTTCACTAAAATTAAGAACTTCTTTTTATCCAGAGACACACACTATGAAGAGAGTGGAAGGGCCACAAAAAGGACTTGCTGTTTGCAATACATATGTCAAAATGACCCATTTTTAGAATACATAAAGAATTCCTAGAAATCAATCAGAGAGGCAGAAAACCGGAAAGAAAAATGGGCAAAATACTTGAATGGGAACTTCACAAAAAAGCATATTCAAGTGGCCAAAAATATATGAAAAGGTGAAGTGCAAATTAAAACCAGAAGAAGCTACCATGGCCTGCCCACCAGATTGGTGAAAATGAAAAATTCTGAAAACATCAAGTGTTGGTAAGTTGCTGTGGGCAACCAAAATTCTCCTCCCCTCCCGTGGGGTGCACATGGGTCCAGGCACTTTGGAAAACTGTCTGGCAGTATTTCCTAAGCAGCCATCCCATCCCCGGGTGTGTGCCCCACAGACACGAGCACGTCCATTCACCAGAAGGCACGCAGAGAAGCACTGCGGCAACAGCCCAGCTGCGCAGAAACGGAACGCCCAACCCCCCAAATGGGCCCACAGTCTGAGGGACTGAATAGCGTGGTGGCTAAAGAATGGCCCCAGCGATGCCCACATCCTGATCCCAGAACCTGCGAATGTGTTCCGTTACACAGCGAAAGGGACTTGCAGATGTGACGAAGTTAAGAATCTTGAGATGGGATGGAAGCGACCAGAGTCTCCGCCCACGGACGAAGGGATAAGTAAAATGGGGTCCAGCCACACAGTGGGGTATTACTCAGCCTTAAAAAGGCAGGATGCTCTGACACAGGCTACAACATGGATGAACCTTGAGGACATTATGCTCGGTGACATAAGCCAGACACACAAAGACAAATACTGTGTGCTTCTGCTCTTATGAGGCATGTAGCCCAATCAAAATCAAGAAGGTGGAACACAGACTGGTGGGCGCAAGGGGCTGGGGGAGGGGGATGGGAAGCTGTTCACTGGGGCAGAGTTTTAGTTTTACACGACGGAAAATTCTAAAGATCTGTTGCACAACAATGTTGAATATAGTTAGCACGACTTAAACATGGTTACGATGGTCAACTTTATGTTACGTGTTTTTTACCACAATTTTTTAAATTAACTTTTGTTAAAAAGGATCTTCAGATAGGGAGATTATCTTGGATTATCCGGGTGGTCCCCATGTTATCACGGGGTCCTTAGAAAGTGTTGGGAGAAAATAACTATCAACCTACACTTGAATATCCAGCAAAACTAGTGTTTAAGAACAAGGGGAAACAAAAAGAAAGTGAACACTAAGGCAGCTTCAAAAGCCTGTCCTGCAGGACCTTGTAAAAGACTTGTTCCCAGGTGATAGGAAGGGATTCCAGGAGGACAGTCTGAGATACAATAAAGGGTGAGTTAATTCAAATGTATTTGCTGTATGACGTTATACCAGTGTCTTTTCTGTGAAGTTTTCCAAAAAGGTAGAACTGACATGGAGAGCAGTCGCGGGGAGTGGGGTGGAGTGGAGCTCCAGAAGCCGCGTATCTACTTCATAGGAAGCAGCCCAGCAGTTCTCCAAAGGGGTTGTTGCAGTACACTGGAGAGTCCCTATTTTTACATTCAAATACTTGATCCACTTGGAATTTGTTTTGGTATAGTGAGTGTGGTAAGGAACGTGACTTGACTGTTCTGAGTAACTATTTACTTACTGACTGTTTCATTTTTACCAGTGATTTTAAATGCACTTTTTAAAGGCACACAGACACTTGCGCGCACGTGCGCGTGCACACACACACACGCACGCACACACACAGGGGATGCTGGGTTCACCTCTAGAGCCTGACAGTCACTAAAGTTCATCTGGAAAAACCAGGGAGGGTGGTGAGGAGAGACCAGCGGGCTGTCCTCTCTGCACCTCCAGGCCACCTTCCTGTGTGTCACGGTGAGAACGGTCCCCCTGGGGAGCTGCAGGCCGCCATGGACCAGGCCTGACGTGTAGCACGTACACAGTGGTGCTTCAGTGCCGGCGACAGAGTTGAGAACACTCGTCAGGTGATTCTACACACAAGTCTGCCTCGGACTCTCAATACCTCCCATCGTCAGGAAAACGCAAACTACAACCCCACCGACCGACTACCACCCCTGCTAACACGGCTGCCCGCACCACATGCAGGTGAGGGTGTCGAGGAACTGGACCTCTCACACGTGGCAGTTTTAAGCACACACCTGCCATGATTCAGCCGTCCCAGTCCTAGA
The DNA here is from genome assembly GCF_949987515.2 of Delphinus delphis. Lineage (NCBI taxonomy): Eukaryota > Metazoa > Chordata > Mammalia > Artiodactyla > Delphinidae > Delphinus > Delphinus delphis. The sequence goes on along the minus strand of NC_082686.1, from coordinate 364,169 downwards.
TATTTACCCAGGAGAAATAAAAATGTACATCCAGGCCTGACGTGAGTGTCCATGGAGCTTTTGTGGTGATGACCAAAACTAGAAACGACCCAAGTGTTCATCGACAGGTGAAAGGATAGCAAACCAGTCCATCCTCACAATGTAAGGTCACTGGGCAATTTCAAGGAGCCATGGTTTGCTACGCCCAACAAGAGCGATGAGTCTGAAAACAGTGCCACTGAGTGAAAGAAGCCACACAGGAAAGAGTGCATACTGTGTGATTCCACTCATACAAAAATCTAGGAGACGCAAACTGATGCAGAGTGACAAAGCAGGTAGGACGGCGGGAAAAGGTGCCTGAGGTGATGCCGTGTGTTCACTGCCTTGATTTAGTGATGGGTTCACAGGTATGTACAGGTGTCAATACTATCAAATTGTACACTTTAACGGTGTGCAATTTATTCTATGTCACCTCAATAGAGCTGTTCTAAAATTCAAGTATTTAAAAGTTACCTAAAGAGAAAAAGCAGTTTAACCAAGGGTTTTTTGAAGCTAATCACTGGATGAGTTGGGCTGGAACACAGTTCTTTCAAATCTGAGTCCAAGCTTCTTCCCTCAGGGATATCCATCAGTAAGGATTTTTCAAAGTGAAATTCTTTTCATGTTGGTAAATACATAGCTTCAGTTGAGTAGTCAAAAGCTGGCCCTAAAAGACTACCTAGCTTACAAAACTATTTTTTCAGTAGAGAATTGCATAAACCCGTGACAACATTCGTTATGAACACTTACCTTCCTTGACGCTTCCTGACTGCTGAGTGGGGAAGGCCTGGGGAGGGGGGATCTGTGCGATGAGTGGCTGCTGAGGCAGCTGCTGGATGATGGTGGTGGGAGGTGGGGGTGCCTAGAAGAGCCAGATGACCCATTTCCTGAATGTGCCCCGGGAATAGTGACCTACAGAACCACCCACCACCCATCCACCCACCACCCACCCATCAATCCATCCATCCAACATCCACCCACTGTCCACCCATCAATCCATCCCCCATCCATCCATCCATCCACCCATCCATCCATCCATTCATCCACCATCCACCCATCAATCCATCCATCCAACATCCACACACCATCCATCCATCCACCATCCATGCCCCCATCCATCCATCCATTCATCCACCCACCATCCACCCATCAATCCATCCCCCCATCCAACCATCCATCCATCCATCCATCCATCCATCCACCATCCATCCATCTGTCAATACACCCATCCAGGGGCTTCCCTGGTGGTGCAGTGGTTGAGAATCTGCCTGCCAATGCAGGGGACACGGGTTTGAGCCCTGGTCTGGGAAGATCCCACATGCCACGGAGCAACTGGGCCCGTGAGCCACAACTACTGAGCCTGCACATCTAGAGCCTGTGCTCCGCAACAAGAGAGGCCGCGACAGTGAGAGGCCCGCGTACTGCAGTGAAGAGTGGCCCCCACTCGCCGCAACTAGAGAAAGCCCTCGCACAGAAACGAAGACCCAACACAGCCAAAAATAAATAAATTAATTAATTAATTAAATTAAAAAAAAATACACTCATCCATCCACCAGCCATCCATGGGGGACTTTAAATGAGAAACCCTAGAGGTTAAACAGATGGCTGAATAGATAAATATTTGAGTCTGGGTATCACTTAGGACATGGAATGTTATGGGCTGAATGTTTGTCCCCCCACAAATTCACATGTTGAAGCCCTAACCTCCAAAGTGACTACATTTGGAGATGAGGCCTATGAGGAGGTGATAAAGGGAACGAGGTCGTAAGAGTGGGGCTCTAGTCTGATAGGGCTGGTGTCCTTGTAAGAAGAGAAAGAGACACCAGAAGCTGTCTGCCCCTTGAGGATACAGTGAGAAGGCGGCCACCCACCAGCCAGGAGAGCACGCTCACAAGAACTGCATTGGCCGGCACCTTCATCTGGGACGTCCAGCCTCCAGATGGTGAGAAGGTAAACGTCTGATGTTTAAGTGCCCAGACTGTGCTATTTTGTAGTGGAGCCCAAGCTGAGTAAGACATGGCGTTTTTCATGTTTCCCACGTTTCCTGGATTTAGTGGGCTAAGCTCATCCCTGCTTCCATTGATTCTGCTTTAATAGAGGTATCCAAGGATCTCGGCATGGAAATACCCTCTGGCTTCCCTCCTGAGTTAAAATAAACGCACAAAAATTTGGGGCGCACACCAGGCGTTGATTTCTATTTTAATCCCCTGCCCTGTCCCTTCTCTCTCAGTTCACGGAAAGGATGGCATGGACCAGGGTTGGCAAACTTCCTGTAAAGGGCTGGACAGTGTATCGTTCCCGCTTTGTGGCCACACGGCTTTAGTTGTAACTGCTCACCTCTGCCTTTGTAGCTGGAAAGCAGCCCCAGACATGTAAGCACTTATGAACCCTGAGATGTGTGTTTCATATCATTTTCATGTGTTACAAACTATCATTCTTCCCCTGATTCTTTCCCAAACATTTAAAAGTGTACCACCCCTCTCAGTTCACAGGTCCCACTGACACAGGTGGCAGCCAGCTTTGGCCTGTAGCCACAGTCGGCCACCCCCCACAGGCCACCCCCGGCCCTGCACAGACCAGCAGGCAGTCACAGCAGTGGTGCTCTCGCGGCAGAGGGGACCTCCTACCCCAGAGTCTCTGGGACATTCATCCTAGCCACCAAGGCCCCTGCCTGCTCTCGTGCTGTCATTGGGGCTGAGACTGAAACACCCAAGCATGACTGGGCCTGAGGAACTGCAGTAAGTATGCGCACGTTGGGACGGGGGGAGCCTCCTGATCCTACACCCTCACCCCACCATTCCTGGGGCAAAGGGGGCTCTGGGGGCTCTGCTGGCACGCCCCTTCCCTCTCTGTTCCCTCCACGTGGGCTGCCAGGTCCCCTCCCAGAGGATAAACGCCCTCCAGGTCACGGACCCAGCCTGTGGGCACCACCAACCTCCCTGGCCAGCCGATCCAGAACCTTCTCAACTTGGCCCCGCCCACCTCCTGCCTGGTCTTCTCCTCATGCACTCAACCCCCGAGGCCGCAGCCCGCCAGGCCCCAGCTGCCACCCCTCCTTGCTCTGGGCATCCAGCTGCCCCCGATACGATCCCTTTTGCTTAAGAAAGTCAGAGCTGCTTTCCATCGCTTGTAACCCAGGATGCTGAATGCAGGCGTGAGGCTCTCAGAAGTGGAACAGTCTTCCACCTTTTACAATTCTGCCCTGGAGACTAGGGGCTAAGCTTCCCCAGTCATTATGAAGTTTGGGAAAGGAGCTGACACACTTCTTCCCCAAATTCAGGCCCTCCTGATACTGAAACCTCCTAATACTTCTGCTCCTAGCGCAAAGGTTAGGACGTGGGGCGGAGCTGGGACCCCAGCCTCTCACCTGTAATGAGATAAGCACCCCCTACCCCCAGCCAGTTCTCAGGGCACCTGTGAGGCCTGATGACACACATTAGCCCCGACAGAGCCAGACACGGAATGCAGGCACGGCCGCCGCTCAGCCCACGGCCCCTTCCGCGCACTTCCCTAAGGTGCTGAAAGAGGCGAGAGACGGAGGTGTGGAGACACCGCCATCCCTGCTTAGGTGAGAGGTCTCTGGGGGCGTGGCACCCTCCCTGCATTGGTTCTGCCCCCCAGATTCACCGCGAGGAAGACTTACTGGGTGTTGGGTGATCTGCCGTGGGTCCGGGGTGGGTGGGGCCGGGGAGACAGCGGGGTGGACACCCACGGGGGGCACCTCTGGGGGCAGCACTGACCCACGGGCTCCTCCGTCCGGCCCCCTCCAGGCGCGGGCCCGGGAGACCTCTTCCAGGAGGTGCTGTTCCTGTAACGCCAAAGCAGAGCCCGTGCTTGGAGGCAGGGAGCTGGGACAGCCGGAGCGGGCTGGCGTGTCCCAGGCCCTCACCCCGCCTGGCACGACAGCACCAGCTCACAGGCGTGTGGCCCCCGCGGTGGGGGAGCGGCCCCAGGACCACCTGCTACCCCCGTGCACCAGGCTCCCTCCCACCCCACCCGGGCGCATGATCAGATGGTAGGCCCAGGGCGCAGCTGGGTCGGAGTTGGAGCCAGGCCCTGGAGGCAACGCCAGAAGGCCCTTGCCTGGTGCACACGGGAGAAATTGACCCCGAACGACTTTTTCCAGCCTATAGAGGATATTCTGTCTCTCCAGCATGCTTCCAGGTCGACTTCACCACAAAGCAGTGAGTTTATCACAACTATCGTTTGGACCCGAACGCACCCCTTCCCATGGTCATTCCCTGCTGCGGGTGCCTCTGGTTTGGACGAAGCCCTGGTCATCTTGGAATCCCACTTCCAGGGGAACCGGACCCTTCACGCGGCACTTCCACCTCTGATCATGTGCAAACAGAGCAGTTTTTTCCAGCTAACAGCCCCCTGTGAGAGCCCAGCCTACAGGTGAGCTCTCCTCTCTCCCTGGAGTCCGTGATCGGGGATGGCGCCCCTCGGCTGCTCACGGCCCATCAGCTGTCCGCCCCCAAGTCGCAAACGGCAGAACCAGCACGGGTTCCAGAAGGGCCCCCACCTCCACTGGCCCGTGTTTGCTCTGAGCTCAGGCCGCAGTCTCAGCTGCAGAGGGCTCGGGCCAAGGCTCCCTGTGGCCACGTGGCCTACCCAGAGTCTCTGCAGAAGGTCCTTCCTCATCCTCAGAGCGCTCCGCAGGGCGGCCTCTGGCCCGTCCTCATTTCCTGGAGGGAAGCGCGTGCTTCAGGGCTCAGCACTGCAGATCCCGGCAGCTCCCTCTCCGGGACCTGCACGCCTGTCCCAGAGAAGGAGGGAGGTGCCTGGGGACGGAGCTTGGGGGGCTGCCCTGTGGGGATTACGTGGGCAATGGTGGGGGGCATGCGGGGAGCTCAGTCTCTCAGGGGGGTCTATCTTACTCCTGGACAGGAGCCGGAAGTTGCAGAGTGAGGATTTCCCCTGGGGCCCGAGCACCACGTTGCTCCTGCACCTTTGCCGGGAAGTCCCGCGGGCTCCACGGGGCTCGGTGAGAGGAAGGAGGCCCTCACGGGATGGGGCTGAGAGCCCAGCCTCCCATCACCTGGAGCCACCCCGCAGCCCCAAGCTGCCTGGAGGCTGGCGTGTTCCACGGAGCCTCAGGGAACGGTTCCTGCAGTGTCCTGGACACCATGCCTCTGGTGGTCCCTGAGCTCCTTTCCTCTGGGTGCACGGGCCTGCCCCTCCCCCCAGGCCTGCCGCCTCCCCCTAGAGCTGGCGATGCCCGGGCTGCCCGTCCTCTGGGGTCCCCACTCCCCCTCCAGGAGTCCCCACTTCCCTGGCCCATTTGTACTGTTCCATGTTCTGAGCTCGTCCTTGGTCATGTGACCTGGTTTGGGATTTTTTTCTATCTGGATTTGGGCCCTGGGCTCTGTCTGCTGCACTTGGGAGCTGCCTGGAACCCCCGCAGCCCAAGGGGCTACGCCACATAGTAAAGAACAAGCAGTGTCTCCCCAGCACCTCGCCTAGATGTCCCTGAGCCCGGAGCCCGTCACCAGGTAAAGCAGTCCTTGCCCTGGGTCCTGTGGCCTAAGCATGTGACCGCCAGCCATGCTGGGGACGACGGGGCGTCTGGTCTGGGCGCCCGAGGATGCGCAGGCCGACACGGGTGGGGTAGGCCCTCCACACCCACACCGCACAGCGAGCGCAGGGCGACACGGTCTGATGCAGGTGTGGCCACTTGCGATCCAAGCTGGGCAGCCTGGGCTGCTTATCTAACCTCTCTGTGCCTCTAGCGCTCAGCTGCGAAACAGGAATGATGAACGTGCCCTCCTGGGTATGCAGGGTGGATGTGATACGATATGAGGGGGTGTGTGTGTGTGTGTGTGTGTGTGTGTGTGTGTGTGTGTGTGTGTGTGTGTGTGTGTGTGTGTGTGTGTGTGTGTGTGTGTGTAGGTTGCTCCGGGGCCTGTGCAGCGTCAGGCAGCCCGGGGCTCTTACCGGGCGTGAGCTGGGGGTCCTCAGAATCCACTTCCACATCCTCGCGCTCTTGCTTCAGCTTCTGTGAGAAGAGAGCAGAGCGAGGACTGTGCTCCAGGCGCGGGCTCAGTGTGGGGGCCAGGCCGGACACCAGCGCCCAGACAGACGGGCTGGGAGCAGGAAGCATGTGAGGGGGCTGCGGGGCAGGGAGCCAGGTGGGACCCTGAGGCCACACTCGCCATACAGTGCACACACACTCCCCCTTGAAACCCACAGGCCCTTGCAGGAGGCTATCTGAAGAGCCTGACCAGGCCGGCTCTGTGTCCTGACCACCTGACTGCCCCACTGAGCCCTGGGCTGAGCAGCTACTGTCGGGGCCAGTTCTGGGGTGAGCCCTGCTGCCGCTCTGGGCAGCCGTCGGGAGCAGAGGGACAGAGCAGGCAGGTGAGGTGGGGGGAGCCGTGAGGACCCCGCAGACCCTCAGAGGAGGAGAAGGGGGCCGGCCTGAGGGCGTCCACCGGCCGCCCACCCCAGGCCCGGCCGAGACGCCGCGCCCTGAAACTCGGAAGCTGGGAGGCCCCGAGGGGGAGAATCAGGGCGCCCTGGCGGTGCTCCAGCCGGTGGGTGCGGGCCTGCCTCCTGGCTGCAGAAACTGCCAGGAGAACCTACTTGGTTCTGTACAAACACAGAGAAGAAAAGCCAAGGAGCCACAGTTCTTCACCACGAGGCTAAAAGCACTGAAAAGGGTCTTGCTTTGCAAGTGGGCTCGTTCCAGGTATAATCTTACCTTTCAAAGCTGTGCTTCTGTAACAAGCTGCTAAAAACACGAGTGCCCAGCTGCCTTACCTTCTCCAGGAGTTTCAGGGTCAGCCGGGTCAACCGATCTGCCACCGAGGAGTCCAGCATCCCGGGGCCACAGGAGGGGACGCCACGGGCCCGCCCCTCCCCGTCTCAGTTCCCTCTGGAAGAACCGCTCAGCTGGAGACACGCAGCCCAGCCCTGGGGCCACTGAAAGAATCCCACGCGGGCTCGGTTTGCCTTCTGGCCTCTGCGGCCAGAGAAGAGCGTGTGTGTGTGGGGCACACGCCCTGGACGCGCAGTGTCGGGCATCGCCATGGTGGTTGCTAGGAGCCGCAGACATGGCGAGGCCCGGTTGCCAGGTTTCCACTGAGAGTCCTTCCCAGGCCCCGCCTGTCCCCATGCAGGGGTTACCAGTAAACACTGCTGATCCCCAGGTGTGGCCAGGCGGGGCTCCTTGGGAAGGAAAAAGTGGGCAGCAGCTGGGGCCCGAGGGGTAGAGTGCAGCCCTGGCGGGGAGGACAGAGCCCAGAGGATGGGGTGGGGAGGGGCACGGCATCCACCCCCCACGCACCATGGGGGCCTGCCACCCCTGCCCTCAGTCCGTTATGGCCTCCAGGAGGCCAGCAAGCCCCTGGCCTTTCCTAGGGATCCTCCCAGCCAGACGGGAGTAAAGGCCAGAAACACTGGAAGACAGGGTGCGACCACCACCTCCCTGCAGACTTCAGGAAACTCTGCGTGGCACCAGGGAGCTGGCCAACGAGGTGCCTGGGGGCTTCTGGGTGGGAGCTCAAGGTGGGCTCACCCCACAGGCACCCAGCTGGCACCTCAGAGGACACGGGGCCACCCCGAGGCACCACCCCTCAGGGTGGATGTGATTCCAGCAGGGGGACTGCCCAGCCGGGACCCATGCCCAGAGAGGGGCAGGGGTTCCCAGTGCCTGAGGGGCAGGGGCACCTGGGAGGCGGACCATCGGTGGGTGACCCACCTACCCAGCAGAGGGCATGTCCACAGGGCTGGCATGGGGAGGGGGTGTGATGGGAGGGGAGGGGGTGAGCCCATCAAGGGAAGACTTTTCTAAATGATGCTTCATTTCAATGCTTCCCAGGAAGGGCAGCTTTGAGGAGTAGTATTGTATTTTGTTTTATATTGTATCAATACCTACTGTATCGGGCATTTTGTAGGGTGTTCCTCTACTATTGGGATTTGTTTGATGATTTCTCACAATTGGACTGGGGTTATGGGTTTTTGGGAGGAAGACCACAGAGGCAAAAGGCCCTTCTCATCACGTCCCATCCAGGGTGTGTGCCGTCAACATGACCTACACTGTGGACGATGACCTTAGTTACCTCGTGGACGTGTGTCTATCAGGTTTCACCACTGCACAGCTACTATTTCTCTCTCCCTTTCCACACTGTCTTCTTCAGGAGGAAGTAGCTATGCACAGCCCATACGTAAGGAGTGGGGGGTTGTGTTTCCCTCCTTGAAGGTGAGTATCTACATATCTGGACAGCTGTTTAATTGTTAAAAATAAGTTAAGAGTCAGATCCAACATTTCAGAATATCTAGAATAGCCGTGGAAATGATTCTGGGCTTCCTCGGAACACAGTTTGAAAACCACTGGCCAAAGCAGCGTGGGCAAACACGTGGGCCCCCCACAAAGTTTTAGAGGTACTGCAACATGTAAAGGTTGAGAGATTCAGGCATAGATCTGAGTCTCTGACTGCTCCTGGGAAATCTGACCCTGTGGTCTGCTAGTGTTGCCTGCCTACCCCTGGTCTTAGGAGGCCACCGCCTCGTGTCTGTGAGCCGAGACTGCAAGCATCACTCACCACACAGAGGGCTATGGTCTGACACAGGAGGAGGTTGAACTTCCAGGGCTCCCTGAAGGTTTGTGTAAGTTGCGGCTGCTTCGACTCACACGTTCACACGGGTTGAAAGGTGAGCGTGTGTCAGTAAAGTCGCTACAGCACGTTCGTGGAGGAGCGCAGTTACTGGCACTCAGTCTCAGAGAGCAGACAGGGGGCACACGGCCCGCACACAGACCCTACTGCGCTGAAGGCACAGGAGCGAAGGAAACACGGACCCCGCAGCGTGTTCGCCGGACACCCCTGCACGCTAACCCGCAGCAGCGCTGCTTGATACGCCACCTTTTCTCCGGCTGCCGCTTGCAGCGCTGTCATCCTACCCAGCTCTACCCCGGCCAGATCTGACGCGGGGGCAAGTTTGTGGGTGTTTTCACTTCTCACACAGGGAAACCGAGGCACAGCTGCTTAGGGGTTTCCTGTGTTTCTTCCTGAGTTTGCGACCCCCCCGCCATTTAGGTAACCATCACCAGTTGATGAGAGCATCCCCCCACCCCACCCTCCGCGAGGGAACGCTCACCCAGGCACATTTACGCTACAGTAACAAGAGATGCCAACAACACGCTTCGGATCAGTGTCAGTTAGTCAGAGCTTATCAGCTTCCAATGAGCCTGATAACTGTAGCAGCATTTGATTGTTAATCAAAACCGTGGGCTAGGAATAAAAACCTCGCCTTACTTCCTCATCTGGACAAACAGGCTTAAGTGGAGTCTGAAGCTAAGGAACAAACAATGATTTCATGAGACTCCAATTCCCACACGGACCATGAATTCATAACCCACATCACATTCTTTCTTTTTAAAAAAATTTTTAACAGGCTATCTTTTTGAGCAGTTTTAGCTTCACAGAAATTTGAACCGGAAGTACAGCACGTTCCTTTTTAATAACCATTTACAATATATTTGGATTGATTTACCCAAACGTTTCAAGGCCTTAAAACTTTTCCATGTGAGAAGAGACTTTTTTGCCTTTCACTGAAACAGCTCTCTCCCTCTGGTGATCTAGAACTGCGCACAATTACTGTATCATTTAAAATTGCATCCTTACAGGCCTCTTGGCAAGTGGCCCTATGGAGCCCCTTCCACGCTGGGGTTCCAGGGGTTGTCCTAACAGGAATACACTTGTATTCCGGGTGTGGGTTTGCCTTTCCTGCCCGCAGGGCCTCAGCCTGACCCTCTCTGAGTTTCTCACTGCATGGGGTCCCTGCTAACACTCTTTGACGCAGGGCACTGCTTTATGGCAGCGGTGCCAGAGTGGACCCTTGACTGTGCAAGCTGGGGGCAGACGCCTTAAACCAGAGCCCTCGATATGGCACTGTATCCCCAGTGGGAAGAATCCATGGGTCCAGGAGTGGCAGCACCGCCGGTGGCTTCCTGTCCCTGTAGCTCTGGGCTCCGTGGGTTGGGGATGCCGGCCCCGATTCCCACTGACTAACTCTGGCCACCCCCGGCATTCCGGTTCTGTGGGTCCAGGCGCCAGCGGGACCCAAAGGAGGGACTCCTAGGAACGGAATCAAGTGATTTTGCTGGCTGTCTGCGATCGTGACACGAACAGGGCCACCATCCCGGTCGCCGAAAGGACCCCTGGAGACGAAAGTTTGGGTCCTGCCACCCCCGGGCACAGCCACAACCCGGAGCGATTTTACGGGCAGCCCTGAGCTGGCGCACGCATGCAGTGGGGCCCGGCCTCCTGGGCTGTCCCCGGAGGCTCGCGAAGCTTGACTCAACTGGACACCGGCGCAGACTCCCCCCAGGGCGGCCTCAACCTCGCGGGAACGCGAACCGGCCTCCGCGCCAGTCCCAGCCGGGCCCGACGACCCACGTGCGCGGGGTCCTTCAAACCGACCAACCACAGAGAGCGCCGAGGCTGCCGCGCCCCGCTCAATGGTCCTGCCCGAAGAGGCGGGAGCGTCTATGCGCCAATCGGAGGAACGGACGCAGGGGCGGAGCTCCGCCGGGCCGCGCCTCCTTGAGGGCACCTCCCTGAACGCGCGTGCGCGAGGGCAGGACCGCGGCCCCTGATTGGCCGCGGGCCGGGGGTGCACGCCCCGGGGCGGGGCCTAACGCGGGGCGGGCCCACGTCTGCGTGACAGTTGTCGCGGGGGGAGGGTGAGCCCAAGCAATGGGGAGGGAGTGTAAATAGAGCGAAGGCGGCAGCGCATCGGCCCCTTCACCTCCCGGCGACCTGCGAAGACCCCCGGAGTAAGATGGAAGAAGATGAGCAAGAGCAGCGGCGCAGAAAAGTGGAGGCCGGGAGAGCGAAGGTAAACGGCAGCGCCTCCTCCCCTCGCTGTCCCGGCGTGGGCTCCACAGGGCGGGCTCCGGTGCCTGCCACCGCCCCCTGCCAGGAGCGGACGCGGCCAGGAGGGGACCGCTACCGCCGCACTCTTGCCCTTTCCGCCGACTGGGCTGGAAGCCGCCCCTTGGCCGCCGCCATCTTGAATCCGCCGCCCTCTGCTTGGGCCCGCCCCCGCCGTAGCCACAGCCAATCAGCGGCCGGGGGCGCGCGGCGCTTCGCGGAGAGGTCGGGCGCGGGGTACGCCGGGACTGGCGGGGCTGCGCTTGCGCCGGGCAGGGGCGGGGCCGTGGGAGGCGGGCGTCCCGGCCCCTCCCCTCCCACCGGGACCCCCACCCCCCCAACCCCAGCCCCGACCACCCCCGGGGAACTGCCAGAGGAGCCGGCGAGGCGGCTTCATTGAGAGACAGTGGTGTCCTCCGGACGCGGCGTCCCTGACGGCCGCCCGCTCCCGGAGCCCGAGGTGCGGGGACGGGCGCTGTCACCACACCTGCGCTCTTGTGCACACCTACTGGCACCTGCGCGTCTCCCTGTCCTCGCCCGGATTCCTGGAGGGCTTGGAGGCCGGGACTCCCTGCAGTTGGGCGACACGGGCGCTCCCCCTAGGGCTCAGCTCAGCTTCCATCCGGTTAAAACGACGTGCAGAGATCGTTTTACACGGAATTCTGCAGTTCTTTTTGCTATAGAAGTTCAGAGTGGTGTTCCCGAGGACGGGACTTGTTCACCCTGTGGAATGCCTCCCACCGCCCCACGCCCTGGTGTCGGGGCTCCTGAAACGCCTGTGCCGCCTCCTCGCTGCTTGGGGCCCAGGTGGACAGTCCTGGGCAGGTGAGGGCGGAGGGCCTCTGCCGGGGCCGCCCCCCGCGCCGGGCCTGGGAGCTCCAGACGCCCGGACGGAGCCTCCTGGGAGGTGTCACGTCCCTGCGCTGCGGATGCCCCCGGGAGCTCTGTGCGGTCCCGGAGTGGGCCTTTGTCATCCACGTAGGCATCGTCCGGTACTCACTGTTCTGGGCGTGCTGTGGCCATTGAACCGTTTACCGACCAGAAGCGGGCCCTAGAGACAGTGGAGAAAGCCTGGGCGCATGTGCTGTGCCGCCCTGGCCCACCCCACTCCGGCTGTCGTGGGGAGCCGCTGTGCAGTGCCCGCGACTATTAGGCAGAGCCCTGCGAGGTTGCTGTTTGAGGTCAGACGTGGTCAGACATTGGGAATTTCACATGGATCAGCCAGCAGGGGTGTTCAGTTCCGTGCTAGTTCCTTCCCTTGAGGAAACCACAGGGCCACTGCATTAAAGGGAACACTCAGAACACATGGTGAGTGGTGTGAGGTGGTGACAGGCAGAGGACAGAGCGGCCTCCTTGGGCTTCCTGTGCAGGTCAGACTTCCGACTGGGGTTTGAAGAGTGAGGCTGTAGTGTGTTTTTTCCCCTTTGCATGTGCCTGGCACGTAGGAAGGAGATTGGAAGCGAGCCAGAGTTTAATACTCACCGTTTTCCCTGCGCTCACCATGGTTTGTAAATGTGCCTAAATGTTGCTTGAAGGAGCATTAATGGTGATGAGAAGATTTCACCTTGGGAGAAGAAACAGATGCCTCTTCTTGGGTGACCACAGGCCAGAGACTGGGTCTGTGATGCAGGAAGGGATCTCACAGACGGTTAGATTTGATGGAGTTGGGCACAAAATAAACGAATCTGGGACTGGTTTTGAAGGCAGTGTCTGTTCTTGAGAGACGGTTTCTCTCACTTAAATTGCCTTTTGTGATTTTCCTATGTCCATGAAATTGTGCACTTCTGTTATCATTTATACAAACATTTGTTAGATGCATTTACTTTTATGACCAGAGTTGTCATTTGAAGGACCTTGTCCTCCTGTGAAAAGCTGACGTTAGCTATCCTACCTTTTGAATAAGGTGCTAGTGGGAGATGGTGTGTGAACAGTCTAAACCCTCAGATTTGTGGGACTGAACAGAGCCAGGTGTGCCTTCTGATGGGGACATTCTGCGGAGGTCCCTGGTGCTTTGGTGAGCTGCGTCATGAAAAATAGAACATCTGATTCCAAAAAGGAGGATGTTAGATTGACCTGGCTTAATTAATTTTTTGCTATTTCTGTACCTTGTCTCAGAATCTATGGCAAGGAAGTTTTGGCTAGGCTATGTATTTCCCTGATTGGGGAAAATGGGGCAAAAAGGGAGAATTTAGCTTTTCTAGATAGTTTTAAACCTTAAACATGCCTTGATTAAGCTGTCAGTTTTTTAAATAGATGTACTTTTTAATTTTTGAATTTTTCTGTAAACTGTCAGGGGCTGGGACAGCTATTCTGCCCGTCAGCCTTATTGCTTTCCTTTGTCCGGAGGCATCATTAACAGTCCTTAATGTTAGATTCTTTGGTGTCATTCTGAGCTTTAACTCCCAGTATCGTAGATGTTAATGGAGGTGGTGTTTCTGGGACGGGGCCTGGTTGATGTGAGTCTGGCCAGGCGTGGCCGTGTGGACTGAGCCAGCCCCAGAGCCTCATGTGCCCCACAAGCTTGCTGTCTTTGTGGTTCTGTTACTTTTTCCTCACTTACCTTTGTCTCTACTACCTCTCCACGTTTTTGCGCAGCTTGCTCACTTCCGACAGAGAAAAACAAAAGGTGACTGTGCGCATTCGAAGAAAACGCCGGCGAAGAGGAAGGGCGCGGCTGTCGATGCGCCTGACCAGGAGGAGAGTCCGGTAGCTGCGGCCGAGGCTGCCGGACTCCTGGGAGGCCGGGCCGTTGGCAAGAACGCGTCGTGCAGAGACACCCCTGATGGCGCAGGAGCCCCTCAGGTAGATCTGCTCGGCTCTGTGTTCTCACGTTTTGCTTATCTCCTGGTTATTGCTAGCGTAATTTACTAAAAGTGGTCTTAGGTCTGTTTTTGCCTATCAAAAGTGGGGAAAGGGGGTTTTATTTTATCTTGCAAAAGTGGCGTATATTTTTGTGGTTTCACTTCTAATTAAAGATTTTTCTGCACCCCATGATTTTGAGAAATTTGGGGCGAAATGTTTGAAGGCAGGGGTCAGTATTGGTGCTGTGCGTGGTAGCGGGAGTTTGACAAGTGTGGGTTCCTCGGGTGTGGCTGTGCATCAGCCCCCCTGACAGGTATCTTTGGACACTTAAGCCGTAATATCCCTTCACCTGCTGTCAAATCCACCTACTTGTTGGTCTTTGTCCTTTCCCTCCTTTCTGAATGTGGGGTGAGGAGGGCAGGGCTGAAGGTGTCACAGAAATGGTGTCTTGTCTGTTGCTTGAGGCCCTGTGAGCTGCAGGGGCGGGTGTGGACCTGGGTGTTGAGGGTGCATGGCCTCCCTGGGCCTCCTGGTTGCCTGCATGCGGGTCTCCTTGGGGCCTCCTCTCGTGTGTGCACTTGAACTGGGGGTACCCCTAACTTGTGTGCAGCAGGGCCGGGGCAGCTGTTTGCTAGAATGAGCTGAAAACTGGTGGTTGAGGGCAGAATTTGACTCCAAGTCATGCTGTGTCTGGACGGCCTTATTGCAAAAAAAGGAATGATTGCTAGCATATAAAGTTTATGATATTCTGCCTACAAACGTATTATAGAATGTTGCTTCTTTGGAAAAATTGGAAGACCTCGCCGTGGCGTTCCGACTTTGCCCGGGGAGCAGCTGCCCAGAACTCTGGTGCCTGAGTCTTTGGACCAGCCTGTGCCCACCTCACTCTGCTTCCACTCCCTGTGGTCTGAGGGACCTGAGGCTGGATGTTAGTTTCGGTTCGTGTTCGTGCTCTTGTTGCTTCTCTGGGGTCGAGCTGCGGGTCACAGCTGAGTCCACGGAAGCCACGTTGAGAGCGCTGAGCCCTGACCCTCAGTGGCTTTGCTCTGTATGCTTCCTGCTTAGGCTCTTTGAGGAGAAAGCCTCGCAATGTAAATCATCATTTATTAATTTCATATTTTTATTTTCAAATCAGACAAGTCTTTTTTATTTTAAGTTAAAGGTTTTGTGGTTTTTAGCTTTTCATTTTAAAATGTCAGACCCACAAAAAAAATTGCAAAAAATAACACAGAGTTCCTGGAGATCCCTCACCTAGCTTCCTGAAATATTGACACCTATGTAATCATAGTATAAATCACATCAGTTTTAGTTAACATTGAAACAATACTGTGAGCTGATTGATAGAGCTTATTCTACTTTTTCCGATTTTTCTGGTCCAGGATTCTGTATTGCATTTCAGTGCCTTGTCACCTTAGTCTCCTCCAGTCTGGTCAGTTTCTCAGTCTTCCTTTGTGTTTTATAAGTTTGACACTTGTGGCGTCCTAGCTAGTTACGTTGTAGGATCCCTGTCAGTTTGGGTTTGTTTGATGTTTCCTTCCGATTGAAGTCAGGTTGTGCATTTTGGCAGGAACACGGTGGAAGTGATGATGATGTCTGCTGAGTGCATCCTGAGAAGAAGCACAGGTGGTGTGGTGGTAGCTATGTCTCACTACTGGGGGGCCTGCCAGATTTCTGCTGACAGAGAAGTTTTTGTTTTCCCCTTTGTAGTTAATAAGTATATTATGAGGAGGTACTTAGAGACCCTGTAAATACTCCATTTCTCATGGTACTTTCCATTAGTTTTAGCTTCTATTGAAGATTCTTGCCTGCAGTAATTACTGTGATGGTGTTGGCCAAATGATGACTTTGTTTCCATCATTCCATCTACATATATTAATTGGCGTTTTACTCTAAGGAGGAACTGTTGCTTCTCCGCAATTTATTTATTCAATTATTTATATCAGTATGGACTCCTAGATACTTATTTTATTATGGGTTTTAATCCATCATATCCATGTTTATTTTGTTGCTGAAATACATACATTTGGCCACTGGGAGTGCCTTTGAATTGGCATGTGACCTTTTAACATGCCCTCATCATTTTCTGGCGCCTTAATTCCTGGCACCAAGATTTTCTAGGCTTATTTTGCCCTTTGCTGCTGCAGCCCCAAACCAGCCATTTCTTCAAGGAGCCCTGGTTCCTTTCGGTGGAGAATGGCTTTAGAATCCAGGATCTGGGCGCTAGGTGTGCTTACTGCTTGCGGGGTATGGCTGCTTCTAGGCTGTTTCAATAGACAGAGCCAGAAAGTGTAAATGTGCGCATATACACGCACATCTGTGTCTATCTGTCTATTTGCATGTATAATCAAAACCATGCGTTCACACCAATATCTTCCGTTCCAGTCCAACAGCACAGAATTTAGTCTAGCTTTTCCCCTCTCCTTATTTTTAGCTCCTTTTTCCCATAGTGAGAAATTGGGGAAAAGGCTTATCTACAGTATCTTTACTTACTTGCTCAATCTTAAAATACACACAAATTAATTTCAGAATTGCTACTTCTCATGCCAGTAAACACAGATTTACTAACTACAGAATGTTTGTTTACACAGCCATCCGCCACTTCTCGAAAGCTCGCTTTACACCACTTCACTTTTACAAAAGATCTACATTAGTACCTGTTTTTACTAACAGAAAGAAATTCAAGGAGGATTTTCAGTTTTATGAAGAAATCTAATTGCTTCTTTACCTTTATGCCATCTTGGTTTATGAAAGCTTTCATAGGAATGCTCTATTTTTGGTAGTGGGGGAAACCTGTAGTTGTTTTTGTCTTTATTTTTCCAAAGTTTATTGTTTAGCATTCCCAGGTTATTTGTTAGATATATGTACTTTGAATATTTTTCCTAGTCTTGCTTACCTTGCTTAAGTTGCTTTCTTAATGGTGTCTTGTGATAAGCCAATATTCTTAACTTTGATGTTGAATTTATCATTTTTTCCTATGGTTAGTGACTTCTGTGTCCTGTCCAAACGGTCTCCCCTAGTCCTGAGGTTGTGAAGATAATCCCCAGTGTCTTCTTGAGGCTTGATGGCCTGGTTTCTATGTTTAAGTCTGTGATCCATCTCAAGTTACTTTCTGTGTATGGAGCACTGTGACTTTTAGAAGAATGGTTTAGTTTTGCTGGTTTTGAGTGTTTTATAAATAAAATAATCCGGTATGCATGTCCTGAGTCTGGGTCTTCTTATCCAGCATCCTTTAGGAGTTAAAGGCTATAGTTCTTTCATTTTCGTTGTTGTATAGTATTTTGCTGTATGGATGTACCTTGGTTTTTCTGTTCCGCTGTTGATTGGCATTTGCTATGAACATTCTCATACAAGTCTCTTGGTGTCTGTGTGAACACGTTTCTATGGGGCCGTAATTAGGTATTTAATGTCTGAGTCAGTATTTAGGTATACGTTCAACTTGTGTATGTTGAGCTGTGTTTTAAAACAGTTGTTCAGTTTATATTTTCAGTGGTGGCATATGAGTGTTTTCCTTGTTCTATAACATCTGTGATTGGTGTTAACATTTGTTTTCTATTTTAACAGTTTTGGTGGGTGTGGAGTGGAGTGTATTTTAGCGGAGTGCAAGCTTAGTCAAACATTCCAAAAAAATCAGTGTGATTCACTTAAGAGACTAAAGGAGAAAAGTCATATGGTCTTCTCAGTTGATTTAGAAAAAGTGTGTTCTGCGAGAGAATGACCTGTAATTTTCCTCTCTTGTCAGGTTTTTGTGTTGAGGTTATGTTGGCCTCATGTGACGAGCTGAGAGGGTCCTTTGCTCTGTGGATGAGCTGGTGTAAGATGGTGGAGCTGTTGGGGACTGAAGCTTTCTTTGTGGAAAGACCTTTAATTGCAGAGTCAACTTACTGAACAGTTACCAGACTATTCAGTTGTGCTTTTTCTCAGAATGTGTCCTTCTAATCTTCCAGTTTGGGGTATGAAGTTATTCGTAGGAATACTCTTCTGTGGCGTCAGTGTTGACGACCCTTTTCAGTTTTGTTTGTCCTTAGATATGTTTTTTGTCTGTTTGTTTTGGCCACACCCTGCAGCATGCGGAGTCTAGTTCCCCAGCCAGGGATGGAATCCGCACCCCCTGCAGTGGAAGCTCGGAGTCCTAACCACTGGACCATCAGGGAAGTCCCTGAATTGTCAGTTGAAAGCAGGCTACTGAGATGGCCTCTCCAGTCACTTAGAAAACTGGAGGGTGGATGAGTTCACTGTTCCTCGTCCTTCTGGGTGGTTCCCTCATTCTTCTGTTTCCTCATTATTTAAGGTGGTGTTGGCATGGTTGGGAATAATCGAGTGTGACAGAACAATCCTTAGGATGATGAAATAGCATCATGATATGGGAGAAGCAAGGTTGCTCAGATCCGTTTTGTGTCTTAGATAAATGCAGGGGTCTGGCAGTAATTGCAAGGTAAAATGTTTTACTCTAGGAAAAAAAAAAGTAAATTTTCTCATTGTTCTTTGGAAGACCTGTAAGAAGGAATAAAATTATGCCAGTCCTCTCAAGCAGTTATAACTGACCAGAAAAGAAACTTGATAAGTGCAGTTAGGTCCAGCAGACGCTAACGCTCACCCTGACAGCGGCACAGTGATGTGTTCGGGGCTGGAGGTGCAGGTGAACATGGGGGTGGAAGCTGCCCGGGAGTCGCCAAGTCGTGCGCACTGAGCCTTCCTGCAGATAAAAGCCCCAATTCTTGTAAACTTATGGTTCAAAACTATTGGGAGAAAATTCATTGGAAAGCTTTAAACTCAATTTTGAGGTGATTTACAAAAAGAAACTAAAAATACTATTCTGCGAATTATTAAGGAAAAGATTTATCTAAAGGAAAATCTTTAAGATGAAATATTTGAATTTATATAAAATTAAGAGCTTAGAAAATATGTGTTGAGCAACTAAAGTTTAGTGATTTGTGTTAAGTACGCGGTGAAATAAAGAAGCAGAATTCGTTAAAAATAGGGCAGCGACATCATTAGGGAAGCAAGTTACATAAAAAATGTTTAGAGCGTGAGATTTGTGTAGGAGGAGAGTACTGCAGATGGAACTGGCGGGCCTGGAGGCGGGCAGGGCCGGCGGGGGGGCGGCAGCGGCGGGCTACCCCTGGAGCCGCTGTGGATGCTCCTGGCCCTTCCCCTCCAGCTGCAGGAGCCCGGTGGAGCGGGGACGCCGCAGAAGCTGGAAGACGACAGTCCGGAGCAGCCTAGGGTGATGACGAAGGTATGCCTCTCCTGGGTTCTCGGTTAAGGTGTGTCCCGGTTGGGGACGCCTCCCTTGCGTGCGTGGGGGCCGGAGCCAACTGAGGAAGCTGGGGGCGGTCTTCCTGTGACCTTTGATCTTGGTGGTGGGCGTGGAAGGGAGAGTCGCCCTTCCTTCACTGAGGGTCCTGTGGGGTCAGCGTGCCTCCTGGACCTGGCCCTCGATGCCCATGCCCATGTGGGCAGCCCTGCACGCGAGACACACTGGGGGACGGGCTTGCCGGCTGGGCGCTGGTCTTACCATCCCAGTTCGTACCACAGTGCTTGGTGTGACTTCCATGAGTGTTGAATTGATTACTTTTCTTTAATCCATTCATTTTTTTCGCAGTATGCGGGCCTCTCACTGCTGTGGCCCCTCCCGTTGCGGAGCACAGGCTCCAGACGCGCAGGCTCAGTGGCCACGGCTCACGGGCCCAGCCGCTGCGCGGCATGTGGGATCTTCCCGGACCGGGGCACGAACTCGTGTCCCCTGCATCGGCAGGCGGACTGTCAACCACTGTGCCACCAGGGAAGCCCGCAAGTTTGGTTTTTAGTCTGCATTATTGCAGGAGAAATGTAGCTCAGAGGAGGGCCTGGCAGGGCCTGGAGAAATGGTCTCTAGTGGGGTCCGTAAAACCCAGCCTTAAATACACATTTCATACTTGTTTTAAACTGCGACTTGTAGCATCTTTGTGGAAAAGTACACAAAACTTAGATATAGCCCAACAGATGAGTACACCGTGAACAGCACGTGGTCTCTACAATTCAGGGGCAGGGCGGTGCTGGACCCTGCTCCCTGCTGCCCACCCTGAAGCGAGCACCCTCCTGGCTTCTGTGCCGATTCTGACGTAGAGCTTTGTGTGAATGGATCAGACGTGGTTCTGGTCCTCTCTCTCCTTTACCTTCAGCATCTTTGCATCCTTCTATTTGAGATGTGTGCCTGGTGAGCAGCATAGGGTTGATTTTTAACTGACTCACAGTTACTGGGCAGTGATTCCCTTATATCTAATGTAATCGCTGATGCGCTTGTACTTACATCAGACGTTTGATTGGGCTTTCTATTTGTCCTGCCTGTTTTGTTTCTTTCTTTTCTCCTTTTTGCCTTCTTTGGATTATTTTTTATCAGGGGATTAAAAAAAAATTCTGCCTTTGTTCATTTTGAAGTAATAATATACAGTTTCTATTCTTTTAATGGTGAGGTTATTAAATACAACATATATACTTATCTAAGTCTAAATTTAATCAACAGCTTCACCTTCCTCTTGCATAGTAGTTACTGAAACTCCATTTATACTTCCCTCAACCTCCGTTTTGGTCACAGTCTTTTTCTTAAGTGTAAAGCGCTCATAAATTTTACCATCTTAACCATTTTAGGTGCACAGTTCATTGGTGTTTTCATGTACATTCACACTGTTTTGCAACCGTCAGCACCATCCGTCTCCAGAACTCTTCTCATCTTGTCAACCTGAAACCCTGTCTGCTAAGCGACGTCCCCCAGGCCCTGGCAGCCGCCATTCTACCTTCTGTCTCTGTGACTTGGCGATCCTACATGCTTCACGGCAGTGGGGCAGTGCAATCGTGTAGTTGTCTCTTGGGCCTGGCTTATCTCACCGCACTTGGTGTCCTCCAGGAGCTGGAGCTGGAAGTGCTGCGCCTGAGCCTGAGCGACATGCACACGGCGCGGCTGGAGCTGACGCAGGCGCACCTGCAGCGCGAGAAGGAGGCGGCGCTGGCCGAGCTGCGTGCCGAGCTCGCCGGGCGGCACGCGCAGGAGCGGGCCCTGCTGCAGAGCCGTGCGTGCAGGGAGCTGGAGCTGGTCCGGGAGGAGGCAGGTACGCTCGGCGCCCGGCCCGCGGGTGTCGTCGGAGGCGCCTGGCTTCTGAGCTGTGCTTGGGACTCTGTGTGCGACCAGGCCTCGTGGAGCCCGCCCCCGCCCCCGTCCCCCCCTGCGCCCTGTGCCAGGTGGCGGCTCAGGTGCCTCTCAATCTGGCGATGTGCTGGCCTCAAGGTGAACTTATATGATTTCATTTTAATGTTTCTTGGTATATCTTTTGTTAGTACTTTTTTTTTTCTTTGTGGTGCGCGGGCCTCTCAGTGTTGTGGCCTCTCCCGCTGCGGAGCACAGGCTCTGGCCGCGCGGGCTCAGTGGCCATGGCTCACGGGCCCAGCCGCTCCGCGGCATGTGGGATCTTCCCGGACTGGGGCACGAACCCCCGTCCCCTGCATCGGCAGGCGGACTCTCAACCACTGCGCCACCAGGGAAGCCCTGTTAGTACTTTTTGTAAAAATCATACGTAGTAGTTTTATTGAGCTGTAATTCATGTACCACATGATTCACCCACTTAAAGTGTTTAAAGGCAGCACTTTGGAGGCTTTTCGTGTTTTCATGCTTAGAACGTTCTTCCCCCGGAGAAGAAACCCTGGCCCGTTTCCCTGTGATCTGCCCCGGTTGCAGAGTCTGCCTCTCCTGGGGGCCCACCCACCTGGAGGAGCAGCCTTGTCGGTCCTTTGATGCCTTGCCTGTTTCTTCACCTAGATTCAGGCAAACACAAGGAGATAGTTCCACGTCCTCCCCTGCTTTTGTTAAATTTTAAAAATACGAAATATGCCTTCCTTAGTTAGGCCTGTTCGATGCTGTTTCCTCCATGTGCACCCCTGGGAACGGTCCCCCGAGAGGCCCACCCTGCCGTCGGGTCCCTGAAGCTCTGCTGCAGGTGGGGCCCCTGTGGACCCGGCGGGACCTGCCCTCGGAGGCTGGCTTCTGGGCCTTTGCGTGATTTCTGGAGTTGTCCAGGCCGCCTTCCCCGCGCCCAGGGCTTGCTTGCTGTCGCCTGGTGCTATTCCTCCCCAGCCCCACGCTTGGCCGCGCCCGCTAGTCCAGCCTCCTCTGCCTAGCACCTCCTTTCTTGTGCTTCTTCTCTCAGGCGGGGAGCTGTTGGGACCTAGAACGTCTTTACCTCTCTCCATTTACTTGTGGTCCAGCACCCAGCCTGGAAGCTGGCTCAGTGGGATCCTGGACTACGGGGCCCTGGGTGCACAGTGGCCTAGTGTGGAGTGGACGGGCCGAGGTCCCCGTAAGCAGAAGGATGATGCAGGCTCAGCGCTCAGTGATCTGTGCAGCCCCAGAGTTGGCCTCGCCCGGTCCTCCTGGACTGTCGCTCTGGCTGGACGTCACCCGTCCTTTGTCAGGCATGAGTGTGATTTGCTAATTAACCCAGACATCATCACCTGCTTGTTTCTCACAGATGTGTTCTGTCCTGTTAATGTCGGCAAGTGTTCGGTGGAGCGGCCAGAGGTGCCGGGAGCCTTCTCGTTTCCTGGGGGATCAGATTGTGGAAAAGTCTGAGCTGCGGTGATCTGAGCGACTTTTTATGTTTCTCTTGCAGCTGACCTGAAGGAGAAGCTACAATCAGAAATGGAGAAAAATGCCCAGATGATAGAGGTACACAGGATAAGAAAATTCATTCCGTGTACGCGGTATTTCCCTCATCCCCACCCGGGACCCCTCCCCTTGATTCTGACAAAATGCAGTCAGAGCTGGAGTCGCGGGGGTGAAGCATGGTGCGCTGCTTTCTCTGCACAATGTGAATTCATCACAGCAGCTGGTTGTGGGCTTTTGTGTTGCCTGGTGTGATGCGAGTCTCTTTCCTCCCATCTGGTTCTGAGCAGCCCTGTGGCGCGGCCCTGGCTGTGCTTGGGACACAGACCTTGGTCCTCACGGATGGGAGATGTGGACGCCACAGAGGTGGTGATCAAGTGACGTGTACGGGCCTCGGGGAACCACGGGGGGTGGGGGGTGGGACGAGCGTGACTCTTGCCACCCATCCCTTTCTCAAGGCTACGCTTGTAGAAGGGCCGTTGGCGCTGGTGATGGCCGAGGAAGTGTGTAGTGTTAGGGGATGTGTGACGTCAGACCGAGGGGAGCCGTGTGCCCTGGCCACTCTGGACAGGTGGTGGGTGGAGGATGGCCTTGTGCCCCAGCCCCTGCCCTCTGAGCTGGACAGAGGGGACTCGTTTCTTAGGGCGCCTGGGACAGCGCCTGACCCCGTCAGAGCTCGACGGTGTCGCTGTAGTGCCCGGGTCTTGCGTGGGGGAACGGATGCCTGTCTTGCCGGCCGAATTCCTGTGCTTTTGCTCAGCGACCAGTTCTGTTTCTGGCAGGTGGTCCTGGTTCTCGTGTCCTGGGCTGTTTGCCTGCAGGTGCTGCTGTTCCTGTGTGACTGGACGTCCCGAGCTGTGTCCTGTACTCGCAGTCTGGTCTGGGCGGGGGTGACGGTTTTCGAATGTGCAGTTGAAATTTTTTTACCGCAGTAATAAACTGTTGGCCATCATCTACTTTCTCCTTATTTAAATTAGACCCTGAAGCAAGACTGGGAATCCGAGAGAGACTTGAGCTTAGAAAACCTACGCCGAGAATTATCGGAAAGGCATCGGTCAGAACTGGAGAATTTACAAAACCAGTTTAAGAAAGAATTGGCAGAACAGAAGGCTGAGTTGGAGAAGGTTTTTCAAGACAAAAATCAGGCTGAATGTGAGTCTCTCATTAAAATGAGCAAGTTTGGAAGGGGACTGAGTTTTCGTGTGTCGTCCCAGAAACAGTGCCGTGTGATTGGCTGGCAGGAGAGTCAGCCGTGGGGTCCCTCCTCGTTGGTCACAGGCATCTCAGGTTCCCTAAACCTTCCGAAACCTTCATTTCAGAGAAATCTTTTGCAGACAAACAAAATCTTTTGTTCTTCTACTAAATTGCTCCTGAAAAAGTAGTTTGTGATTGTTCTCTTTCTGTTACACGGTGGGGCCCAGCGGTCAGTAGATGCTGTCTGCTGGCCTGTGGCTTCCCTTCCCTTCCTCCCCGAAGAGAGCAGGGTCCTGAGAACGGGGTCTGGAAGAGTCTGGGGGGCCCGCTGTGCCTGCAGCCGCCCCTGCCGAGGAGGAGGACGCTGTGCCGTCACAAGCTGAGTGAGGCCCGTGCCCCCCTCCAGTTTCCCTTCAGACTCAGGAGGCTCAGCATGAGGCGGCCCTGAGCAAGTTACGCGCGGACCTGCAGTTGGAACACTGCCAGTACGTGGAAGACCTGGAGCTGAAATTCAGAGAAAAGGAAAAGGAAAAGCAGCTTGAGGTAGAGGCCTTGTACGAGGGGGCTGGGGGAGATCTCGGACTGGGGTCCTTTCACGCTCTGTTGTTGCCTAAAGCTTAAGCCCTAATATGTGTATGTTTGTGTTTATTTCTAAATCGAGGTATAGTTCATTTACAATATTATGTACGTTTTAGATGGACAACATAGTGATTCACAATTTTTAAAGATTGTACTTCATTATAAAACATTGGCTGTATTCCCTGTGCCGTACAGTGTATTCTTGTAGCTTATTTTATACACAGTAGTTTGTACCTGTTAATTTCCTACCCCTAACTCGCCTCTCTCCCCATCCGTCTCCCCAGTGGTAACCACTAGTTTGTTCTTTATGACTGTGACTTTTTCTGTTTTGTGTACACGTTCATTTGTTCTGTTGTTCAGAGTCCACATATAAGTGATATCATACGGTATTTGTCTTTCTCTGACTTACTTCACTTAGTGTGACAGTCTCCAGGCCTACCCATGCTGCTGCAGATGGCAGCAGTCCTCTTCTGTGGCTGAGTCGTGCTCCATTGTACATATGCACCGTGTCTTCTTTATCCGTTCGTCTGTCGGCGGATGCTTAGCTTGCTTCCTGTCTTGGCAGTTGTAATAGTGCTGCTATGAGCATTGGCTGCATGTATCTTTGCGAATTAGTGTTTTCACTTTTTCAGATATATACCCAGGAGTGAGGTTGCCGGGTCATATGGTAGTTGTATTTTTAGTTTTTGAGGGACCTCCGTACTTTAAGCCCCCCTTTAAAGAGATCCTCAGTATTTGGTGGAGCTGGTAGGGAGCCATGTCAGCATATAGAGTCTGTGACTTTGACTTAATGATGGTGTTCAGTCCTACACCTGGAGAATTCGTGCCCTTGACGAGTGCCCCTGGGATGTCTACAGGCTCCAGCCATTAGGGGTGCAAGGGCACGTGCTCTGACCTTGACTCAATAAACAAGAAGTTAGCAAGAAACATTTCTGTGGCTCACGTATTCAGAACTCTTTTCCATTGGAACTTTACATACCGAAATGTGGGTGATGTGGCCAGGTCTCACTCAGGGACCCGAAGGGCCTTTATCACCAAGACCAAGAGTCAGGCAATGCCCCAAGCACTGGTTCAGGAATTAGAAAGGAAATAACTGGAAGACGGAGTTAGCCGAGGCCCGTGTGTGGGTTTGCAGGGAGGAGAGTCGTGGAGCCCAGGAGGAGCCGCGTCTGCGGCTCTCGCACCTGCTTCTCCCCGCTCTCCTCCAGACACAGGCCAGCTTGGCCGGGCAGGACCAGGGCCAGGCGGGGCCCTGCGGGCTGTCCCTCATCCAGGGAGAGAGGCGGCCGGAGGTGACCTTCTGCCCTGTGCCCTGGGTGAGGAGAGGCCCGTTCCACACGGCAGCAGAGCAGCCGCAGGCCAGCACCGCCCACGCTCCCCTGGAAGCGCTCGGCCCTGTGCTTGTGACTTGGGGTGCCGGGTGGCCACCCTGACCCAGGCCCCGGGAGGGCAGGTGGAGCCGCTCTCAGCTCCGGCGGTGCAGGGCCGCTGGCACTCGGCACACACTTGGTGTGCGAGCTCTGTTCATCCCTGAAAGAGTCGCTTCCCGGGAAGGTTGAGCAGGGCACGTGGAGAAAACCACACAGGCCGCACGAGCGTGAGGGGGCCCGTGGCCACAGATGGAGGGGGCCCATCCACCCCCCCTGACAAAGCAGGGGGACAGGTCTCTGCTGGGAACGAGGCTGAGGCCTGGGAGGCGTCCACATGAGAGGCCGCGGTGGCCGCGCGTTCCTCTGGTCCGCTCTCGGGGCCGCCTGGAGGTGGGTGGGCTTGAGCTGAGACTGCGCGTGTTCACCTGGTGCCCATCGGGTGCTGCACGGGTATCACCGGCACTGCCTCGGGCCCGGGTCTTGGTCGGGCTCCCACACCATCGCCTTCTCTTCCAGTTGGAGAACCTGCGCGCCTCGTACACGGAGCTGCAGGCCCAGTCACAGGAGGAGATCCGGCGCCTGGGGGCCCAGCTGGAGTCTGCAAGGTCCAGCAGGCGGGAGCCGAGTGGTGAGGAGCCTCGCGTTCAGAATCCAGGTTCCCAGCGGCTAGGGCTGAGCTCCCCCTGCTGAAGCCCCGAGCTAGGACCTAACGGTTTTGCAGGCCCAAGAAGGTGGCTTAGTAAACTTCTGTGAATTTTGAGGTCTGCGGCTTCACGGTGCAGAGCTGCTGGTGGCAGCCTTGGCTTCCTCGTAGGCGCGTTGGTGAGCAATGACTCTGGCAGCCGGTGTCCTCGTGTGGACACGCACCGTTCACGTGTGCGACTGGGCTCACGCTGGGGCTTGGTTGAGCGCTGTCGAAACGCAGTTCTCAGTGGGCATTTGGGTCGTGGGTGTACACTGCCTCCTGGGTCCTGTGAGCTCACCTGCGTCAGGTGTTGTCAGGCTCCTGGGGCCCTGAGCTCTGGTTTGGGAGGGTGATGCCACGTTTACTGAGGGCAGCTCACCTGGGTCTCCCCCTCACAAGACCCCAAGTCAGAGGGGTCTCTGCTCGCCGGTGGCACCTTCAGAGGGAGGAGGTCACAAGACACGGGGCAGAGAGATGTGGGTTTGTCTCTCCAGACAGGCCTGGAACTGTAGGGTCTGCCCTTGTGCGTACATGTTACTGAGGAGCAAAGAGCAGAGTTACGAGAAGGGACCCGCAGTAACACCTGACGGTCTGGGTGGGTGGATAGGCCTCCCGTCCCCGCCCCAGCCAGGCTCCGGGCAGCCGCAGGCGAAGCTGGCGGACGGACCTGTGGCTGGGCTTCAGGCTCTCACACGGTTTCAGTTAGTGCGCCTTCCGCTGCACCCTCCCCCGTGCGTTTAAGGACCCTCATGGGGAACGTTGATTTGGGACAGTGACCTGTTTCCATCCCTGTTACTTGAAAGCTAATAACTAGCTCTGGTGGACTGGCTGGCAGCACCCTCTGGGTCAGAACTGTGAGGCTGACAGTTCTCTTACGGTCTGCATTACTGTTCTTTTGCCGTTAACAAAATACCACCAACTCAGCAGCCTGAAACCACCCAGGGTCACCCACAGCCGAAGTCCAGATGTTGGGCTGGGCCTTGGCCCGGCTCCCTCGGTCGGCAGGGTCCCGTCCCTGTGCTTGTAGGACCGAGGTCCCATTTCCTTGCTGGCTGTCGGCCCAGGGGCTGCCCCCGTTCCTTGCCACGCGGCCCTCTCGTCTTCAGGGCCCCCACAACACGTGGAGTGCTTCTCACACTTCCAATCCGCCTGACGTCTGTGCCGGCCTGAGAAAGCTCTCTGCCCTCAGGGCTCTGGGGTTTACTGAGGCCGCCTGGGTGGTCTCCCTGTGCGAGGCCCCCTGTGCCACGTAGCATAAGCCCTGGAGGGTCCATTCATGGGTTCTGGGATGGGGGGACCTTTTACAGTTCTGCCCCCAGCACCACACCGCAGGCTCTTAACTAGCTTCTGATTTCCCCTAAGTGTTTCATTTTGAGATGATGGCTTACTTTCATCCTGTAAAGAGTTACCCGAGCAGCTCCTGGCCCGAGTGTCTCACGTGGAGGGGCTAGAACACCTGACGCGGGCCTTAGAGCAGCAGCAGCAGGAGAGAACCAGGCACGAGGCTCAACTGGAACAGCTGAGAATCTCTTCTGAAGAGAAGTTGAGGGAGGCTGAGAGGGGCCACCAGGAGGACCTGACCCTGTTACAGCAGCAGCTGCAGGGCGGGAAGGACAGCTCCCCGCCGGAGGCTGTGGGAATCAGGTAAAGCAGCGCAGGAGAACACGTTTATGATTGGGTCTAGACAAGATGACATTAAAGCTGGGCGCCGGTCTGACCCGCGCGCGGGCTGCGGACAGCGCGGTGCTGCGGGGGTGGGTGGGCGCCAGCCCCGCTGCGCCCCCCTGCCGGCGGTCATCCTGTCCTCGGCACAGAAGCGGGATCCCAGGGACAGCGGACTTCGGTGGAGGGGCACCTGTGTCGGGTCGTTACAGCACAGTTTCTCAATTCATCCAGTGCCTGTTCAGAAGAGACGCCTGAAGAAGAAGGAAGAGACCGTCTTGATCAACTCGGCCTTCAGCTGGAGCAGCACGAGGTGATGGGACACCGTTGTTTTGTTTTGAGGTCTAGCTGCCACAGGACATTATGACATGGTGACTGGATGCCTGGGTGTGCTGTGAAGGGTCAGTCTGGGTAACGTCCACCACCACACAGAGGTAGAGTTTTTTCCTTGCGCTGAGAACTTTTAACACCCACTCTCTTAGCAGCCTGTAGAGACACAATACAGCATCGTTAACTGTAGTCCTGTGCTCTACACGACACCCCAGGACTTTTTATCCTCAAACTAGAAGTGTGCATCTTTTGACCCTTTCATCCATTTTGCCCACAGCCCCTCTCCCACCTCTGGCAACCACCAGTCTGTTCTCCATGAGGCGGGTTTTTTGATTCCACATAGAAGTGAGATCAGACAGTATTTGTCTTTCTCAATCTGACTTATTTCACTTAGCATAACACCCTCAAGGTCCATCCATGTTGTCACAAATAGCAAGCTTTCCTTCTTTGTTATGGCTGAGTACTGTTTCCGTTGTGTGTGTGTACGTACGTGTGTATGTGCCACATTTTCTTTATCCATTCATCTGCTGGTGGACATTTAGGTTGCTTCCATATCTTGACTGTTGTAAATAGGGTCTGCTGTGAACGTTGGGGTGCGTGTGTCTTTTCCAATTAGTGTTTTTGTTTTCTTTGGTTAAATACCCAGGAGTGGAAATGCTGGATCATATGGTAGTTCTTTTTTTTTTTAACATCTTTATTGGAGTATAATTGCTTTACAATGCTCTGTTACTTTCTGCTGTGTAGCAAAGTGAATCAGCTATATGTGGATATATATATCCCCATATCTCCTCCCTCTTGTGTCTCCCTCCCACCTGCCCTATCCTTCCCCTCTAGGTGGTCACAAAGCACCGAGCTGGTCTCCCTGTGCTATGTGGCTGCTTCCCACTAGCTATCTTACGTTTGGTAGTGTATATATGTCAATGCCACTCTCTCACTTCGTCCCAGCTTACCCTTCCCCCTCTCCATGTCCTCAAGTCCATTCTCTAGTAGGTCTGTGTCTTTATTCCTGTCCTGCCCCTGGGTTCTTCAGAACCATTTTTTTTTTGATTCCATATGTATGTGTTAGCATATGGTGTTTGTTTTCCTGACTTCACTCTGTATGACAGTCTCTAGGTCCACCCACCTCTCTGCAAATAACTCAATTCCGTTTGTTTTTATGGCTGAGTAATATTCCATTGTATATATGTGCCACATCTTTATCTATTCATCTGATGATGGGCACTTAGGTTGCTTCCACATCCTGGCTATTGTAAATAGTGCTGCAGTGAACATTGTGTGGTATATGACTCTTTTCGAATTATGGCTTTCTCAGGGTATATGCGCAGTAGTGGGATTGCTGGGTCATATGGTAGTTCTATTTTTAGTTTTTTAAGGAACCTCCATACTATTCTCCATAGTGGCTCTATCAGTTTACATTCCCACCAGCAGTGCAAGAGGGTTTCTTTCTCTCCATACCCTCTCCAGCATTTTTTGATGATGTTCTATTTTTAATTTTTTGAGGAACCTCCATACGGTTCTCCATAGCGGCTGCACCAGTTTACTTTCCCACCAACAGTGCACGAGGGTGCCCTTCTCTCCACATCCTAGCCAACCTTTGTTATTTGTTGGTTTTTTAATAATAGCTATTCTGACAGGTGTGAGGGGGTGTCTCATGGTTTTGATTTGCATTTCTCTGAGGATTAGTGATGTTAAGCATCTTTTCATGTGCCTGTTGGCCATCTGTGTGTCTTCTTTGGAAAAGTATCTGTTCTGGTCTTCTGCCTGTTTTTTATTTAATCAGGTGGTTTTTTTTTTTTTTTTTCGCTGTTGAGGTATATGAGCGTCTCCATAAACATTGAGAAAGGTTGTGTTTCATTAATCTTTAGTTGGGAACTGGACTGTCTTTATGTCTTCAAATCTGAATTTCCATCCTTTTCACAAAAGCTTCCTTCTGTGACGCTGACAAGCAGAGCGAGGCTTGCTTTTGTGTCTCTGGTGACTCCACAGGCTGCATTGTGTCTGCTTGTTTAAAACAACAACCCGAGGTTCATGGCATGACTTGGAGGCGGGTGGCTGGCAGGTCGGGTCCTGCCTGCATCCCATGCAGGCGCGGTCACACTGCTGCTCTCCACGAGCTCCCCAACCGCCTGCGTCGTGCGTGTTGATGACCGGAGAGTGAAGCGCTGGGGCGAGTGCGTGCTGGGCATCTTTTTATTGGCCTTTACGTTTCTCTTCGTTGAACGGCCTCCATGCCGTTTGTTTCTGGCATCTCTAACCTTTGTGGGCAGCGGTGTTCACACGGCTCTCTGTGACAGTGGAAGCCTTCTGCGCCTGTGCTGATGCGGAGCTCCGAGGAGCCAGTGGCTCCCCTGTCCTGCTGCCCCCGGCGCTGGCGGTGGAGGTGCCGTGCTGTCGGCACGGCTGGGCCCCCGGCCGTGCTCCAGGAGTCCTGAGATGGCAGCCTGTGTCCACTTTTCGCACCAGGAACAGGCAGGGCCTTGACTCTGTCCCCACTTCTGGGAAGTCTTGAGCGGCCGTTCGGACAGCTGTTCCTCCGTGTGGCTTGTTCTCTCTCTGACGCTCCCGCGAGCTTCACGCTGCACCTCCAGGCTGGAAGCACCGGTCTCCTTCAATTCTCATTTCTCTTTTTATGTTGCTTTAGGCTTTGTTTTGGGGGGGGGGAGATTTTTTTCTCCCCTCTCCTCTAATTCTGCAGTTGGCTATCTTATTTCCATTGTCATTGTTAATTTCTGGGGCTTTGCCTTCTTGTTCTGTGTTCTTTCCTGTGTCCTCTGCTCAGCGTCAGGGACGGGGTGCCTTTGGTCTCCTCCCCGAAGGCGGCCGTTGGTGTTAAGAGGCCTCTTGAGGCTCCGTGTAGTTCCTGCCGCGTCTCCGTGCGTCTGCGTCTCTGTGTTGTGTGGGGCGTCTGTGGTCCGTGCATTGGTTGGTGACCTGAGGCTGTGCCGTCACGAAGCGTGAGGCACCGTGGGGTCTTGGGGGGCTGTCTGACCAGGCAGGCTCCACCTGGGGGCTGGGGTGGTGGCCTCCCCTCCTGGGGCCATTGGTCTCTACCAGCCTCCTGCTGGGGTCCCTGAGAAGAGGGGCACAGTGGGGTCCCCACGCCAGTCTCCCTGGTCCACAGCCCCTGGGGGTCGTGCAGTCACCTCTGTGCCCCGGATCCCGCTTCCCAGCCTCCCGGGCGTCTGGGCAGCTCTCAGGCGGCTCCCCGGTCGACCCCTGTGAGCATCCGTGATTCCCGTCTTCCAGCAGTTGGTCACCTTTGGCTTACTGATCACCTCTTTCGCTGTTTCTTCTCCTCATAGGTTTTATGAATTAAATTATGTCTCCTATCCTCTGAGGGAATATAAAAACGATAGAGTATACGTGTGTTTAAGCAGAAGTCCCGTGTGTGGGCGCGTGTGTGGCGCATGGCATGTGCGGTGTGTGTGCGTGCGTTGTGTATATTTGGCATGTTGACGCGCCATGTTGACTGAGGGTGCCTGGTGGAGCTCCCCCAGCTGGGTTTGGGAACCCCCATGCCCCTCTGGTCGGCGCCGACCCCTGGCCAGTGTCTCTCTGGTTGCAACTGTTTGGTTGTCCCTGAGGCTGAATGTCTTTTGACTTGTTTGGCCGTCGTGGCCATGTCTCTGCCCTTTCCTCAGGGGCCGGGAGCCCCTTGCTCTCGGCTCCCGTCCCGTCCCCAGTCTCCAGGCACAGCAGGATTTCCCTGTATTTTATCTTTGCTTTTGTCGTCTGCAACTGGCTGTTGCCTGGTGGGGGGTGAGACTCTGGCCCCCTTTTCTTTCCCGGGATGGCGAGTCGCTCTCGTCCGACTTGCTGGGAAGCCTGACCCTTGTGAGCCAAGTTGTGTCGGGAGCGCTCGAGTCCACCCGTCAGTCAAGTTGTTTTCTCCCGTGACCGTATGAGGATTCCAGTCTTGACTTAAAAGATAACTCAAGCTTATTGAGAGCTGGACATTTAGGCTGCCGTGGTCTCTCTGTGATTTTGAGGAAGATGGGGTGACTGGTTGCATCTTGAGGGCACAGGAAACGTTGACACTGCCTCGAGCCCCTCTTGGACCCTGCACTCCAGAGCGTCGTCCTCGGGGGGCAGGCCCAGCACCCGGCTCTGGATGGGAAGCGCAGGGCAGGGCGTGAGGAGAAACCCGGGAGCCGCAGGTGGAGCAGGGCGCCTTGCACCAAGGCCCTGGCCGTGTGGCTGGTCCCGGAGGCCTGGCCCGGGGTGCGGAGGGCGAGGGACGGGGGTCCGGTGGGGGACCCAGTGCCCACAGCTTGGCGTCGGTGAAGTAGGCCCACCTCCCTGCTGGAAGCGAGACATGGGGCAGCAGGCGGCGTGGCCATGCGTGGCGAGGCTCCGTGGGAGGTTCCGTGGGGGTGGGTCCCCTGGGGGGTTCCCTGGGAGGCAGGGATTCAGGAACGAGGCTGAGAGAGTCATTAGAAGGTTTTCTCTGTGATTTCCCAAAGGAGAGCCTGGGGTTGCGCACACAGCTAGAAGGAAACCACCAGCGCCAACTAGCAGCGGGGAAGTCCTCCCAGGAAGTCCAGCAGGAGGCGGGCCTCGCGGGGACCCAGGTGTTGGAAGAGGAGCAGCATGTGTGGCCTTCGGAAGAGCCCGGCCCAGGTGTGTGCCTTCGGTGCCGCTGGGTCGCCGGGAGTCTGGCCTGCAGGGGACGTTCTGGGCGGTGACTGATTCCCACGAGAGCCACCTGCACACGCTGGCCATTCTCTTTGCAGTGTGGGCGCCGCGGGCCCTTCCTCGGGGGTTGAGCAGGCCTGGGCGTGTCAGGAGAGGGCCTGCCCGGGGTCACGGGGACGGAGAAGCTGTGGTCGTCCCCGGGGATGGTCAGGGACCCAGGAGAGCAGACGTAAGGCCGGCCCTGGACACAAGCCCAGGAGAGGGTGGGTCCCACGTAGAGCTGAGGGGGCAAGGCAGAGGGTCCTGCCGTGAGGGCCGGCAGCTCAGGGTCCCCGCCAGGGGAAGAATGCGGCCCAGAGAACTGGGTCACGCCTGCTGGCGTCTTGCCCTCCCTGTTCTCCTTCCTGTGCGAGGGGTGCCCCACGGCCGCTGCTCGGCACATTCCTGCCAACCAGTCCCTTGGCCACGCTTGGCTCTTCATCGAGCCTGGGACAGTGATGGGCTCTGGCCAGAGGAGCTCTGGGGGTGCCAGGTCCCCCGGCACCCAGGCGGAAGGAGGTGTGGGCCGCTCAGCACGGCCTGCTCGTCTGGGCCTGGGGCTCAGTGACCGCTTGGCTGAAGATGGGTGTGTCATGTCCACTCCTGACACCAAGCCCGCACGGGGAGTTGCAGGATCTTTGTGCAGGTCTGAGGCTTCTGAAGGTCAGTGTTTAGTCTGAGTTGCGGGTCAGCCTGACGGTCCTGCCCCCTGGTCCCCTGCAGAGCTCTCCCGGGTGCCCCTCCTGTGTGCACACAGCACGGCCTTGGAGGTGGCAGCCGGAGACTTGGGTCTGGAAACCATGCACAAGGCTCATCTCCTGCTTCTTCTGACGGAGCTCAAGGAAGAAATCGACCTCTTAAAAGTAGAAAATCGAAATTTACACGAGAAATTGCAGCACGAAATCCGCCTAAAAGAGGACTTGGAGCAAGTAAGTTGAAACACCTCACCACTCTGCACTTCCCGCGCCCACCGGGGCCCCGTGTTAAGCGGTCGGGGTCAGCGCAAGCCCCCGAGGTCCACCACGCCCTCCATCGGGAGCAGTGTTTGCTTGCTGGGTGCCTTCCTCGGGGTCGGGATGGGATGCCACCTGAGCTGGGGCCCGAGTGTGCTCCTTACAGGGGCCTCCAGTGCTCAGGGCAACTGGCTGGGGTCCTCCGAGGGGTCCCCTGTAGAACCTGGAACGTTCATTATGCAAGTCCAGAGACTTGGCCTGGCGCTGTTTGCTGCTCTCCTGTGGCTCCGTCCTGGCTGGTGGTGGTTCCTCTGTCTGGGGGGTTGGCCTTCCCTTGACGGGAGGCCCCGTACATGTCTGATCCCCTGGGCTGGTCTTGGCACCGCAGAGGAGCTCCCCTTTGCGTGTGTGTCCAGACCTGCCAGCCCCAGAGGTAACAGTCGGGGCCAGGTGCCGGGATGCAGACGCGTTTTACTTAAGCAAATAGTCTTATATTTGTGCATTTTAGGCTCCTTTATTCCCATCAGGATAAGAAACACTGCCATTGCTCTGTTCAGTGCGATATGTTATGGAACTAGTGCTTGTATGTTGTGGAACTTCTCTCTCTTCAGAGATGGATTTGGGTCGTTGCTGCCAGTGATCTTTTCATTTAATTTCCTCCTTCTTAAATAAAATTGTGCTTTCTGCAGGTGAAATGTACTTTAGTGGAAGCCCACCAGGAAGCACTGAAGAGCGCTAAGGAGAAGCTTGAGCTAATGAGACGAGGCGAGAGAGAGGCCGAGTGGGAAGTCACGAGTGAGGACCCGAGGAGAGGGGCCGAAGAGAGGCTGACGCAGCTGCTCCTCGAGCTGCGGGAGCAGGCCGAGTCCGAGAAGCTGTCCATGATGCACAGGTTTGAGCTTCGAGAAGCCGAAATGAGGCAGCTGCAGGACCAGCAGGCAGCCCAGATCCTGGACCTGGAGGGGTCGCTGATGGAGCAGCAGGGCCGCCTGAGGCAGCTGGAGCTGGGGCTCTCGGGGGACGAGTCTCTGCAGTGCAGCCAGTGTGGCCGGGAGCTGGGCGGTGGTCTGGCCCCCACGGACCGGGACCACCTGAAGGAGGACTGTGCTCTCCAGCTGAAGCTGGCCCAGAGCAGGTGGGTGACGTTCCTGTGGCCCCCTGCTCAGTGCGGAGCCGCCCGCCTGCCTGGGTGAGGCCGGTCCCCAGGAGGGCACGCGTGGCTCTTGGGGCTGCGGGACCTGCTGGCAGCAGCAGCACCCCCGTCCTTCCTGTGGAGCCCCTGTCCCGTGATCCACGCTGCCCTGCATGCATCTGTGACAGTCGTTTGTGTTCTTTGCACGGTTTACGGTTTCAGTAGCAGAACTTCAACCTCATTTATCGTAAGGACGTGTGGTTCATTTCTGAAGTTTCTTGTGTATTTTAAACTCAAACGATTTAAAAAAAAAAATAAAGAGTTTTTCTGGACTATGTACGTACTTCCCTGAAGCTTTAAGTAGATTTAGAGTGTGATTTGGTTTGCTGCCTCTTTGCACATCTGGGCTGTAGTGACCAGGGGGGTTGGTGAGCCCTGGTGTCACCGGAGCTACTGTTGGTTTTGCTGCTTCTCATGCGGCAGCTGCGCCCCAGCGTCATGAGGCAGGTGCAAGAGCTTCTGCTCTGGGGTCTGAGAACTGAGTTCAAATCCTGACCCACTGTGTGAGCTGGAAGGACGCAGGCACGGTGGACAAACTCACGAGGCCTTAGCGCCCTCCTGCATGGGCTGATCAGTGGAAAGGCTTTCGTGGTGTCTGGTCCGCAGTTAGTACCTGAATCCCATTCCAGCTCTTGTCACTCACCTGGACGCACCATGTGGTGCTCATGTGTAATGGGTGCCCGTAGAGATTCTTCCCTGCTGGGGTGCTGGGTGCTTCAGTTAGAGGGGCGTCTCCCTGCTTCTGTGTTTGCTAGCCAGTGTCCCCTGCAACTCATTTAATTCATGCCCCTAATTCACTCCGAAGGGGTTTTGGGGGTCTTTTGAATGCTCTTTGCAGCCCTGTTGGCTCCTGTAAACGATGCCGCTGCCCCTTCCCTGTTGAGATCCTCTCCTTCCCGAGGAGCGGTCACACCTGCTTCCCTGTGGAGTCTGTGGAAATGTGTGTGTGGTTTCTTGCTGGGGGTCCTGTGTCCTGTACTTCAGTCTGTGACCGGGGACGCCTGGGCTCTGGCGTCCGAGCTCCTCTGGCTTCGTGGGCCCCTTGGCTCTCCGCTCACGGCTGGCAGTGGGGCTCAGGCCACCTGCAGCCCCGGGAGGTGGAAAGAGCAGGGAAAATCTGGGCACGATGGTCTCACCAGCAGAAAGTGGTGTCTCCTGTGAGGAATGTGAGGTCGGTGCTTTTGTGGCTGCACGCTGGCTCTCCATGTTCACTTGGCTTGTCTCCTCAGGTTTTTAGAAGAACGTCGAGAAATCACAGAGAAATTTGCTGCAGAGCAAGACACTTTCCTGCGGGAGGCCCGGGAGAAGCACGCCCGCGAGCTCCAGCTGCTCCAGGAGAGTCACCGGCAGCACGTCCTGTCCTTGACGGCGGAGCTGGAGACCCGGCACCAGGCTGAGGTGGACGTGCTGAGGGCTTCTTTGGAGCGAGAGTGGTGGGCTCTCTCAGAAGCCCGCGTGGCTGAGCTGCAGACAAAACACGCTGCGGAAATCAGTGCTTTGGAGACCAGACACGCGTCACGCCTGGACGCTTTGGAGTCGCGTTACCTGTCTGAGATGCAGACCTTGCTGGGCCTGGAGGAGCAGCTACAGAAAGAGGATGCTTCTCACCACATGGTCTTGACTTGGGTGTTAGAGAAGCTGAAGCTGAAACACGATGAAGAGCCCCAGTCCACAGAGGACGGCCTGAGAGCGGGAGAGAACACAGAGCACGTGGAGGGTGTGAGAGCCTCCTGGCTGCGCGGAGCTCGCCAGGTGAGGTGCGGGGCTTTGCCCTTCCCCAGGACTGGTGTCTTCTGTTGCCCATGTGTGTCAGCTGCACGTGCGTGTGTGTGTGTGTGTGTGTGTGTGTGTGTGTGTGTCCCAGGGACAGCGGTGGGTTTCCTGGTGAGGCGGGTACAGAACAGGGAGTTTTACGCGTTTTTTGGTCTCAGGTTCCTTGGTGAAGGCTTTGGATCTCTGATCCTGGAAAAACGTGCACCTGTGCCTGCGCACAGCGTTGCCTGTGAGATTTCAAAGGGTTCAGAGCGCTCCTCGGGGCCTCTACCGATTTCTGTGAGATTAAACCCTCTGTCCTGTGTCAAGAGCAGCGACTGTCCCCTTGGCAGGCGCTCTCAGCGGTAGTATGAAAGGAGCTTCTGGAGACGGCCCCATTGCCCTGGCCAGCGCTCCCGTTTCCTCATCTGCAGACCCATGGCACTTGTAGGTCGCGAATAGGATGCACTTATTTGGCTAGAACATCATCACGTAGCGGGAATTCAGCGTGGGGACGGGCTGCTCTGTGCCCACTGGGCCAGGTGTGCGCGTCAGGCACTCAGGAATGATCCTGTTCTGGCCCTTCATACTTTTGTCACGTATGTAAGAAGTAGATATTCAAAATTACAAAGCAGGAAATCTCAGCCTTGTGAGAACACAAGGACCAGGTAGAAGCTTCGCTCGTGACTGAGACGTGCTTTATGCGATGTTCCCAGGGGGGTTTAAGCCCCTTTGCTCCTGGTTTAGCTTGTTTAAGGCTGGAAGGAAGAAGGCGGCCTAGTGCTGAGAGGTGTGGTGGCTTCGTTTTATGCTTCGGCGCTGCCTGTCCTGTGTGGTCTGCGCGCGGAATCTTTTCCTTTTTTAAGAAGTTTCTTTATTTGGCTGCACTGGGTCTTGGGTGCAGCGCGCGGGATATTTGTTGCCGTGTGCGGGATCTTTAGTTGTGGCGTGTGGGATCTAGTTCCCTGACCAGGGATTGAACCTGGGCCCCCTGCTTTGGGAGCATGGAGTCTTAGCTACTGGACCACCAGGGAAGTCCCTGCAGGCGAGATATTGAACAAATTCCCCGAGGGCTGAGCACATTCCACCTGGGGTCATGAGCCTCTGGCCTGTCCTTGAATTCGGGCCCCAGGGCAGGTGTCACAACTCCTCCCTGGGCATTGTCCTTTGGTGTGAATTTGGAGCGCTGTGGTACCCCCAGGCCAGTCCAGTGAGTTCTCAGTGTCAGCTTCAGTTTCCTCCCATGCAGATGGATGTGTGGGGAAGGGGGCTTGTTCCCAGCCTGTGGATTTAAATTAGATTCCCTGGGATTATAGGGTTTGAAGAAGATGAAGTCTAAAAGAATATCAGGAGGAAGAAGTACGCATGTTTTACATGAGAAAGCTATGTATTTTAAACCATGGCTTAATTTTATTAGTGTAAAACGCACTTGTAGGAAGCACGTGGAGTGTTTCCCACCTTACAGGTGGGAGGTGTGTGTGGGAGGCAGTGCCATGTGGACTTGCTCTCTGCAGGTGGAGCTGGTGTGGCCTGCTAAGGGCCTGCCCCTGGGGCAGCAGCCAAAAGCAGCCATGCAGGAGCTCAGGGCTGGGCACGTGGCCGAGAAGCAGGTGCAGGAGGCTCCGCAGGAGGGGGCCCCACAGGTTCCTTCTGGGCAGCGGTGGCTTCAGGGATGGCCTGGGGGTCAGGCTCTGGCCCCCACGGGGATGCTGGTGACATCAGCAAAACCGCTGGGCCTCCTGAGGCTTCTCCTCGTGACCAGAGCCCTCGGGCATACGTGAGGCCCGCAGTGGGGTGGACGCTGGGCAGGCCTCACACCTGCCAGGAGGGCCCGAGGCCTGTGCTCAGCAGGGGTGGGGTCTCTCAGGGGCTGCCTGTGCCAGGTGCCCAGCAGGAGCTCCATGTCCTCTGCATCCCGTGCTGCACCCCAAACCCTGGGGCCCATGGTGCAACCCGGGGGCACAACCCTGCACAGACTCCGCCCAAGTGCCCTCTGGCCCGATGTCCTGTCTTCTTTGTTCTCGTGGCGCCGGACACCTGCTGCCTGGCAGTTTCTGGAACACCCTGGCTGTGACCTCCTCTGAACTTGGCCTTGTCCCCCACCTGGAAACTCCCACTCTTGCCTCTCTTTCGTCAAATCGTTTTCTCCATGAGCGCTTCCTTCTGGGATGGCCCCTCCGTCCGGGACTCATGGCCCCGCGCCCTGTGCCCTGCATGGCCCACGGTGCGTCTGTGGAGCGTGTGCCACGTGCTGCGCTCCTCTCTCCTGCGCTCTGCTCAGCGGCGGCCCGGGCCCAGAGCGGTGCCCAGCCCGGGGCTCCAGGGCAGCACGCCCGGGAGGGTTTTGCTGCCAGGGACCCCATCCTGCACACCTCTTCAGGGCAGTTGTTGCCGAGGTGCCCGTGGCCCTGCCACACAGTGTCGCTAGGATCTCGGAGGTCAGGTGGGCAGTAAGGCCTGGCATTCGCTAGGTTTCCTAAGTTAATAGTCAGTGCTCTTAGCTGTGTGTGTACATATTGACCGATCTGAAATTAGCATGTAAACTGTTTTTTCACATGGAAGTTCCCAGAATGAGAATTAGTGGATTGGAGGAAAATAAAGGGAAGCATAAATATGACATTTATCCCTTATGTTTGGTTGAAAAGTCTGGGAGTTGGCATTTTTCTTGGTTTGCTCCTTGGACCCTGAGATGCCCTGAATCCGGGTTTCCCATGTTTGGGGAATGAGAGGACAGGAGGGATCCACACCCAGGAAGCCCATGCCCACAAACGCTCAGAGAAACACGATAAAAGCCCGGCTGAGACCAGACATGCAGCTGGTCACTGATAAAGTCCCACAAACCGTCTTCTCTTCACAATGTCATCTTACTCAGGTTTCATTAAAGAGGACAAAACTCCCTCATCCCCCTCAGTGTCCCCTCAGCCCCCATGTCCCCTCAGCCCCCATGTCCCCTCAGTGTCTCCTCAGCATCCCCTCAGTTTTCCCTTGAGGCAGGAGATAGATGGGCCCAGGCTGAACAGTTTCTCCCCTGTGGACAGAAGCTCCATAAAAGCAGGGTAATGGAGGAGGCTGGGCCCTGCCCAGATAGAGATAAGAGACCATATATTCCTCATTTTCCTCATTCTCGAAGTCAAGGAGACCCTCCCGACTACACGTGCGCAGAAGGGCTCCTTGGAGGTCCGAAAGGAAGGGGCGCCACCTCATAGTAAGTGATGCCAGCTACCCAGATAGGCCTCTTCGCTGGAATCCATCTTGGCTAAGAGATGTGTACGCACGCATGGGAGGACCTTGAGATACACCAGATACAGCAGAACCAGGCAGAGCAGGATGGTTGGTCAAAGGAAACCGGGAAGAAATGCCCACGAAAGTGATTCAAACTGCCATGAGGGCGTGACGCTCTCTCTGAGCCTGCCCGTGTGTCTACTGTACTCTTTTTCCTTCTAAAAAACACTTTACTTGCTTCGCTACTTTCCGTCTCTCTGCGGAAACTCATTTTTTCATAGCTGACGGGCCAGGGCCTTGTCACTGGCTGCTGGTCCCTGGTGGTCCAGTGGCCAGGGTTCAGCGCTCTCACTGCCGCTGCCCAACCTCAATCTCTGGTCGGGAGCTGAAATCCTGCTTCAAGCCGCTGCAGGCCGAGGCCGCCTGAGGTCACCCTCACCCCCGCAGCCCGCTTTCTGTCCCTGCAGTGTCCTCAGCGCCCCAGCCCCTCGAGCTCAGTCCTCAGGGGCCATTACGAGGGGTCAAGTGGCTGCCGGCATGGTGCTGGCTGCAGGCACCGTGGAGGAGACGGTGGTCCTGGCTGCAGCCCAGTTGCTCTCGTGCCCTCGTGAGCAACGTCCTCCTCTGGGGCGCTGCCCTGAGACCTGCTGACCTGTGGAGGTGTCTGAGTTTCATTTCTCTAATCCTCTGAAGAGTCAGACTCTGCCGCTGGCCTTCCCTGGTATTTATTGGCTTACAGTCCTCTCTCCAAAGAAACTTGGTTGGATCCTGTTTGTTCACTCTGATGGTTCTGTTACCTGGTCGTGACACGCGTCCTGCTCTTCGGCTCGGCATTTTTGTACTTCCGTGTTGACTCTTTAGAGCGCTGAGATCATTTGGGAAGTATTTTTCTATTTGTTCGTTCAAGTATGTCATTCTTTTACTTTGCTACTAAGGATGTGAGTATTAGATATTGTTTAAGTGACCTTTTTTGTCCAGCTCATTTCACAGGAGAAAACATCAGAGTTTGTGGGAAGGTGGGATATGCAGTTTC
This sequence comes from Delphinus delphis, assembly GCF_949987515.2. Taxonomy (NCBI): domain Eukaryota; kingdom Metazoa; phylum Chordata; class Mammalia; order Artiodactyla; family Delphinidae; genus Delphinus; species Delphinus delphis. The sequence goes on along the minus strand of NC_082686.1, from coordinate 323,194 downwards.
TTCCCCTATTTTGTTTTAATTTTTTATTGGAGAAAATTTCAACATACACAGAAACAGAGAACAGTTCAGAATCTGACTGCCCGTGGGTACACGCCAGTCTCAGTGCATTAGCCGCCCCAATATACCATAACATGCTCCATGCTAACCTGCAGAACTAACAGTAATCCCTTAATTTCATCACATATCCAGCCTAAGTTCCAGTCTCTTCCTGTGGCTGGTCAAATTGGGATCCACATAGGGCCTGAGCTGTGCTGAATCTGTTTTTACTGCTTCCTGTGACGTTGGCTAACATTTCCCCCATATTGCCTGTGAACGTGTCAGCAGTCAACACACGGGATGGGATTCAGGTCCATGGCTTGGTGAGAATAGTTCCAGGTGGTGGCCTCTTCTTCCTGCCGTCTTCCCTCAGGCTGTCCTCACAGACAGATATTCCATAAAGCCTTGCTGGGTGTCTCCTGGGATGCTGTGGCCATTGTCCCCCAAATAGCAGGGACGTGGTGTTCTTCCTCTGTGAAGGGGTTTTATCTGCGCCACAAATATCTCTGCACCTGTTTGAAAAGCAGTGTCACTTTTCAGAAGAGTTGTTTACCCAGCGCTTGCGAAGCGATTGGATTATTTTTCAGGTTACTTCCCTTTAGAGTTTGGTTGTGAGAAAAGTTCTCTGAAAACATAAGCCTGATTTCCTTTTCTTAGGGATAAGTGTCCTGCAAAGAAATCACCCTTATATTGGTAACACTAAGCAGTGGAAGGAAAGCAGGAGTTAACCGTTGTGTGACCACTGTTGATTGCTCGCTCAGGCAGTGTCATCTTTTCTTGGGGAAAACAAAAAAATCTGTTCGTATGATTTTTAAAAAATATTAAGAGAACCTCTGGTTATTTTAGATATAGTTTGAATGTCTTTAATTCATTATCAGTTGAATTTATTCTTAATACTATGTTGGTATTCTTTGTGCAGAACTACTTATTTTTTTCTTCTTTAAGTGTATCCATTGTTTTTTTAATGATTAAAGTATATATGACACTTCCCACGTAATTCTGTGGATTTTTAGAAAAACTCGAGAATAACTTTTTTTTTTTAATGCGGTACGTGGGCCTCTCACTGCTGTGTCCTCTCCCGTTGCGGAGCACAGGCTCCGGACGCACAAGCTCAGTGGCCATGGCTCATGGGCCCAGCCGCTCCGCGGCATGTGGGATCCTCCTGGACCGGGGCACGAACCCGCGTCCCCTGCATCGGCAGGCGGACTCTCAACCACTGCGCCACCAGGGAAGCCCGAGAATAACTTTTCAAAAACATCTTTTGCTTATATTGACTTTACCATTTGGAACAGATTAAAGAGAGTTTAGTCAGGCTGGAAATAGAACGATTGTGTGTAAGGAGGTCTTGAGGGGATGCAGGGAGTGGCACAAGTAAACCCCCTCTGAGCCTGTCCGGTCAGGTCACGGGGGCCGAGGTCACGCAGCCAGCCCGGGGGTGCTGAGGCGTCCAGGTCGCGGGGCTGAATGCGCAGTGACGTCTGTGGCCTCCCCTGACTGTCCTGCTCCAGACCTGGGGGCACGCTGGGCAGAGCAGGTCGCGGTGTCCCCACTGCCCCTCGCAGGTGTCAGGTTAGGGTGATGTCCCCCACCCACAGGGCGCCTGGCAGGGGTGCTGTGTGTCCGCTGCTCCTGACTGCGTTTGGGACGTCTTGCTGGACCTGGCGTGTCTCTGCCAGCTGCCTGGAAACCCCTCCTGAGGCAGTGGAGGTTGGGGAACAAGTCCTGTGCGTGCCTCCCGCTCCTGTAGCAAGGGCCGCTCTGTGCTGGGGCCCGCGGGGCCTCAGCGGGGCAGACGACCCAGGCGCTTGGCATTGGTGGGCTGGTTCTTCCTTCCCAGCCACAGCTCCGTACGGCACCCACCCTCCGCCCTCTCTGTTTGTGGGCAGTGACTCCAAGGCCTGGAAGGACCCTGTGGCCAGAAAGATCAGCCTGAGCCCCCGGGCCCGGGCTCTCACGTGCACAGTGCAGCCTGCAGGCCCCGGGACTCCAGGCACGCCGGGGTGTGGGGTGCTCTTGGACTCTGACCCTGACCCCAAACAGAAGTTCACTTTTATCTGTTTGTATACATTTGGCTTCCGTGAAAGATTTTTGCTTGAAGAATGTGATCTGTGGCACAAGTTTTTCAAGAAGCAGGTGCTTACGCTTCGACCTGTCAACCAGAGCGTTTAACAGGCCAGCGAGCGTGCGGGGTCCGCCCTCAGGACCTGTTTGCCGAAGGTGCTGAGGGGGAGGGGCGCAGATGCCTGTGCCGGGCGGGCGGGCGGGCACCCGAAGAGCGGTCCACGCGCGGGGTCCTGTCTATCATGTGCTTTTGCGGGATTTGCCTCTTCTTGGGTGCTGATGTTTTCTTATTTTTCCCAGCGTCCTTCAGTGTCCTGGAGTCTGTTTTTGGGGAAAGGGAGTGTGGCTTGTCCTCCTCTCCCTTGGCCTTGCCCTGCTGGTCTGTGGTGCCCGTTGGCATTCGGGGTTTTGTTCTTGTTCACTAGCATTTTGTGGTTGGCACACACAGAGCCAGCATCCGTGGTCAAATCTGGTTACTGTCAAGGCTGCGGCTTCCTTCCTGGCTGTGAACCATCTGGGTGAACCCCGTCCTTCCCATGAAGTGGTTTTGTGGTGCAGATGAGACGGTTAAAGGGCTTTGGAAACTGCCACATGTCCCAACTTGAAATTGCACTTGATGCTTCCTTTTAAAGGATTGAATTAAATCTATTCCAGGAGAGGAAGTTTATAAAAATGTTCTGTGTTAATTCAGAAATGGTCTCTAGAACTTCAAAGTATAGTTTCAGTGTTGTGCTGTGCAAACCCCATTTACTGATGCTTGTGACTGAGGTGAGAATCCAGAGCCCACAAAGAGTGACTTGACGTTTTCTGTGAGCTATAACCTGACTGCTGCGTGTCGTCACGTGGAAATATGTGGAATAAGCTGAGCTCCAGCCTCACCTCAGATCCACGCACATGGGCAAGGCCCAGTGTTGACCTTCCTCCCCACTCAAGCAGGGCGCTGCGGTTCCTGCGGAGCTGGAAGAGGAGGAGAAGCAGCGGCTCTGCTGTCGGGAGGAGATTGAGCTGCTGAAGTGTCGGTCGGAGGCGCTGCTGGAGCAGCACATCACACAGTTAAAGGTACTGGGCTTAAGGGTGATCTATTTCATTGCTATCCTTTCTCACCTGCAAAGTAAATAAGAAAAATTTATTCTAAATTAATTTTGATATGCAAAATTAAAACATATTCATTGTCTTAGTAACTGAGATTTTTCAAGGCAACTTTTTTTCCTTCATTTTTATGTTTAAGTTGACTAGTTAGCATTCCTTTTCTCTTAAGAAATTGTCATCAAATAGTTGACCCTTAACCAACACGGAATTAAGCGTGCCGGCCCTCTGCACAGTTGAGAATCTGCGTGTGATTGATAGCTGGCCCTCGGTACACGTGGCTCCTCCGTATCCGCCGTTACTGTGCATCTGCACGCTCAACCAGCCGCGGATCGTGTGGTGCTCTAGTGTTCACCATTGAAACAAAATCCATGGGGCTTCCCTGCGGTCCAGTGGCTAAGGCTCCTCGCTCCCAGTGCAGGGGGCCTGGGTTCGATCCCTGGTCAGGGAGGTAAGATGCCCCATGCTGCTCAGCACGGCCCGAAACAAACAATCCGGGGGTAAGTGGACCCACACTGTCCAACCCCATGGTAAAGAGCCGGCTGTATTTAAGCCTGGGAAAATCTGAGCCCTGCTCATGGCCTTGCTTTGGTGACTCAGCAGCGGCCACGTCAAGCCTTGTCTTGCTTCAAGGGGCCTGTTGCCACGGAAGGGTGTCTGCACGGGATGAGTGAGCATTCAGCATTACTTCTCACAATGATTTTTAGTGTGGTTTTGTTTTGTTTTTAATTACAACTTTATTGAGATATAACGCACATATCATAAAAGATCACTCTTTTTGAAATATACAGTTCGGTGGTCTGCAGTATATTCACAAAGTTGTACAACTCTTATTGCTGTCTAATTCCAGAACATTTACATCACCACAAAAGAAACCCCCCACCCGTTAGCAGTCTCTTCCCTCCCCCAGCCCCTGGCAACCCCTGATCTACTCTCTGCTTCTGTGGAGTTGCCTTTTCTGAACATTTTTTAGAATCGAATCATGCAAAATGTGGCCTTTTGTGTTTGGCTTCTTTCACTTAGAATAATGTTTTCTAGGTTCATGTATGTTATAGGGTGTGTCAGTACTTGCTGTTTGCTTTCTATATATCTTCTGTCTCTTTTGTTCCTCTAAGTCTCCATTACTGCCGCCTTTTCTTTTGATTTCCTTGATGTTTATTTTTCTATATTTTTTTGGTTTTTGTTTTGTTTTTTTGTTTGCTTTTAATTTTTTTAGTGCCTGCCCTGGGCATTACATTGAACATTTTATAACAATATGGTTCAGATTAATACCAACTTAATTTTAATAGTTCACAAAGTTGTTCTTTGGTACAGCTCCCTCCCTTCCTTCCTTCCTCCTCTGTGCTATATTGTCATACAAAGAGCATCTGTGTACACGTTGTGCTCGTTCCTTACGCATTTGTCTCTACATCACATAGAATCACATAGTGCAAACTATACACGTCAACAGAAAAGACAAAATAAATTACTTGCTTTTCACTGCTTTCTAGATTTTCTTTGTCTCTCAGCAGTTTGATTATGATGTGTCCAGGTGTGGATCTCTGAGTTTATCCTACTTGGAGTTCATTGAGCTTCTTCTATGTATAGATTAATATTTTTCATCAAATTTGCAAAGTTTTTAGGCATATTATCTTCAAGTATTCTTTTGCCCTGTTCCCTTTGTCCTTTCCTCTGGGACTCTCATGATGTGTATGTTGGTCTTTGAGGATGTCCTAAAGGCCTGTGAGCCTACTTACTTTATTTCTTTTTTCTTTTTTTTTCCTTTTTGTTCCCCATAATGAATAATCTCATTTGACCTGTCTTCATGTTTGCTGATTCTTCTACCCACTTGAATCTGCTGTTGAGTCCCTCTAGTGAAACTTTTATTTCAGTAATTGTGCTTTTCAGCTCCAGAATATCTATTGGGTTTCATTTTATAATTTTATCTCTTTATTGTGGGGCTCTGGTTGGGGCATGCCTTTAATGCTGTGGCAGGCAGTATACATCTCTGCCTTAGCTTTCACTTCCTTTTTTTTGATCAGCCTCTTATTAGCTCCAATTGTTATCACTGCCTCAGGCCGCTGAGATGTTAAACAGTTGCTGCTAATTGTTTTTGCCAAATGGCTCGGGCACAGGATTGTTGAGGTGAGCTCTGAGTCAGAGCCAATAAAAAACCAGCTTTGAGAATGGAGCTCTTCAGTGAGCTGCCAGACAGGTCAGTTAGTGACAGTTGGTGGTGGTGCTTTGGTGCAACCCATTCTTCTCCTGCTCCCCCCATGGTTGCTGGGCTGCATTTTCTTTCTTTTTGTTTTGGCGGGTTCCCCGATCAGAGATTGAACCCTGGCTGAACCCCAGGGCCCACAGCAGTGAAAGCTTGAAATGGTCTTAACCACTGGACCACCAGGGAATTCCCTGGGCTGCATTTTCAAGGCTATCCCAGAGACTGGAGTGATGGGATTAGGGCAGGTTCAAACACTCAAAGCTTCCTGCTCTGATGGCGACTCAGCCTTTGTTTTTAATAAACACTTTAATTTCCAGAGCTATGAAAAAGTTCATTTTGACAGTTTTTGCCAGTGTTCTCAGTGCTCCTGCAGAGGAGTGGATTTTTGGAGGTCCTTATTCTGTCATTCTGGAAGGGCTATCTCTGTAGTTAAAAAAAAAAAAGCTTATTTCATTAATGTATTTTAATTCATTAGGTGAACATTATTAAAAAATATTTTTTATTATTCAAGAAGAAACAGTGTTTATTTTTTAAAACCAGAGAAAGTTAGGTTTCTAAATATCTTGGATTTTGATGGTCATGATACCCTGATGATGGAGAATTTCTTAACGTGACCATTGGGAAAGGTAGCAGGTTGTTTCTTTTGTATTCTATATGATAAGCACATTTGAACGCATGTTCACTGGGGATAGTGGCCTTGGCCTTTTTGGTCATTGTTCTTGGCACAGAATACGGAATCAATGAATATTTGTTGAATGAACTAAATTCTAGTGAACAGCAGAGAAATGGAGAAATGATCCTTATAATTTTATAGCTTAATGACATTTTTTGTTGTTGTTAATAATGTACTTTTGTACAGGGTGAATTTGAAAGTGAAAAGAAAGCTGCTTTGCATGAAAAAGAGGCGATACGTAAACTTGAGCGCGAGCAGGCACAGTCTCTTTACCAAAAAGAGAAAGAGTCTCTGTCTCTGCAGCTTCGGGAGAAGAATAACCAAATTCTGCAGGTATGTGGGATGCACCTTTTCTTTGTTTATTCTTTTTTGTGTATGGTAAAATGTGCATAACATAGTATTTACCATTTCAACCATTTTAAGTGTACAGCTTAGTGACATTAACCACATTCACAGTACTGTGCAGGTATTGCTGCTCTCCATTTCCAGAACTTGTTCATCATCCCAAGTAGAAGCTCTGCCCTCATTAAAAATAATTCCTGGGCTTCTCTGGTGGCGTAGCGGTTAAGAATCTGCCTGCCAGTGCAGGGGACACGGGTTCGAGCCCTGGTCTGGGAAGATTCCACATGCCGTGGAGCACCTATGCCTGTGTGCTACAACTACCGAGCCTGCACTCTAGAGCCTGCGAGCCACATCTGCTGAGCCCGTGTACCACAACTGCTGAAGCCCACACGCCTAGAGCTTGTGCTCCGCAACAAGAGAAGCCACCACAACGAGAAGCCCGTGCACCACACCTCGCCGCAACTTAGAGAAAGCCCGCACGCAGTGCAGCCAAAAATAAATTAATCAATTAATTAATTAAAAACATAATAACTCCCATCCCCCTCCATCCTTCCCTGGTACCCACCACTGTACTTCTGCCTTTGTGAATCTGACTCCTCGAGGGATCTCATTTCAGAGGAATCACACAATATATGTTCTTTCGTGTTTGGCTCATTTCACTTAGCATAATGTCCTCAAGGTCCATCCACGTTGTGCGTGTATCAACATTCATGGCTTTTTGTGGCCGACTAATATTATTCCACTGTATATAGGCACCATATTTTGTTTATCTGTTCATCTGTTGGTGGCCATCTGTTCATGGTCGTCTCTTCCTTTGGCTGTTGTGCGTATAATGCTGCTGTGGACACTGCGATGCAAGTGTTTGCTTCAGCCCCTGCTTTTGAGTTTTGGGGTATATATCTAAGAACAAAGTTGCTGGGTCATATGATAATTCTGTGTTTAACTTTTTGAGGAACTGCTAAACTGTTTTCCACAGCAGCTGTGGCATTGTGCATTTCCACCAACAGTGCACAAATGTTGCAATTTTTCCGCATTCTTGTCAACACTTGTTGTTTTTCATTTTTTAAAATAATAGCCATTGTAATGGATATGAGGTGATACCTTGTTTCTATTTGCATTTCCCTAATCACTGGTGGTGTTGGACATCTTTTCATGGGTTTATTGGCCATTTTTGTCTGTTCAGGTCCTTGACAGTTTTTTTTTATTGAAGTACAGTTAATTTACAATGTTGTGTTAGTTTCAACTGTATAGCAAAGTAACTCAGTTATACACATATATAGGTATATACATATGTGTGTGTGGATATATATAAAGTGGAGATATATACTTTTTCAGATTCTTTTCACTTAGAGGTTATTACAAGATATTGAATGTAGTTTTCTGTGCTATACAGTAGGTCCTTTTTGGTTATCTATCTTATATACAGTGGTGTCTACATATTAATCTCAAACTCCTAATATATCTCCGTGTCTGAGAGTCTATTTCTGTTTTGTAAATAAGTTCATTTGTATCATTTTCTTAGATTCCACATATAAGTGATATCATACAGTATTTTTCTCTCTGTCTAACTTATTTCACTAAGCATAATACTCTCTAGGTCCATCCATGTTGCTGCAAATGGCATTATTTCATTCTTTTTTATGGCTGAGGTCCTTGACAGTTTTTGAATTGGGTTTTTTTTCATTATTATTATTGAAAATACGGATGTGTATTTATACTATTTTTAGAGATAGTCCCACTGTGTGATCTTTCAGAGTCATAACAGTACTGCTGCTTTCTTTGACTTTATCATCATACAGGGTCACTGGATTTGAACCTATTCACACACTGGAGGCACGGTTTTCTTATGAATATGTGCAGGCACTGCGCTAAGCACGTTAGATGTAGAGTTTTCTCATTTCTGTGCAGCTCTCTCCCTCTCAGGACACTGAGGCCTAGGAGAGGCTCCGTTAGTTTGCTCAAAGTCCGTGGCTGCCAAGTGGTGGGGCCAGGCCTTCTGACTGTAAACACTGCACATGGGTGTGTCTGACTTAATTTGGTACCAAAGATGTCAAAGTCATTCCCAGCCAGATTCAGGGCAGCATGTATCTGTGGAGGTCAGTCATTAGCTGCCCGTCAAGGGGCATGTTCCTGGCTGCAGAGGCCCCTCTTGTGCTGGGAGCCCAGCCACGAGAAGGCAGGAGGATGGGGGGGGGCACGTGCAGGGGAGCAAGGACGGCACCAGGGCTTAGGCAGGAGGGGGGTCCATGAGGAAGAACGAGCCTCTCGAAGTGTTTCTTAAGCTTGTTCTTCAGTATACCAGGCATTTCTGCTGGTACATGACATGCATTCTTAAAACAGCTCATTCTGTACAAAATACTAAAAGTTTGTACAGAATACACCATTCAGAGCCTCTGCGATTTTATACCTCAAGGACCAGAAACAGTATCAGTCCTAATAAAAGTATTACTACAGTTAAAAAGAAATGTTAAATTCTGAATTAAGAGAGAAATTGTAAAACATACATAGCGATTTACCTTTAAAAAGGGGGGATGGTTGCTTGATGGCAGGAGTGTGAGAGAAGGTGGGGAGGAAAGACTGAGAGGCGCCAGGAGTGGGGGAGGCCCTCGTGCGGGCGCGTGGAGGCGGGCAGCAGGAGGCTCCCCTGGGCCGGTGGGCCGGGCTGTGCGTCCGCTGCCCAGAGGCTCCCCGGTCGGAGCAGGGCGCGCGACCCTTCAGGAAACCAGACTCTGCGGGAAGCTGTTTCCACTGTGAAATTATCTTACAGGTGTCCTGAAAATGTACATGTTCGGTTCAAGTAATACTGTGGAGTAAGGATGGTGTCCCACCACCCACGTGAAGCACCTCAGGAGACCCCCCTGCCCCCTGCTCCCCGCCGAGGCAACCACCCTTCTGATCGTTGCAGGTTTCTTGCTCACTGGTGTGTTTATTCCTGGACACTCTGCTGTTGAGCCTCAGCCCTTTCCGGCCTTCACAAGGGGGTGTGTGCTGGCCTCCCTCGTTCCGTGTTGACTGGAGGTTCACAGACGGCGCTGGGGGGGCCGTACCCGCCACCCAAGCTGCCGAATGGCATCCGTTGCGTGTGTGCTCATCGGTGGACTTGGGCCTGTTTCTGTCTTTCTGCCATTATAAATAAAGCTGCCCTGAGTTTCCTACACACACCTCTTACTCCAGATGTGCAGGAACTTCTTAAACCCAGAAGTGGGTGTCCAGGTTGTGGGGTTCTGCCCCTGCTGGGTAACCCCAAGGCTGTTTCTGGGTGGTTCCACCAGTCGTGCACTCGAGCTCCTGTTACTCCACATCCTCTCCTGGAATGTTCTTGCTTTTTAATTTTTGCCAATTTTGTGGCAACGAAGTGGTGTCTCTTGGTGGTCTTAATTTGCTGATGAGATGCGCCTCTGTTACTATGTTTGTGATCCATTTGTGTTTCCCTTTCTGTGGAATACCTTTTTGTATCTTTGGCCATTTTTCTATTTAAAACAGTTGTTCGTCTTTTTCTTACTGATTTAGGGAAGTTTTTTTTTGTATTTCTGGATTTCTTCTAATTTGTGGGGTTTTTCTTCCCTTTTGTCATCTTTTGATGAACAAATGTTCTTCATTGATGAATTAACTCTATTACCTTATTGAGTACAGACTGTCCCTGACTTACAGTCGTTTGACTTAGGAAGGATTTTTTGACTTACGATGGTGTGAAAGCAGTGTACATTCAATAGAAACAGTACTTTGAATGTTGAATTTTTATCTTTCCCTGGGCTAGTGATATGTGGTCCAGTTCTCTCCTGTGATGCTGGGCAGGGCAGCCACAGCTCCCCATCCACCACACGACCAGAAAGGTGAACGACTGATGCGCTGACAGCCATTCTTGACCAAGACAGCCAGCCACTCTGCTTTTCCTTTTCAAAAGATTACTGTTAATTAAAGAAACCAGGCATCTCAAGTTAATGAATTTAGCGCTTTTCTATATAGGGGAAGAAGCAAAGTCTGGGCTCACTGAAATCATTTTTTTGATCTGTACCTCCTCTACCTGGGGCCAGTATCCTGTGCTTTCCCATCCTGAGCCCACTCAGAGCTCACTGTCTGGGCGGCTCTGGTGGCTTGATGGCTGCAACATCCTTTGTTTACTGATATGGCAGGTGACCCTTTTCATTCACAGGTGTATTAAATGCATTTCCTTCTTTAAAAAATTAATTATTTACTTTTGGCTGCATTGGGTTTTCATTGCTCTGCGCGGGCTTTCTCTAGTTGCGGTGAGTGGGGGCTACTCTTGTTGCAGTGCATAGGCTTCTCATTGCAGCGGCTTCTTTTGTTGTGGAGTGCGGGCTGTAGGCACACGGGCTTCAGTAGTTGTGGCACGCGGGCTCAGTAGTTGTGGCTCACGGGCTCTAGAGCGCAGGCTCAGTAGCTGTGGCGCATGGGCCCAGCCGCTCTGCGGCATGTGGGATCTTCCCGGACCAGGGCTCAAATCCGTGTCTCCTGCATTGGCAGGCGGATTCTTAACCACTGTGCCACCAGGGAGGTCCTTAAATGCATTTTCGATGTATGGTATTTGCAGTTTAGGATGGGTGTCTTGGGATGTAGCCCCACTGTAGGTGGAGGAAGATTTGATAGGAATGCAGGTGAGGGAGCAGGGCCAGCAGAGGGAAGGGTCTGCCGTCCACCAGCCCCACGCTGGCCTCTGGGGCCGCCCCAGCCTCGAGCCGTCCGGGCATGCAGTTCATCTTCTGTGTCTCTTTTGTCCATTTCTTGGTCATTGTTTGCCATCTTGAAACTTGCCATTCTCTGTTTACTTATTCCATTTTCTTTCATTTTACCAGCGACCTATATGGCCCAGTGGTTTATAGGAGCTACACTTTTTCCCCAGGTTCCCTCTATGCACAGCATTGAAACTGTTTTCTGTTCCCTTTGTTCTCTTCAGTAAATTGGTTTCAAAATTACACCTTCTTTTTCCTCCGGCCTGTGCTTTGCGTGCTTTATGGGCCCCACGCTGGTGTCCCATCATCCGTTTTCTCCATCCCACAAACCACAGACCTACTGTTAGATAAAGAAAGTTCCTTATAGAAACTTAGTTTTAACTAAATTGTCTTAACTAAAGCTTTAACAATTTTTCTTCAACAGCTAAAAGACCAGATTTTATCCTTAAGTCGTGAGATAGAAGAGCGCCAGTCCGAACTGGAGAGGCTTCAGCAAAGGCGGGAAAGGGAGAACCAGGAGGAAACAACTCTCATCTCAATGCTCAAGTCCGACATCGACCTGTCCCACAGCGAGAGGTCAGTGGCCGCCTCTGCTTCTCGGGCTGGAGTGCATGTTGGCACCTGGTGGATGGGACCCTGTGCTGCGTGGTCCTCTCATCCAGGAGGGCCTTAAACTGCAAGATGAGCGCTGAGTCATGGCACCCACATACCCACCACCTCGCTTTGCCAAACCTTCTCATTTTGCCAGGTTACAAGATTTGATGCTGCTATGAAGGCAGTTACCGACCCGTCCCTTTTCTTGTTTGTTTGGGAGTCTTATTTAGGAAATAGTTTCCCACCTGGCGCTAGGCAGGTTTTAGCTCCGCTTCTCGTGTGCTTCTGGAGTGAGCTGTTCAGTTGTGTTTGCCTGATGTCAGGAGACGCTCTCGTCTTTGCCTGTCGGGGCCATTGGCTCAGCATCACCCGGGAAGGTGCAGCTCACTGGCCGACCTCTCTGGGCCCCTTTGTGCATCCCTTGGCCTGTCCCTGCCGGTATCTCATGGTCCTGCTGGTCTGGGGTTCCCGCTGCCCCTGGACCCACGTCCTCAGCAGCGCGGCACTACCGTATATGTGGTGCTGAGGGTCAGAGGAGGAGGGGGGAGGGCTGCTGTGCAGAGGGCGGGTGCCGCTCACGTGGGCTCCGTCTCTCCGTTCATGCTTTCACGGCTTCGTTATCTCTGCGAGGACCTTGTGTGCTGTGCCCAGCTGCCTTGCGGCTCGATGAGGGGAGTGCAGGGCAGGACGTGTCAGGCCTGGCCCTGCCCTCGGGGGGCTGGCAGAGAGCAAAGGCCCCGAGGCGTTCGGGGGGTGTGCCCGGCAGGTGAGATGCCCTGACAGCCACGAGTGTTTGGCGTTCATGAGGCTCCTCAGGGACCAGGGGTCGGTATGGCCTGGACGGGGCCCAAGGAGGAGGGGGGGCTGGTGCCTTCTGGCATTTTCTCTCAGAGCAAAGCAGACACCGCCTGCCCGAGCCCGTCTGGGGGTGGTCCTTATGCCCTCCCCGCACGCTCCCTCCGAGGGGCCTGGGCAGCAGCAGGGGCTGTCGGGCCCGCCGTTTGCAGTCTACCCCCGCCTGCCCCCGCCCCTCACGTCCCCACGTCCCTACGTCCCTTTCTCACCATCTCTGGCCGTGACCTGGGGTGTCAGCTTCCTGAGGGGCGGATCTTCCCGTGTCTTGAGTGGCGTTTCCCTGTGCTGGGCCCGAGGGAGGGGTGTGAGCCGCGGGCGGATGGGGCTGGCCAAGCCCTGACGTCTCGTGGGCACCGGAGCCACGGCCTGGGTGGGGTCACCGTGCCCCAGCTGATGCCCCCCAGCTGGAAGGGCTGGTCTGGGAGGATGCGGCTCAGAGACAGGACTCCTGTCCTAGGGGAACCAAATACCCCAAACTCCATGTTTGTGTGGCCCCAGAGAGAGACACGGGGAGACACGGCACCTTCCTGTGCTGGTGGGCTGTGGGCAAGGGGTGACCTGGGCGTTTGAGCCGGTGTCTCCTGAGAGGGTGGGGCCTCAGGGGCCACGTCGGCGCCCAGCTCTGCTCCTGAGTGCCAGAGAGGCTGTGGCGGGGGGCAGGCTGGGTCTGTGCAGGTCGTGGTGGCGCCGCTGCGGGCAGAGCAGCTGGGAGGGGGTCCCGGATGAAGCCCCTGTGCTGGGCTGGGCGCAGGCCTCCAGGAGAGGGACACTCAGGTCGCCCACGGTGCTGCTCGCGTGCGGTCAGCCGGGCGGGGTTTCGGCTGATGCTGCCCGTGTGTGCCCCTCTCAGGAGAGCTCTCCGGGACGCCCTGAGGAGGCTGCTGGGCCTGTTTGGGGAGACGCTCAAGGCCGCCGTTGCCCTGAAGAGCCGCATCGGTGAGCGCGTGGGGCTCTGCCTGGAGGACGAGAGCCCGCCTGCAGGTGAGCGCCGACAGCCCTGTGCCCGCAGACCCGAGGCCGGGCACCGGGGGTCCTCCTGGCAGCATGGCTCCTGTGTCTGCTCGCTTGTAGCCCCAGCCCTGGACGAGGTGTGGCCCGGGCTCGACGCGGCCCTGCCGGAGCTGGACAGCGCATCGCCCGAGTGTGCCGAGACGTCGTCAGTGGCTGAGATTAGCAGTCATGTCTGTGAGAGCTTCTTCATGAGCCCAGAAAGCACGCTGGAGTATGAGCGGCCCGTCAGGAGGATCTACCGGAGCCTGGGCCTGGCGGTGGACGGCCTCCTGGAGATGGTCCTGGACTCCACCAGGCAGGTGAGGCACGGCCCCTCGGCCTCTCTGCAGAGGAGGGTGACAGGCTGAAGGAGTGGGCGGGGGGCCGGTGGGTGACAGAGGCTGCCTGGCAGTGGCAGCGCAGCCCCAGGTGCCTGCGGGTGCTGGGCAGTCAGGGTTTCTGATCCTCCACCAGACCGTGCGGGCGAGACGGAGGTTTCCCCTCCCCAGGCGGGTCTGACTTCTTTCTCTCCTCTCTCTGCCGGGTGTCGCCCTGAGCCTGTTACTCCCAGGGAGGTTCGCCCACATGTTTTCCTCAAATAGGAGTCTTTTCTGAGCCGAAATTCTTGGGGAAGTAGGCTTGCTGTGAATGAAAAGTAAAACCTCGGTGCACTTAATTTAGATCATGTGTGTTCAGCCTCTTTTACTGCACCTTGTACGCCATTTTCATTCCGTTTTGAATACACTTACGTTTAGAGATTATTACTGAAGATGGGAATTTGTTAACCTTTTAGAACGCTTCAGACAATTAGCACAGACATTAAGTAGGAAAGCTTGGAAAGCAATAGAGAGCCTTTTCCCAAAGTTGCCCAGTTAAAAAGTAAGCATTTTCACGTGAAGCATCGCTGTTCACGTCTCAGAAATATTGAGACGCGAATGCAGGTAGAGCCACAGTGTCGAGCTCTGAAGTTTCTCCTCTGGTTTCGTCCCATCTTCTCTCAGAAACCGGACAGAGTTGGGCAGCATCTTACGATAAATAATCAGGTGCTTTGGATTGTCCCCAAGCGCAGTTAACGGAACAGACGCCGTCCAGTCTGCAGTCTGACCTGGCCCACGGCCCTGTGTCCCCGCTGCCCCCACTGTGTGCTCTGCAGGGGCACCTGGGTGTGTAAGCGGGGAAGCAGGGGAGGGAGGTGGGAGTTGACACAGGCAGCGGCCAGAGGGGCGCGAGGAGCCCCTGTTCAGGTCGGGGTCAGTGGTGGGGCTGCCTGAGGGGCAGCGGCCGCCGAGAGCTCGGGCAGGCTGCCCACAGCAGGGCATGAGGAGGGGCAGCGCCAGGGGCTGTTTTCAAGGTAAAACCAACAGGTTTCCTTAGAGGCTGGGTCTGGAAGGGTCAGAGTTGGTTACACGCAGGGGGAGGCTGAGGGGGCCCGGGCCAGGTGCCGAGTTGTCGGTCAGGAGAGCTGGGTGTAGACGTTTTGAATTCAGAGATTAATCTGGGCCCTCCAGCCTGTGGGTGATGGCCCAGGAGCCTTTCCCATCCTCCACCTGCAGTCACCAGGGGGCCTGTCCCTGCCCGGGTGCCAGGCTCCTGTCGGTGTGTCCTCTGAAATGACCCCCCCCCGCCATGTTCCACGCAGACACATGTGGGGTCGACGGTCACGAACGGTGTGTCCGTGCAGTGTTGTCTGTGTCTCCATGTGCAGAACTTTCCTTTTTTGAAAATTTGTTGCTTATTTAGTAACTGACATAACGTTGAACGTGGAAATTGATGTTTGTTACAGGATATTTATGGGTTCCCCAGAATTCGATGCAAATAGAACTCTGTTGGTGTCAGTATAAGCTTTGATTACTTTTGGTCCAAAATGCCATTTTCAAACGCGTTTCACAGCTGGAGGAAGCACGTCAGATTCATTCTCGTCTTGAGAAGGAGTTCAGCTGCAAGAGCGAGGAGACGGCGCAGGTGGTGCGGAAGCACCAGGAGCTGCTGGGGCACCTGGACGCGGAGAGCGCGGCCAAGGCCCGGCTCGAGCTGGCGCTGCACACGGCGGAGGGTGAGCGGGGCCTGCCTGCCGGGGACGCGCGTCGTGCTGGGGTCTCAACAGCAAGGGCGTCAGCCACCTTCCTGGGGTTGCGCCGCTGCCCCGACCCCGCGCACCTGGTGCCTGGCGCTCGCTCACGGTGGCCGCGTGCGCTGGGCCCTCGTCTTGCCCGCCGCTCCTGTGCCTCGCGGGGAGGGTGGTCCGGTGCCGTCCCTGGGGGAACAGGACGCCCCGCCCCCGCCCCCCCCCCCCCCCCCGGGGCCTTACAGCGCCCTCCCGCGTGGACCGCAGGCATCGTCGAGGGCTTCACAGAGGAGAGGGCCAGCCTGCAGGAGGCACTGGGCCGGAAGGAGGCGAGTGAGCAGGCCCTGGTGGCTGAGCTGGAGGGCCTGAGGCAGCAGCTGCAGTGTGCGGCCCGACGGCAGGCGGAGCTGCAGGAGGAGAACTCCGTGCTGTGGAGCCAGAAGGAAGCCTTGGCTGTGGAAGCCGGAGAGAGGGAGACCGGTAAGGAGGCCGAGCTGCAGCCGGGGGTGCGGGCAGAGCCGGGCTGGCCCGGACGCAAGGCTTTGAGGGCAGAGAGGACGAGGTTGCGGGGTCGCGGGGCTGCGTGTGGCTTGAGGGCAGCTGCGGTGGCTGACTGTGCTGTAGGAAAGGCTGCTGACTCTGAGGCCGGGTCGCCTGGCCAGGGGGTCGCCCACCTGTGTGTGGTCGTCAGCCTCGGCATCCTGGAGGCAGTGGTCCAGCAGGGAGTGTCTGTTTGGGATCAAAGAATTGCAGTTTGGAGCACGCAGATTCGGGTCCCGCTAGGCAGTAGAAACAGTTGGGGCTTTTGAGGGTGAGGACGGGGGGCGGTTTGCCTACAGAGAATTTATTTGGAGTCAGAGGCAGAAGCCAGTCTGGGCTGAACGTGCCTGAGGGCCGAGGCCGTCACGAGGGAGGAGAAGGCCCGTTACGGGGATGGGAGCAGGTGCGGTTCTTGCTGCGCCCCTGGAATCTCTGAGCTTTGGCCCAGGTCCCAAGTTCACGGCTCCCCTCGCTGGGGCCCGGCTTGAGTTCCACTCCTTAATGACCCCCAGGCTCCGTGTTAGAGCCCCTTGACATGCTGACTCTGCTTTGTTTCACATTTCACAAGATAAATAGCCAAGAATGTGAAAAAAATGAGGGCTACTTAAAAGTTTTCTTTAAAATTACCAGACAAGTGTTAACCTTAGCTAGGAAGACATACGGTTTTTGTTTTGGTTTTTTTTTAAACATCTGTATTGGAGTATAATTGCTTTACTGACGTACAGTTTTAACAAAAGCAGGTCATTATAGTTTGAGATTCTTAGAAATTTTAGATCTTAAAATATTTAACGTTAAAACATGAAAAGCTTAAAATGTGGAGCTTGTGGGCAGTGGCGGCGGTAGGGGCAGCCAGGGCGGCGCCTGCACTCCGCCCGCTGAGGGCCTGCCTTCCTCTCCCTGTGGCCCCCACCGCCTGGCCCCCCGGGCGCGAGTCCGGCCAGGCGCACCTCTCTGCTGCCCCCACCGCACAGCAAAGGTGTCAGCGACCTTCTGACTTTCAGGGGCTCCTGCTGAGCCACCACCCCAAGCAACTCAGAAAACTCATTTCTCTTCCTCCAATTCTTCCTTTTAATTTTCCGATTAATAAACAAACAGTTGTCTGTTTAGTTTCTGCCCTCATCTTCGGTACCTCTTCTGGGCGAGACGCATGTTCACGCTCCCACGGCTCTTGAGTGGATGTGTGGCTCCGACGGGCTTGCAGGCTCTTGAAGCAAAGAGTGATTTGTGCCATCGTCTTGGTTTCCATCCGCGCGGGTTATTAAAACTATTTACAGTCATTTCCAGACTTCATCTTCTTGTTTAGCTTTAACATGTATAACATTCTTTTGTCTCTTTTCCATTTTTTGATGTGAACTTCTGATGGTAAAAAATTAACCTGCTTTCTTTTTTCCCTCCTTTGCTTTGTCTTTTTTATACTTGAACTGTGTCTAATGGATGTTGTGCTAATTGAGAGTGGACCCGTGGCATCTTCTCAGTTCTGTGTCTGCGGTGAGTCTGCTCCCGTGTCTGCTCGGGGCTTCCTGGAACTTGCTCTCCCCGCCACCTCAAGCTGGGGCAGGGCCGTCCCCTGCTGACTGTGCCGCCTTCCGCTTTGCTCGCGTGCTTGCTTCTTCCTCGTTCAGGTCGTGTCCTTGGTCCCCAGCACAGAAACTTGTCCCGCTTTCCCCTCTCTGCTCGGCCCCCAGGGACAGCGGCGCGTATGAGCACGTGAGCGCGTGTGCTCTGTCTGTCCGTGCCATGTGCACGGTGCTCCCTAAATGGCAGTAAGATGTGGGTTGTTTTCTCCACGGCTCCCTGCAGACTGGACGCTTTCAGAGAAGGACCGTGAGGGAAACTTTCCAAGACCTCGAGTGCCTGAAAATTACCTTATTTCAGCCTCATCCTTAAATGAAGTGGTAGCTGGAAAGACAATTCTAGATTTGGTTTCTTTTACTTGAATACTTTGAGACTAAAAACCATTGTTTTCTTGCATCCGGACACCTGCTGGCACATCTGACCGTGTTTCTTTGGAGGTGTTTTTAGAAGTTTATCTTTGCTCGGATGTTCACACGTCCCGGAACCGTATCTGGAGTGGTTTCCCATGCCTGCCCTGCTCTGCCGGCGGCCGGGCGTTTGTTACATCTGGGGCTTTGTTGTCATTACCTCTTGGCCGATGTCTCTTCCGTGCGCACACTTTGCTGTCCCCAGACGCCCTGGGCCACACGTCCCAGTGGGGCAGTGTCCTGGCTGGGGCCCCCTCCTGTTCCCGGGTGTTGGCGTCCCGGCCTGTGGGTCCGAGTGGTGGCTGGGCCCTCCCCGTCTGAGACCCGTGTTTGTTGTCACGGGCTCTCGTACCTCCAGCCTGCTCTCCCTGCGTGGGGCGTTAGGGCTTCAGAGTTGGGACCCTGTGGGAGATGCAGAGGTATGGGGTCAGGCGAACGGCCACATAGCCCTAGGCCTGGCGCCTCCCCTGCGTCCACTGTGACCGCCCCTCACCCCTGCAGAGAGGCCTCGCCCACCTGTGTGGTAGGGGCTGGCCGGAGGGCACAGATCCATGGAACCTTTTCCCCAACCCAGGCCAGTCTTTCGTCCTGCGTTTGTTTTATCCGCAGGAAATTCTCGTGTTTCCTTTGGGTCCTCTCGGTTTGCTTTCATCTTACATGGCTAACCCACCTTAGTTCCTCACTGTTGTCTGGTCCCTGTCTTAGCTGCCCGGCCACCTGGGGACTCCCGCTGCGCTGCCGCCCTGCAGGAGCGTGCCGGCCTGGCACCTGGCCTTCCCTTCCCTTCTCAGGCGCTGTCTTGGGGGCCACTTGGTCCCGATTCTGCTTTGGCTCCTCGTGAACACTGGCCAGCTTCCAAAGGGTGGGGGGTCCTGGCGCCCGTGGGGGAATTCAGCTCAGCCTCACCTGTTCTCGCGTGTCTCGTGCCCACTTTCAGGGCGATGCCATCTGTCCTCTGTGTTTTTCCTTGTTGTCTTTAAAAGTCAGCAGCAAGGCCCTGGGAGCCGGGACCTGCTGCAACACGAGGGCCAACAGTGGCCTTAGTCTCAACAGAGACCCAGCGGCTTACGCCGCAGCTGTTACTCACCCTTACGGTCCTGGAGGTGGGAATCCGAGGTGAAGGTGCCGACACGGTCGCCTTCTGGTGCGAGCCCGCCTCCCACTCGTGGATGCGCCTTCTCGCTGGGCCCTCACGTGCAGGAGGGGCAGCAGCTCCGTGGGGCCTCTTTTATAAGAGAAGCGCTCACCCCCTCATGGGGCTTCACCCTCCGCACCTCATCGCCTCTGAAGGCTCCACCTCCAAACACCAGCATGTGAATTCTGGAGGCACAGCATTCGGACCAAGCAGTGGCACCACGGAAGTAACACACGTTTCAGAGGTTGTCCAAGGCCTGGCATCAAGGCCACAACGTTTCCTGGAGTCCTGCTGCTGACATTTTCCCTTCTCTTATTTCTAACTTTCATATCTTAAGTCACCCAGTTTTCTGTTTTCATTTCTGAAAATGCTGTGTGTTTTCATTCATAGGCACTCCTGTTTCTATAGCACACAAGGATTCAGGTTTGTAACAGCACATGAGTGATTTCTGTGTGATATGCTGTATGTTTGCGGCAGGTTTTGCCAATTTTTTACTAAAGAGGACAAGTACCTAGCTTTTGTGGCAAACTACTACATGAAAGATAACTTTGATCGTCAATATTCTTACATAAAAATGGGCAAGCATTTCTGTCACGATGCTTAACTGCAGTTACTGAGCCGCAGGAAGCCTGTCTTGCCATAGTCGTCCTTGGGCTGGGGGCCTGCACTGGGGGCCCCAGGAGGTCTCCTGATTCTGGAGTTGGCCCTCTGTGTGGCCTTAATGGCCGCATGGACACCTCCCCTCAGTCCTGCCTGCACGAAGGCTGTGTGACCCTGAAGCGGGTCCTGTCTGGGTGGCTGGCCAGGCAGCACTGGTCATCACAGCAGTGGCACACGAGCCCTGGTTTCTAGTCTCTGAGGCCTGTGAAGGACATTGTTCTAACTGCATGTTTAAGCCTAATTTGCCATCGTTGCTGACTTGTTAGCCTGGAAGTTTATGGAGAATATTACCTTAGTGGGGGTGATAGTTTGTCATAAAAGACAGACTTATACAAACCAAAATAATTAACTTTGGAAAGCTGGTGAAATATAAATACAAACATATGGGTTTAACATTTCAGTTTCAGGATAGTTTCAACACTTTGGGATCCATTGCAGGGAGACCTCTTTTCCAAAGATGCTTGTTAACCTGTCGTTTCCCTTGGATCGTGGTCTCGTCGCCCCATCCGTTTTAGGTCGGCTTTAGATTTGCTGACGGCTCGACCCTTTTCCTCAAGACAGGTCACCCCCGGGTGTGTAGGGAGGCCTGTGCGGTCAGCACATCAGCTGGGAACCTCCGCAGCGGGGCTGGTGTTTCCTCTGGTGGAGGTTTTAAGTTACATTTTATTCTTCCATGTTGGAGAATATACGTGAAGGCAGAATTCCCAGAAAATTACCTGATGCGTCATTTGGGGACACAAAGATGTATTCTCTTCTCAGGCTTTAAAATTTTTTATTTTAGCCAATTTTCGTTTAAAAAGTATAATTTTTCCTTCCTCCCTCCCCGCCACCCCCCGCAGAAGTTCTCAGCCTTGTTTTCAGTGGGTTTTGCCAGAACTGTGGCTGTTTATTAGAACGTGGGCTCGGGATCTGACAGGTCGAGGGTGCACATCCGTCCTCTCGAGGCGGCTGTGTCCTTGGCCGAGTCACACGCCCGTGGGGGGTGGAGGGATACGCATGCTGCCCCCCCCCCCCACTGCGCTCCATCGCTGGAGAAACGCGCATCTCCACGTTTCTGCCGGCCCACGGCTCCCTGGGCTGGGCTCCTCAGCTGTTTCCTCGGCACCTTCAGCTCTTCAGAAGGAAGTGGAGTCGCTCACCAAGGAGCAGTCGGAGACCAAGGAGCAGTCGGAGAAGGACCGCTCAGCGCTGCTGTCCCAGATGAGGCTCCTAGAGGCAGAGCTGGAGGAGCAGCTCTCGCGGCAGCAGGCGTGTGCCCGGCAGGCCGAGGAGCTCTCCGCCCTGAGGCAGCAGATGGGCTCCCTGGACCAGCAGCTGCGCCGCCAGCGCCAGTTCATGGACGTAAGAGTCTCGAGCGATGAGTTTGTTTGCGTCACCGGAGGTCATCTTCGTAGCGCGAACTTCATTCTAGGTTGCTAAGTAGCTTCTGTGCTAGCGTCGGGATGAACGTGAGCACAGTGAGCACAGCCTGGAGGACGTCTCTCGGGTGTTGTGCACGCGCAGCTTGCCCTGGCCCGGGGCGGTGTCTGCTGGCCCTCTGCCGTCTGCTTTCTGTCTCTCCTGCCCATGTCTCAGAAGCCGCCCTGGGTCCCACCTGGGGACTGCGCCTCTTCATGTGGCTCCGTCATTCGCGGTGCCCATGACAAGGGGGCCCCTTCCGCCCGGTCCCCGTCCTCCGCTCCTGCCTGCAAAGGGCGGTGGGGACGCTCGGGGAAACGGTCCAAACAGGCTGCCTCTCGCGACAGGTGCAGGCGGTGGAGCGGGAACGCGAGCGCGAGGACTTCCAGCAGGAGATCCAGAGGCTGGAGGAGCAGCTCTGCCAGGCAGCCCGGCTGCGACCGCCGGGTCCCTGCGACAGCGACGTAAGTCAGCCCGCCCGCCGTATGCCAGGCCCTGCCTGTGGGGAGCGGTTCTCTGCGCTGCTTTCAAAAAAAGCTTTACCTTTAAAGCCTGTTTTGCCTTTCACGTACGCGAAAACGACCACGGGTGCAGCTGGATGGTGAGGTGCGAGTGCTCCGTGCTTGTCTGTGTCTGTGCGTCGTCCGTTTGCTCCCTCGGTGCTGCTGCCCCTCGCCTGTTCTCTGCATGACCAGACAGGGAGGGGTTGGTGCACGGGGCCCTGTCTCTGGTTTGTTTTTCTTGCTTCCTTCTGCTTGGGGTCGGATCTGTCTGCTTCTTCCTGTCTGAGGTCGCTGGAGTTGATTTGCTTATTCTTTTTAAAAATTAAAATTACTTTGAGATGATTGTGGATTCACTTGTAGTTAGAGGAAATAAGACCAGTTCCCCCCATGGTGATGTCCTGCAGGAGGCCCCAGCCAGGGTGTGGACATGCAGACAGGAGACGCCCACTCCCTCCCACCCGCTAATCCGCGCTCTCTCCACAGCTTTGTAATTTCCAGGCTGTTGTGCAAATGGACCATAGGTGTAACCTTTGCACTCAGCCTGCTTCTCGATCCTGACCCAGGCGGTGCTGTATCTATCTGTGCTTGGTTCTTTTTTTTTTTTTTACTGCTCAGTGGCTTTCCATTCCTTCCTCCCACAATTTATTTTATTTTACTAACAAATTCTATGTTATTTTTTGTGTATCATTTTACAGAGAGAATTCTGTCTTATTCTTCCACCAGGCTTCACTGTGCAGCGTGGGTCTAGAAAACCATGCAGAGGATCAGTTTTCTTACAGTTGTGTTGTTGTACTCTCTTTACTTTGCAAGGTGGGATTTTTTTTTAAACTATTGTTTCTGAAGCATTTTCTGTGGTTTTTAGATTGAATTGTTAGAAGAAAAATTGAGAGAAAAATCAGATGGACTTAATGAACTGATTTTAAAGAAAGAGTTGGCAGATAGACAAGTATTAATCCAGGAAGAGGAGATAAAACGTCTGCAGGAGACGAACGCCAGCACCACGAGAAAACTGATGCAGCTCCAGGGAGAACTGGAGAGACAGCGGAAAGCTGCGAGGGACCTGGAGCAGGCGAGCGTGCGGTCCCGGGGCGGAGGGGGGCGGCCGGGGGGAAGCTGCCGTGGCGGGGCTTCCTTTTCACCGCAGACCCCCAGCTCTGACTGCTCCACTGTGGACACAGGGTCACCAAGCGTGTGGGGGTCTCCCCAGTCCCCGGCGACCCCAGCTGGGTGTCCTGCGACTTAGCTCAACTCTGACACCGTCTACCTGGAGATGGCGTCAGACCCCGCAGCTTAAGGGCTCAGTCCCACAGGACTGTCCCCGCACCCAGATGCCCACCTCGGGTCCAACTTTTATAAGTTGAGGATCCCACGACCCCCTCCTGGGTTTCAACGAATTTGCTAGAGTGGCTCACAGAACTCAAAACACTTTACTTACTGGGTTGCCAGTTTATCATAAAAGGATGCAATTGGGGAACAGCCAGATGGAGGGTGCAGAGGGCAGGTGGGGAGGGCGCACTGACCCAGAAGCTCCTGGAAACCCATCCTTTTGGGTTTTGTGGAGGCTTCATCATGCAGCCACGATTGGCCATTGGTGATGGGTTCACCCTTCAGCCCCTCTCCCCTCCCTGGAGGCCAGGGCTGGGACTGAAAGTTCTGACCCTTTAATCCCATGGTCAGTTCCCCTGGCAAACAGCCCCGGTGGCCTGGGGCTTCCCCAAAGTCACCTCTGTGACACAGACTCAGATGTGGCTGGAGGGGCTTGTTGGGAATGTAGGGCACCTTCGTCACTCTCATCGCTCAGGGAGCACCAAGGTGTCAGGCGCTCTGTGCCAGGCATCGGACAGAGACCAGGTGCGTGTTTCTCATTGCACATCACAGTGTCGCATTTAGTGTAATAACATTTCATACCAGTTTTATAGCACTCCTTTGTCTCTCAAGTACTCTTGAGTTTATCGCTAGTAATTAAGTAAATCTTCAAGATTTTAGGTTTAGAAAGCTTATTTTATTAAATACTTTACATAGAGCCTAGTTATAATTATTTTAATTTTTGAGTAAGGAATTTATGTCAGCTCCTCAGTGAAAACACCTCTGGTGATAGTTCTTCTAGTTGTAGTTTGGAATTACGCCTCAGGGATGTGCATGTTCTTGTGTCTAAGAGTTTAAGATGAGGTGGGAAAGCTGCGTGTGGGCAGGTCCCCTGATTGGGAGTGGGGCAGGGCCGTGGTGTAGGAGGGCCTTTCCAGTCAGCGCTGCCCCTCCTTTGAGCATTTAGCCTGAAGGAATCCAAGTTTCTTGTATCTCGTGTCACTGGGGGTTTAAAGGTTACTTGGAAGTCTGAGGCTCAATAAGAAATTTTATTTTGGAATCGTTTTGGCCCTAAGAAAACCCTGGCTCAAGGAGGAGAGTTTTATCAGGTGTGTTTGGTTTGAAAATGCTGATGAGAACCACTAGGTGAAGCCCAGGCCCCTTCTTGAGGATGTGCTGTGTGGGAAGGACGTCCAGCACAGGCCCCGTGGCTCCTGAGTCAGCCAGCGGCTCGCTCTGTCCCCCCTTGCTTGGGGACAGTTCTGGGCGGCTCCCTCCTCCAGCCAACAGCTACCGAGCTTACTAGGCACCAGGCTGTAGAAAATGCCTTTTTTTGCCTCTACAAAGTTGGACCATGTGTACAATTTTGGATGCCTATTTCTTCCCCACTTAATGTGCTGTGACCATTCTATCCATAGTAAATGTTCCCTGAAAACTTTTTACTGGGCTGCTAACACTCATTGCGTGGATGTGTTGTCAGCCATTGACCTGTGCTTTGTCAGGTTCTTCCCAGTTAAAACAATTTGCTGACAGTCTGGAGACCCTTTTGGTACCTTGTTGAATAATGACTGGGATAAGTTCCTTGCAGTGGAATCTCGGGCGCACGTGGCGGCTCTGTTTGGGCTGCACCCTCCACTAGGCAGGCATCTGCTCTGGAGCATGGCTGGGTCTGTGGATGGTGTGTCTGGCATGTGCAGGTGTGCACAGGTGTGCTCCAGAAGGGCTGAGGATGACCTACACTTTAATAACAAGCTGCAGTTTGAGGCCCCCAATTTCCTGAAACACTTGCCTAAAATAAATCTTTTTTTCTTAAATAGGACAAAGAGGCATTACAGGAACAGCAGATGAGTAACTTGCTCCTGGTGTCCACACTGCAGTCTAAACTGGATGAGGGCAAATGCCTGGGGTCACCTGCGGGCAACCGTCCTGACGATGCAGAAGTCCAGCTGGAGGCGGTGCACAGGACGCTGCTGCAGCATGAGGACGAGGTGCGTGTGGGGCGGGCCTTGTGGGAGTGTCCCCTCACTGCTCCGTGTCTGCTGGTGGCCTCCCCTGCGCTTCTGTGTAGAGGACAGGACATCCAAGCGATACAGTTTGTGGGCTTGTCACTACTGTGTACGCTTTGTAATTTTAACATTTCTATGTGGATTATAGGACAGTAAGTTTTTCTGGCACGTACTTTAAATCTTTCAAAGTGATTTTAATAATTATTAAATCGATTAGAATATTAGATCTTTTTTTTTTTTTTTTTTGTGGTACGCGGGCCTCTCACTGTTGTGGCCTCTCCCGTGGCGGAGCACAGGCTCCGGACGTGCAGGCTCAGCGGCCATGGCTCACGGGCCCAGCCGCTCCGCGGCATGTGGGATCTTCCCGGACCGGGGCACGAACCCGTGTCCCCTGCATCGGCAGGCGGACTCTCAACCACTGCGCCACCAGGGAAGCCCGGTGTTTGTGTTTTTGATGTTGAGTTGTATGAACGGTTTATATATGTTGGATGTTACCCCTTTATTGGTCCTAATATTTGTAAATGTTTTCGGCCATGCAGTAGGCTGTCTTTTCATCTTGTCGATGGCTGCCTTTGCTGTGCAAAAGCTTTTAAGTTCATCCAGGTCCCACTTGTTTATTCTTGCTTTTGTTTCCTGTGCTTTAGGAGACAGCACCAAGAAAATATTGCTATAATTTATGTCAAAGAGTGTTCTGCCTGGTTTTCCTCTAGCAGTTTTATGGTTTCCGGTCTTGCATTTAGGTCTTTTTCCTTTTTTTTTTTTTTTTACAGTTTTTATGGTGCTATATATATATATTTTTTAACTTATTTTTATTTTTTATTTTATTTTTTTAATTTTTGGCTGTTTGGTTTCGTTGCTGTGCACAGGCTTTCTCTAGTTGCAGCAAGTGGGGGCTACTCTTTGTTGCCATGCGCAGGCTTCTTATTGCAGTGACTTCTCTTGTTGCAGTGCGTGGGCTTCAGTAGTTACAGCACACGGGCTCAGCAGCTGCAGCATGTGGGCCCTAGAGCACGTGGGCTTCAGTATTTGAAGTGCATGGGCTCAGTAGTTGAGGTGTGCAGGCCCTAGGCATGCGGGCTTCAGTAGTTGTGGCTCACGGGCTCTAGAGTGCAGGCTCAGTAGTTGTAGCGCATGGGCTTTGTTGCTGCGTGGCATGTGAGATCTTTCCGGACCAGGGATTGAGCCCGTGTCCCCTGCATTGGCAGGTGGATTCTTAACCACTGCAGCACCAGGGAAGTCCTGTGCACTTAGGTCTTTAATCCATTTTGAATTTATTTTTGTATATAGTATTAGAGAATGTTCTAATTTCATTCTTTTACATGTAGCTGTCCCGTTTTCTCAGCACCACTTATTAAAGAGGCTGTCTTTTCACCATTGTATATTCTTGCCTCCTTTGTTGTTGATTAATTGACCATAAGGATGTGGGTTTATTTCTGGGCTCTGTATTCTGTTCCATTGATCTGTGTATCTGTTTTTGTGCCAATACCATGCTGTTTTGATTACTGTAGCTTCATAGTGTAGTCTGAAGTTAGGGAGCATGCTACCTCCAGCTTTGTTCTTTTTCTCAAAATTTCTTTGGCAATTTGGTGTTTTCTGTGGTGCCATATACACTTGAGGATTATTTGTTCTGGTTCTGTGAAACCTGTCGTGGGTATTTTCATAGGGAGTGCATTAAATCTGTAGATCGCTTTAGGTACGATAGACATTTTAACAGTATTCTTCCAATCTCTGAACGTGGAATATCTTTCCATTTCTTTGTATTACCTTCAGTTTCCTTCATCAGTGTTTTATAGTTTTCAGAGTAGAGGTCTTTCACCTCCTCAGATAAGTTTATTCCTAGTATTTTATTCTTTTTGATGTTTTCTTTCTCTTCTGGTACTTCATTATTAATGTATAGAAAAAGCAACAGATTTCTGTATATTAATCTTGTATCCTTAAACTTTTCTGATTTCAGTTTAGTTCTAATAGTTTTTGGTTGGAAACTTTGGGGTTTTCTATATAAAGTATTAACATCATCTGCAAATAGTGATAGTTTTAGTTTTTCCCTTCCGATTTGGATGCCTTTTATTTCTTTTCCTTGTCTGATTGCTGTGGCTAGGATTTCTAATACTATGATAAATAGAAGTAGCAAGAGTAGGTATTCTTGTCTTTTTCCTGATTTTAGAGGGAAGGCTTTCAACTTTTCGCCAATAATATGATGTTAGCTGTGGATTTGTCATAAATGGCCTTTATTGTATTGAGATCTATTTCCTCTTTACTGACTTTGATGAGAGTTTTTATCATGAATGGGTGTTGAATTGTGGCACATGCTTTTACTGCATCTATTGAGACGATTGTGTGTTTTTATCCTTCCTTTTGGGAATGTGGTGTATCCTATTGGTTGATTTACAGATATTGAATCCTCCTTGCATCCCTGGAATAAATCTCACTTGATCATTGTGTGTGATTTCTTAATGTATCGTTGGATTGGTTTGCTAATATTTTATTGAGGATTTTTACATCTATATTCATTAGAGATACTGCCGTAACTGTCTTCTTTGGTAGTGTCTTTTTTTGGTTTTGGTATCAGGGTACTGATGACCTCAGAGAATAAGTTTGGGAGTGTTCCCTCCTCTTCAGTGTTTTGGAATTGTTTGAAAAGGATAGGGATTAGCACTTCCTTACATGTTTGGTATAGTTCCCCTGTGAAGCTGTCCGTTACTGGACTTGTGATTCTTTTGCTAATTTTTTAAAAGTTGGGTTCATTTTCTCATTGTTCAGTTTTGGGAATTCTTTATATCTTCTGAATACTTTTTTGATATATGATCTGCAGATATTTAACCCACTCTGTGGTTTGTCTCTTCACTCTTCAATAGTGTGTTCTACAGATCAAGACCTTTTTAGTTTTGATGAAGTTCAATTTATTAAATTTTAAATGGGTTATGCTTTTGGAGTTGTATCTAAGAGCTCTTCTCCTAACCCAAGACGACAAAAGTATTCTCTTATGTTTTCACTTAGAAATTTCATAGTTTTGCTTTGTATTCAAATCTATGGTATACTTTATATTTGGGCACATGGATGTCTAATTTTTCCAGCTCTGTTCAAATGCTAATCTTTTTTCCGTTTAATTGCCTTTACACCGTTCACAAAAATCAGTTAACCATATTTATTTAGATATCTGAACTCTGTTCAGTTATATTGATCTAGGTTTCTCTTTCTTTACTAATATCACACTGTTTCTATTTCTATACTTTTACAGTAAGTCTTGAAACCAGGTAATGTAAGTCATCCAACTTTTTCTGTTTACAAATTTGTTTTGGCAATTCTGCTTCCTTTAACTTTCCATGTAATTGTAGAAGCAACAAAGTGATACCTGCAAAAATGTTTTGCTGGTATTTTGATTGGGATTGCATTGAATCTACAGATTGATCTGGAGAAACTTAACATCTTAACAATTTTGAGTCTTCCAAACCATGAACATGGTGTAAGTCTCCATTTATTTGTCTTCTTGGATTTCTTTCAGTGATATGTGGTTTTCAATTTATATATCCTGTATATATTTTGTTAGATTTATATCTAGGTACTTTATTTTTTGTTGTGCTATCTTAAATGATATGTTCATTTAATTTAAAATGTGGTGTGTTTTATTTCACATTAAATTCTAATATGGTAGATTATATTGATGAATTTTCAAATATTGAACCAGCCCTGAATCCCTGGAATAAACCCCACTTGGTCATGGTGTATGGTTCTTTTATATCTGCTGAATTCTATTTACTAGTGTTTTGTTTGTTTGTTTGTTTGTTTGTTTGCGGTACGCGGGCCTCTCACTGTTGTGGCCTCTCCCGTTGCTGAGCACAGGCTCCGGACGCGCAGGCTCAGTGGCCATGGCTCACAGGCCCAGCCGCTCCGTGGCATGTGGGATCTTCCCGGACCGGGGCATGAACCCGTGTCCCCTGCATCGGCAGGCGGACTCTCAACCACTGCGCCACCAGGGAAGCCCCTTTACTAGTGTTTTATTAAGAATTTATATATTCATCATGGATATTGGTCTGTAGTTTTCTTGTGATACCTGTCTGGTTTTGGTATCAGGGTAATATTGGCCTCACTGAATGAATTGTTCCCTCTTCTGTTTTCTGTAAAAGATTGTTCAGTATTGGTGCTATTTATTATTTAACTCATTACTGATGGGGGGATTTTTGCAGAAACTAACACCTGTGTCCGGTGATTTTTATTTTGGCCAGCCTGAAATAATTCTGTTATTTCAGTAACACTTTGCAGGTTATTACAATGGTTACACCTAATGCACCTGTAAAGTCTCCTAATTTTTGTGAAATGTTGTCTTCAGTCTGTTCTACTGTAGAAGCAAAGGAGCATTCTCCAGCACCATGAGCTTCATTTTCATTTTCCGTATTGGAATTAATCACTAAGGTTTTCTGTCTTTTTGTTGATCTAATATTCACATCATCTGAATCAGAACTATATTCTGAAGAATTATCATTTTCTGAGACACTAGTATATATGTTGCTTGGACAATCGGAGAAAGTATCTGCAAAAATTCACTGAAAAATTCTTCTTCACTCAAAATTTCACGAGGCGTCATTTTTGAAAATTTTACATTTATAATATACACAATGTTGGAACAAAAACCTCACAGAGAAAAATGTGAATGATAATGACAGTCGCAAGTTGCGTGATGAACCCTTGGTCCAGTTTAAGCTTGAGCATCTTTGCGCAGTGATGTTAGTTGTCTCACTCTCTAAAAACGTACTGATACATCTCCAGTCAATAACACTCAGGTAACAAAAGACGTATTAACATGTCTCCTGTCAATAATGTGTTAATTGTTGAGTAACACCATCTGGGCCTGGCAAGTTCTCTCTTTGTTTTTAAATTACAGATTCAATTTCCTCAATACTTACGGGATTGTTCAAATTAATATTTCGCATTGGGAAGTTTTGGGCCATTATTTATTGAGGTATTTTTTGCATCATTCTCTTCTAGAGCTCCAGTTACAAATGCGCCATGCCTTTTACATCGTCCTGTGGGTGTTGGAAGCTGTGTGCATTTTTTATAATTCTTTTCCTCTGGTGGGATAATGTCTGTGACTCTTCAGAGTTGGAACTCCGTCATGTTCAGGATTTTCTCAAGCCCATTGGAGTGATTTTCTAAATTTCCTATCTTTTTGTTTATCATGAACATGCTTACCTTTATGTGCTTGAACACAGTTATAACATCCTTATTTGCTTCTTCCAGCATTTTTGTCATCTCAGTTTTAGTTGTCACTGGTTGTCTTTTCGTGTCAGAGTAGGCCACGTGATGCTGATATTTTATTAAATAATTTTGATTGGCATCCTTGATATTCTGCAAATAATGTTGTGGAAACTCTTGCTTCCCAAAACAGTGAGATTTTTCTTTTAGTGGTAGTCATGTTGGTCGGACTTGAAGTTTGCACTCTGTCTTGCCTGTAGAGATCGCATGAAGTTTGGTTTCCCTTCCCTGCTTCTCTGTCTGTTGTCTTTTTCTCTCCAGAGCCCTGGCAGCCCTGGCTGCCCCAGTTCCCTCTTCTCGGCCTCATCTGGCTGCACTGCCTGATGGCACAGCCTGAAAGATGGAAACTCCCCCATCTGGTAGCCTTTGCTGCATCAGAATCCCCAGCATGACGTCCTGGGCCTGTAGGCAGGTGGGATGTACCTCTGGGTTTCACGGAGTCGGTCTGCGTGCCCATTGTGGAGCTCCGTGGGCCCTCTGTGACGCCGTGCTCGTGCTGACTCTCCAGATGCCCACAGAATCCGCTGGCTGAGAGAGAAGCACCCTCTGAGCCTCACTCTTAGCTGCCTGGGGTGCGTGGCACTGTCCCGTGCACTGTGCACTGTCGCATGTCAGAGGCACCACTCCTCCCGCACTCAGGGAGATGCGACACATGTGTTCTGGCCCTTTTTCTGTCTTCTGCAACTGCAGTTCTGTTCTTCCCTCTCTGGGCTTTGTGAGCATCGCTGCGCCTCTGCTTCCTCACTTGCTCCAACTGCACTGCATCTTAGAGGACTTACTTTAGATTTTAGTGCCTTACCTTTTAATACCACTTCCACGTGCTAGCTTTGGTAAAGTGTGATGCTGGTGTTGTGGCTTTGGCGCTTTTGTTGTGCACACGTTTTCATCTCAGTGTGCTGAGTGCGCTGAGTGCATCAGGCCAAACGCATGCAGACAGAGTTACCCCCCCGACTCCCTTCAGTCGTCTGTGGGTGGGGAGACGTGGGTCTGTGCAGCACACAGCGTGGGGCTGGGTAGAGGGTCTTGCCTCACACTGAGAACTTTTCTTTTGCCAACTACATACAGTGGCGTCAGATGTGCTAAGTGTGAGTGTGACGTACAGCTTACGCCATCCAAACCAAAACCAAACATCAGTTTTCTTATTTTTGTTTTCACTATGGGCCAGGTTTGGATTTGTGTTTGAAGTAATGGTTAAGTAGTACTGGTGAAACCAAGAATTGTATGAAACTCTTAATTTTTAGGACGTATAAGACGTTACTATAATCAATTGCTTGAAAATTGTTAACTAGAACACAGATTGGTTAGAACTTTTCAATTTTTTGGTCACTACTATGGATGTAGTCTTAAGAGAATGTCATTTGGAGCCATAATGGCACAGATTTCAATTCTGATTTTCCATTTCCTGTCTTTGTGGTCTTGGCAAGATATTTCATATCTAGATTTCAACTGTCTCATCTTTTAAGTAGGAACAATAACGTTTCTTATCTTAAAATTGTTGAGAATTAGATTAAACAGCACAAGTAGAAGCATCGTTTGATGCCCGCTGTGTTGAGTCCCCGCATGCCCGCGGTGCCCAGCGTGGACAGCCTGCTGTGTGCCCTGGCTCATTCATGTTCTTCATGACTGCAAGCTCCCTCAGCCGATCTTCTCACTTTTACTCCTGTTCTGGTGTTAGAATGACCCCTAAAATCTAAATACCCCTTTAGGAAAATCAAACAAATCAAAGTGGTTTAAATGTTAAGAAAATAGACATTTAGAAGGTGGTGAAAACATTCATGTGTAGTGTCATCGACTGAGACGTGGCCAAGTTAGAGTTTCCCCTGAACCCTGGCAGCCGAGGGTTGGGGTCTGTCACAGCGACGGGTGTGGCCTTAATGAAGCGTTTGAACGAGCAGCAAAGCAGCAACTGCAGATACGAATGTTTGACCATTGTGACATACGTGAAGCAGCTGGGTGTTCTGGGTGTTCTTCAGATCTTGGTGTCATTTGGTGATGTTGTTAGTTACTTCCACAGCTACTCTTAAGATGCGACGTCTCCACTTCTGTAAGAATGAGTTCAGGCCCAGCTGTAAGTGGAAAGGGGAACTTCTGAAGTTGATGTATGTCATTTGCCTCTGAAATGTGCTTTTTCTTCAGGTTTTGTATAACAGAAGTTCTGAAATTGAGGAGCTGAAATCCATTATTGAGAATTTGCGAGAGAACCAAGAGAGGTTACAGAAGGATAAAGCACAGGAGATTGAACAGCTCCATGAGGTCATCGAGAAACTGCAGAGGGAGCTCCCACTCGGGGGACCTGCAGCGCCCCAGGCTGGTGATGGCAGAGCCGCCAGCCTGCAGAGCGAGCTGCTGGGCCTCCCGGCTGAAGGAGCCAAGGCCTGCGCGGAGCTGGAGGGCGAGCTGCGTGCCGCCCTCGAGGCCAAGGAGGCCCTGAGCCGGCTGCTGGCCGAGCAGGAGCGCGGGCACGGCCAGGCCCTCGAGGCCCTCCAGCAGCGCCTGCAGGCCGCAGAGGAGGTGGCCGTGCGGCAGCTGGCCGCGTCGGGGCCCGGCGCCGCCCTCAGGGAGGCCGAGGTCCAGGCCCTGGCCTCCCAGATCCGCGAGTTCGAAGCTGCCCTGCGAGCCAAGGAAGCAAAGATCGCAGAGAAAGAGTTAGAAATCGACGCTCTGCACCGGCAGAAGTCAGCCCACTCTGCCGAGCTGGAGGCCATCCTGGCGGCCGTGGCCCGCTTCCGCTGCGCCCTAGAGCAGCAGCTCCTGGTGGCCTCTGGGGAGCCCCCCGAGCTGCAGCGGCTCCGGGCGCAGTGCGTCCGCCTCAGCTGCCGGCTGCAGGCGCTCAACCAGCGCTTCCTGAGGTGCCAGAGGGAGCCGGACGAGCGGCAGGCGCACGGGGCCCAAGTGGCAGGCAGTTCCGGGGGGTGGGCATCCTGGGGAGAAGAGGCCTCCTGCCACGAAGAGGTGGAACAGGATGTGTGTGGCAGGTGGCTGGCTGAGGCCCCCCACGGCCATGGCGGTAACCCACAGGTGGGCTCCTTCTTCATCAGGCCACAGGTGGTGCAGCCTCTTTGTGCAGAGAGCTGTGTGCACGTGGGGAGCCGGGGTGTGTCTGGGGATCTGGGGGTGCACGTGGGGACCTGGGGTGTGTCTGGGGAGCTGGGGGTGCAGGTGGAGGGTCAGGGTGTGTCCGGGGAGCTGGGGGTGCAGGTGGGGAGCTGGCATGTGTCTGGGAGCTGGGGGTGCAGGTGGGGATCTGGGGTGAGTCTGGGGAGCTGGGGATGCGGGTGGGGAGCTGGCGTGTGTCTGGGATCTGGGGGTGCGGGTGGGGAGCTGGGGGGCAGCTGTGCTGTGTTCCGTGTCTGCTGGGGGCCGTCTTCGCGGCTTGCCCAGCTCCAGCACCTGCTGACCTGCTGTGCGCACCGCTGGTCTCCTGCTCCATGCATGTGTGTGATTCTGGCCCTGAGCTGTGGGCTCTCCCTCGGGGCCTGCTGGCTGGTGCTCCGGCTGCAGAGCTCCTGGGACTCTGAGGTAGCCTCACTGCACTTCTGACTTCGCGGTGCCTTCGGCTGTGTGCTCATAAGCATTGTCCTTGTTTTCTCTGCTCGTCACAGAGCCCTATTAAGGAGGATCCGCAGCTGGCCAAAGCCCTGCCGACGTTGACCCGCGCAGGTCTCAGCCAGCAGGACAGCGTGATGTCGGTGCTCGCGGTCTGCCAGCGGCAACTGGAGTCTGAGCTGCTGTTAGTGAAAAAGGAAATGTGCCTGCCTGCAGAGAGCGGAGTGTCGGGAACAGCGAAGGTGCCTGGGCATGTCGGGGGTTGCGGGGGCACAGGACACGGCAGCTGGTCGCGGGTAGACACCCCCTCAGCGTCTTTGCTGCGACGGCAGGTTACGAGGACCGCAGCCAGGGGCGCCTTCTCCAGGCCCGCCGCTCTGGCAGTGCTGGTCAGATCCGTTTTGAGATTTCCCACGTGTTTGGTTTAAACGCGCATTTCCCACGGTCTAATCAGCTGTGAAAAGTGAGCAGTCAGTTCCTTTTTCCTCATAGTTGATACCAGTAGGATTTAACTGGGCTTCAGGGCTTGTGTCTGGATTTTCCGTGTGAGGACAGTTGCCCACAGCTGTGCTGCCTCCACAGCCGTCATCACTTGCAAAGGCTTCACATTTATTGCTTGAACCTCAGGCGTTTTCCCTACATGTTTTCACTTGTCCTCCCAGCAAAGAAGAGCAGAGTAATCTACGACTCAACAGTTTTAAATTCTGATCACCAGGACAGAAGCTACAAGAAGGCTGCCTTTTCTTTTCCAGGGTGGGGAGGGTGCAGGTCGGCAGCATCAAATTGTTGCAGAGCTGAGATGTTTGAGAACCAAAAGTGGGTTTGGTTCTGCAGCCTGCTCAGATGCGGGCTCTCGTGAGCCAGTCACCCTGCTGGTGTGGACGCTGCACACTTCGCTGGGTGTTCCAGCCCCTCATCTCCTGGGGGCGCTCCTGGGATGTGCCACGGGCCACGTGCACCGTGCTGGAAATTGGAAGATTCTGAATCCCACAGCACACAGGGCTCTGGGCCTGGGTCTGCAGGGTTTTTTTCTTTTTTCTTTTTTTTTTGGTACGCGGGCCTCTCACTGTTGTGGCCTCTACCGTTGCGGAGCACAGGCTCCGGACGCGCAGGCTCAGCGGCCATGGCTCACGGGCCCAGCCGCTCCGCGGCATGTGGGATCTTCCCGGACCGGGGCACGAACCCGCGTCCCCTGCATCCGCAGGCAGACTCTCAACCACTACGCCACCAGGGAAGCCCTGGGTCTGCAGTTTTGATAGAGGAAGCCTGCATCTGATGTCATGTGTTTATCAGATGCCCTCAGGAAATACATTGTTTGGAGAGAACCTTCACCTACTCTGTGTAGCAAACTTGTCTCAGCATCCTTATGATAAGAACATTTCTTTAAATTCTTAAAAGAGAGCTCGGCCCTGGGATATCCTGAGCTGGTCGCCAAATTTTTAGGAGTTACACGCTGACAAGGAAATTCCAAATTCATTCCATAAATTACAATTTTGTGTTTTCCAGTGTTTGCATATAGAACCTTCCAGGCCTTTTTCCTTAAAAAAACCCAAAAACAAGAAACTTACATCCTCAATAAATTGCCACAGAAATAGGTTATAACAGTTGCCTCTTTTTG
Source organism: Delphinus delphis (assembly GCF_949987515.2). NCBI lineage: Eukaryota > Metazoa > Chordata > Mammalia > Artiodactyla > Delphinidae > Delphinus > Delphinus delphis. The sequence continues at coordinate 287,658 of NC_082686.1, read as the reverse complement.
TGTCGTGTGTGGCAAAATACATGTACAATTTACATCTTAATCATTTTTAAACGTATAGTTCAATCGTATTAAATACGTTTATAATGTGTGACCATGCATCTCCATAGCTCTTTTCATCTTGTAAAACTGAAACTACTCATTTAAACAATGACTCCCATTTCCTCCTTCCCCCAGGCCCTGGCAACCACCGTTATGCTTTCTGTTTCCGTATGATTTTTGAGATACACTAAGTGTTTACATAAGTGGCATCTCACAGTATTTGTTTTTTTGTGTTTGACTTATGTCACTCAGCATAATGTAATGTCATCAAGGTTCGTCTATGTCATAGCAGGTATCAGAATTTCCTTCCTTTTTAAGGCTGAATAATATTCCATTGTATGTATACACCACAGTATGCTTATCCACTCATCTGTCGATGGACACTTGGTTTGCTTCCACTTTTTTTTTAATAAATAAACAAATTTATTTATTTATTTATTTTTTCAGCTGCGTTGGGTCTTTGTTGCTGCATGCAGGCTTTCTCTAGTTGCGGCGAGCGGGGGCTACTCGTCGTTGCCGTGTGCGGGCTTCTCATTGCGGTGGTTTCTCTTGTTGCAGAGCACGGGCTCTAGGGCGCGCGGGCTTCAGTAGTTGTCGCATGCGGTCTCAGGAGTTGTGATGCATGGGCTTAGTTGCTCCACAGCATGTGGGATCTTCCCAGAACAGGGCTTGAACCTGTGCCCGCTGAATTGGCAGGCGGATTCTTAACCAGTGCGCCACCAGGGAAGTCCTGCTTCCACGTTTTAACTGTTGTGAATAGTGCTGTTATGAACATGGATGTGCAAATATCTCTTTGGGACCCTGCTTTCAGTTCTTCTAGGTATGTACCCAGAACTACAGTGGCTGGATCATATGGTAATTCTACTTCTCATTTTTTGAGGAACTGCTGTAGTGTTTTCCACAGTGGCTGTACCTGTTTACATTCCCATCAAAAGTGTACAAGAGTTCCAAGTTCTCCACATCCTCACCAATATTTGTTACTTTCTGGTTTGTTTGTTTTTGATAGTAGTCATCCTAATGGGTGTGAGGTGTATCTAATTGTAGTTTTGATTTGCATTTCTCAAATGACTAGTGATAGTGGATATCTTTTCAAGTATATGTTCTTTGGAGAGATGTCTGTTCAAGTCCTTTGGCAAATTTTGAATCAGGTTGTATGTTTTTTTGACTGAGTTTTACAAGTTCTTTATATATTTCTGGGTATATTAATCCCTTATTAGGTGTATGATTGGCAAATATTTTTTCCCATTTTGTGGGTTGCATTTTTACTCTGTGGATAGTGTCTTTTTTTTTGGCTGAGTTGGGTCTCTGTTGATGGGCGCGGGCCTTCTCTAGTTGCGGCGAGTGGGGGCTATGCTTCGTTGCGGTGTGCGGGCTTCTCACTGCGGTGGCTTCTCTTGTTGTGGAGCACGGGCTCTAGGTACATGGGCTTCAGCAGTTGTAGCATGTGGGCTCAGTAGTTGTGGCTCACGGGCTCTAGAGCGGAGGCTCAGTAGTTGTGGTGCATGGGCTTAGTTGCTCTGCGGCATGTGGGATCTTCCCGGACCAGGGCTTGAACCCGTGTCCCCTGCATTGGCATGCGGATTCTCAACCGCTGCGCCACCAGGAAAACCCCTCTTCTCTTGTGTTTAATTGATTTTTTAAAATGGTGAAATGGTTAAATTCCTTTCTCACTTCTCTTTGTGTATATTCTTTTGTTATTTTCACGTTTAGCATCCTAACATAAAGCACTCTGACTTGAATTTATACCAGCTTAAGTTTAAGAACACATAAAAGTGTTCCTTTGTAGCTCCATCCCCACTCCTTTTGGTTTTTGATGTAACAAATAGCCATCTTTATACTTATGTGCCTTTAAACATAAACTAATAATCCCTTTAAGTGCATTAATCTTTTAAATTATGTAGAAAACAACACGTGGAGTTAGAATCTAAAGTTACAGTAATACTTTTAGACCAATAACTTAGGAATATGTATATTAGTCTTTTAGTTCATGATGAAAACAAAAAGCGTAGTTATAGACCATTGTTACAATAACGTTAGCTTTTATAACTGCCCATGTTTTTACCTTTATTAAGGTCTTTACCTCTCCATACAGCTTTGAGTTACTGTCTAGGGTTCTTTCATTTCCCCTGCCGGACTCTCCTGAACGTTTTTTACAGGGCAGGTTTTAGTGCTAACAAGATCCCTCAGCTTCTGTTTATCTGGGAACGTCTTAATTTCTAACCTACTGTTGATGGAGCTTTGCTGTACTTAGGGTTCTTAGCTGACAGTTCTTTTTCTTTTAGCACTTTGACTGTATTGACCTACTGTTCTCTGGCCTCCAAAGTTTCTGGTGGAGAAATCTGTTGATAAGCTTATCGAGGATCCTTTGTATGTGACAAGTCACTTCTCTCTTGCTGTTTTCAAGATTTTCTCATTGTCTTTGGCTTTGTGTAAGTTTGATTATTATATGTCTTTGGTGTGGGTCTATTTGAGTTCATCTTACTTGGAGTTTGTCGAGTTTCCTGGGTATTTATGTTCATATCTTTCATCAAGTTTGGAAAGTTTTCATTCATTATGTCCTCATATATTCTCTTTGCTTCCTTCTCTCTCCCTTCTTTTGGGACTCCCATTATGTGTATGTTGGTTTGTTCGGTGGTGTCCCATAGTTACCTGAGGCTCCACTTACTTTCCTCAATCTTTTTTTTTCTTTTCCCCAGACTTGATAATTTCCATTGTTCTGTCTTCGCATCCACTGAATCTTTCTTCTGCCTTCTCATATCTACCTTTGAATCCCTTTAGTGAGTTTTTAATTTCAGTTATACTTTTTAACTGCAGAATTTCATTTCTTTTTCTTTATTGATATTTCTATTTTGTTCATGCTTTTTTTTTTTTTACTTCACATTTTCCTTAGTTCTGTGAGCATCTTTAAGAAGGCTGTGTTAAAGTCTTTGTCTAGTAGATCCATCATCAGGTCTTTTTCAGGGATGGTTTCTGTTGACTCACTTATTTCCTATGCCTAGGCCATACGTCCCTGTTTTTGATTTTTGTTGTTGTTGTTGAACACTGAATATTTTTAATCTATTAATGGGATAAATCTAGAAATCAGACTCTCCCTCTTTCTCAGTATTTACTTTTTTGTTGTTGTTGTTACTGTGTTTTTTTTTTTGGTTGATGTCTTTGTGCTAAGGATCAGCTTGAGATGTAAACTTAAGTTCTCAGATCCTTTCTGAGCCTGTGCCTTTACCCAGGCACACGCATTCACTTTAGAATTTCCTCTGTATATGCAGTTGATTTTGAATGTCCTAGTTTTAAATTTTTCCCCAAAGGGAAAAAGAGAAAAATGCAGTGGTGGGGAAAAAGGGGCACCAGTCCTTTCAATCCCCTGGAAGTCACTTCAGCCAGAAGGGCAGGGGCTGGAACAGTTGGGGGCAGGTGCAACAGCCGTGGCCTCCTGCCTCTCTGCCTGCTCCTCTGTGATCAGAAGCATCATTCAGAGCCGATTCCCAGTTTTTGGAGGACAGGGTCCTTTTTGCCCACCCTAGGTCCTGTAAGATGCTCCAGGGACACATGCACAGCTGCCTCCTGGGTCCTGGGGTGGGGAATGGGTAGCTGTTCCTGTGCTAAGAGCTGAGAGCAGTCTAACCCTCCAAACCTTCCCCTGGAAGTTGCAAGCCTTCAGCAGACTGCAGACTTCCAGAATAGTTACATTGGGCACATTCTGCCAGTGCAGTATTTGCCCAGGCGGGAGAGGGGTTCCCGGTGCTGCCGGCTCTGCCATCCTTCCAGGAGCCTCTCCAGCAGTTGCCTTTTAGGCAGTGAGCTTTAAGCCTTGAGTCTGTCTTTCATAGGATTTTAAAAAACTTGAAATCTTAAGAGTCTAGAGGGACAAAGGGCTCATCATGGAATCTCATCCTTAATTGTTCAGACAGTCTCTGAAATTGGCTCATAAATAACAAACGTGACAACATGTAATTCACTTATTTTACTGTATGCATGTTCTTTTTTACCTGTAGGGTAAGGAAAAACTACTGGAAGATTGTCAGCTGCGGAAAGTTGATCTCATAGATCAGGTGAAACAACTTCAAGAAAAACTGAACCATCTGGTACATTGCATGAGCTTCCAAAACGTCAGGACAGAGGACTTGAAATATCAACAGGCATTGGAATCTCCACATGTTTTAGAAAATAATGCGAGTGATAGTTCCAGTAACAGTGAAGAAACTGACAGATCATCTCCTGTTGATGCCTTTAATGTCACATGGGATCTAGTTGACATTATTGGAAATCAAGATTTGTTGATACAAAACGAGGTGCCAGATACTTCCACAGGAGAGCAGGTTGCTTTGCAAGACAGGTCACTCTGCTCACAGGGGAGCTTGTACGGGTGTTCCCGTGACCTCTCCCACACCCAGGGGACCAAGCCCTTGAAGAAAGTGCTCAGGACGATGGACCTGTCCTCCTGGAGCTCGCCTGAGGTCGTCAGGAAGGACTCAATCTCTGAGCGCCCCCCCAGCCTGCCCCTCACACCCTGCTTGGATGCCCTGAGCCAGTGCAGTCTGGACACCTCCCTGTGGGACGGGACGAGCACCCAGCTGCTCCAGGCTGACCAGTTGGGGCTGCTTTGTTACCCGGGCGAGTCAGTGGCAGGAACGGCCCCTAAGTGGGCGGGGTCTCCGTTAGCTGCAGACGGGGCCCCCTCCACCGACCACGATGCTCAGCGGGTGCCTGTGGTAAGTGGTCTCCCTGGGTGCTGTCCTGGTTTGGGTCCATGGGATGCCCAAGGCCCCAGTGTGTTCCCACTGGGTTGTGTCTACGTGGACGGCAGGGTCACAGCTGCAGTCGTTGTTGGCTCACCTCCTGTTGTGGCCTGTTGGCCAGGCCTGTGTGAGCAGTCCCCTGGTCAGCAAGTGTAGGGACAGTCAGCGTTCTGCAGGATGGACCCAAGTCTACTGTCACAGGAACATTCACAGCACTTTGGTTGTTTTTAAAAATACATGAAATGCATTACTCTTACTCAGAAATTCACCGCAGGCCTCACTTTGCTAACTCACACTGGCTCTGGGAAGTATGATCATAAACCTGTCTTCATGTGTGGTCTGCCTATGGGCTCTTTGTCTGGAAGATGTTCTTTAGTTTTATTTTCAGTTCTATATCATGTTTAACAGGTTCTACATATAATGTTATTAATTTCAAGAACACTTCAATATATTATTTTTGGGTTAGATTATATTTTATCTAACATAACTTTGAGATTTTGTGTATCTTAGATAAAATGAAAAATAAATTACGGGATATGTGTAATTTAAGGTATCCATATACGACCACTTCATATCCATATGCTTCCATTTCATATCCATATGCTACTACATCGTGCAGAATTTTGAAAATCTGAAATATTTGCCAGGGACTTTGTCAACTATTCCTAGAGAACTGTGGGTGAACTTGATTAAATTATTATGAGCGTATGGCCTCGTGTCCACAAGCTGTGAACACTTTGAGTTCTGTGTGGGAAGATGATAAATTCAGGACTTAGCAAGTTTTCCATCTGGCAAGTTCAGTTCCATGATATAACACGTTATCATTTTATGACCATTTAAACATCTGCCTATTTGAACAGGAGAAAGATGTTGAAGATTTTATCATAACGTCTCTTGATTCTCAAGAAAAGTCAAGATCACCTCCTCTTGGGTTAGAAGGAAAAAGCGATGGAAAAAGTGAGTCAGTCACAAACTTTATTTTTACAGCTTCAGAGTATAGAATGGTGCAGAGTCCCTGTGCCCCCCTCGCACGTCCCGTGTTAACTTGCAATGTTGCGTGTGCACACTCTGCCTCTCTCTCTCTCTGTGTCTCTGTCTCCCTCTGGGTTTTTGCTCTGTTACTTGAGGGCCTGATGTCGTCTGACTCCTGAGAAGGTCCCTGTGTATTTCATGGCGTCCAGTCCACGCCAGGACATCCGCCCTGACCCAGGGCAGCATCGCGTCTGCATACTTCACTGAGATTTTTTCCCGTTAGTGCTCTCTACAGAAACAAGCAGTGGCTGCCACCATGCATCCAGATGTCCTTTGCGGGCTGGAGGCTGCTGAGAGCAGGCCAGGTGCCTGGCGCAGTGCTCGGGCCTGGACCCCATGAGGGCTGGTATGTTCGCGGCGGTCGGCATGTTTGCATCTCGTGGGACTCCGTGAGCGCCCTGGCGGTGCCGTGCTCTTCATGTGGGTCAGTTTAGACTCCGCAGTTGTGTTGCCAGGTTTCATCCTGTTCCTTCTGAATGGCCGATGTCCTGGGTAGGTTTTCGAGACCCTGGGACGTTCTGTCCTCAAGCTCGGACCCACTTGGCCTCCATTGATGGTTCTTGGTGGTCTTGCCTGGATCCTTGTCACTGATGGCTGCCACACCGTGACTTTCTAACCTTATACTTTCTTTTATAATTGTTAGATTTTTACAAGTCAGTCACCTCAAGGTGTTTTGACTTTTGAAAAAAGTCACCATTGGCTCATTGGGTGCTTTTGAGGACGAGGCAGCGTGAAGTCCAGTTCACTGGCCATGTTGGCATTTGCGGAATGGGGCCAACAGCTTTTCAGCTGGTGCTCTCACTTCTTCCCAGCAGTAGCCACGTGATGTAACAATTTGAGCAGTTCTGTGAGGTGCGTCCCAGGAGCAGCCTCTCGTCCAGTTTCCCTGCCTGGAGTCTCCGTTTCCTGAGGATATCATGTTCAACTTTCAGAAATTTGCTCTAGTATTTATTATTTATGCAGCACACGCCACACACCTCCCTTCCCGTCTCCCTAAAATGGCCCCACCTGCCCTTTCTGCCCCATCACTGCCGAGTGTCTGCACTTCGAGGATGCGTGTTTGAGTGCAGGAATGCGCTGCCCATGACGGCCTTCCCTGCATCTTGGACGTGGTCCTTGCTTTCCGGGTTGGACCCCCCTACAAGTTTCTGGAGGCAAAGCGTGTGCCGGGTACTTTGTGTGTGAACATTGACATCTTCCTGATGTCGGCATCTTGGACTTGGGCTTGACCCTGGGTGGGGAGTTGGGTTCCTTCAGAGCATGGAGCCCGCCGTCCTGGACCCGGGTGTCATGAGAGCAGCGCATGGTCCCCTGGAGCACGTCCTCCCACCCTGAGAACTCTGCTTCGTCCTTTGGTCATTTCCCCCACAGTTTTGTCTCATCTGTCTTGTTAATTCTTATTGATCACATATTGGACCTCTTGTACTAATTTTTTCTCATTTTCCGTGTTTGTATTCTTGTTCTCATTTCTAAGGGATTTTTCAGAGCTTTACTTCTTAAGCTTTGTATTGACTCTTTTTATTTTTGCTGTTTTAGTTTCTGACTAGTCCTCTTTCCTAACCCTAACCCTTGTTTCCCGAACGATACTCCCCTTCTTATTTCTCTGGGGATGCTCTGATTTTTCTGATGTTTTCTTCTGTTTGCTGCCTTTACTCTGTTTCTTCCACACTTTCTCTGAGTCTCTGTTTCTCTGTCTTTTGTGTTTGAATGCCCCCGGCACGTTTGAGAAGGTAGGCTTCTGAGCGGGCAGCCGTGAACGGCTCACTGGATGGCAGCTCTGTGCTCAGAGGGGCCTTGCCGGTGGCTCCACGAGACCCACCTGCCCTCCCCGAGCTGTGTGCTGGTGGGGATGGTGGGCTCTGCTTTCCCACCGTGTGCCTCCTTCCGTTTTCCAGAGTGTGTGCTTCCTAGCCTTCCTGGACTGGCCACAGTTCAAGGCTCAGGAACAGCTCAGGGAGCTGCATGCTTCCGAGAGGTTAGGAGTTCTATTTTGAGGCCCCTCCCATCAGACAGAGGCTCCTGGAGTCTCGAATTTGAGACTCTGTTGAGGGCTCCCCAGCCAGGCTGCCCGGTCCGGGCTTTTCTGCACCCACCCCCAGATCAGGCGCCCCCGCCCCACGGCCAGGTGATTCGGGCCTGTCCTCCCACTCAGCCCCCTCCTCGTGTCCCGCTGCCCCTCTCGTCCGTCCTCCGAGGCGCTCGGCACAGTTGCCAATTTGCCCCGTCTGTGGGGGGTGAGGAAACACGTATCTCATCTGTGAAAATGAGCTGAGCTGCCAGGAGGGTTTATGTTCAAATCACGGACATTAACATGCTAAACGTGCAAAATGTACGTTTTCTTACTTAACGTGTGTAGCTCTCAGCTTACGTTTTTATGAAACATTTTTACTGTCTGGGGGCGTCCATCGATGTTTCCTTGGTGAGAGGGCCTGGCCGTGGCTCTCCCGGTGCTTCGGGGCCGTCCCCGAGGATCGCCACCAGAGTCGCGGGTCTAGGCCCTGACTCTGCGGTGTGTTTCTAGGTGATGGCGCGGGGTTTGGAAAGGCACTAAGCCGAGACTCGGGAAGACCGGGAGCACCCACTGCTGGTCCCGCAGCGCCTCTCACCCCCCGGGGGTTCCGACGGCCGCTGGGCCTCAGGAAGCAGAAGGAAGTCCATCCGAAGCAAGTGAAGGTACTAGCCGGTGGGGAGCAGGGGAGGGGGCTCGAGGGGCCTCCCCTCTGGCCCGTCAGCAGCTGCGCTGGCCTCAGCCCTGCTACGACTTTGTGCCTTGTGTAGCGGCTCAAAGGGGGGAGATGCGCCGCTGTGGCAGGACCGCAGGGACGGTGTCCCAGGTGGGGCCTGGCCACGCTCGGGGGCCGCGGGCGCTGTGGCCGGGGGCGGCTCCTCCCGCAGCGCCTGTCACAGCACAGCGCCCAGAGGGCCTGCACGCGTGGCGCTGTCCCGAGTCGCAAGGCAAAACTGGATTGGTCTTCCTGAGTGTCGTTCAGGTGCCAGACCTCGTGACCCCGTTTTGGGAAGCAGTTGTGGTTTTTGCTTGTTTGGCTTTGGAAGCTTTCCCAGGATGCTTTGAGGGTTCTCTAATTCAGATAGTAAGTGTTCCCAAAGGAAATGATTTTGATGTTAAGTAAAATCTTCTCTGAAATTGTATTTGAAATGAAACTGGTCTTATTCCTTTAAGAATTGAAATGGAGCCGTATCTTCTAGCTGTTTTTCTTTTTGTGCGTTCCTCAATTTTTTATATGACATAAATACTAGAATTCCTAATTTTTAAGGAAAACGTTTGGTTGTTAATGACAATGTTTCATGCTTAGGCTTTGAGGTTTAATACTTGATCCTTAGTTATTAAAAAAGAAAAGAAAGAAAGAGACCTAGCAGAGGCCCTGGAGCCTTTTCCGGACGTGCTGTGGCAGCAGGAGAGAAAGTCAGGAGCGGCCACCCCGCAGCAGCCTGTTGGGTCAGTCGGCCAGCTTGTGTGTCCCTGCCGGCCCCTCTGCTGCACCATCCTCAGTGGGGCGCGGGGGCCACTCGCCGCGGGGCCGAGTCTCAGGAGCCTCGTGTGGTCGCGGCTCTGGCCGCCCTGAGGCCGGCCACGCTGGTGAAGGGCCGTCACGCCGGGAAGCGCGTGTCAGCTGGGCAGACGGGCCCCGCGAGGGGCGACTGGTTCACGTGCGGCTGTGAGACTGCAGGCCGAGGCCCCCTGTGACTCCGGGGTCCTCAGGGCAGAGGCTCCGGGATCTCACGGCCTGACTGTGCCCGTGGCCCGGGGGCCGTTCCACGTCTGTCCTCCTGGCTGCCGTGCGCCCGGTTGGCGAGGGCGGAGGACCTCGCTCGTCACAGCTGTTCTTTTCCAGAGGTGTTTTTCAGAACACCTTTTTTTGTCCTTATATGACCCAGGAGAAGGTGTTTACGGCCTGTGGCCCGGTCCACTATACAGCCTCCCCACCCCTCCTTCCCGGGGCTGTGATTTGTGTCCGTTCTGTATCACATACATTGTTTTTAAAGTGAAATTGCTGCAGAGCGTTAAAGATGGCCGCTTGTAAAGTAAACACAGTACACAGTTTGGCGTCTAGCGCTTGTATGTTACTGTTCCACGGTTTTGGTCACGTCATTAGAGTTAGAGGAAGACCTGTTTCTAGTTAAGTAACCAGTCATTCTTTGTCACAGGCCTCTTCGTTGCTGTTTTTCTGTTTCCCTAACGTGCCCCTTGCGGGAACCTGTGTTGACACGCAGTGTGAGGACGGTCACAGTCACTTGTGCTCTGCATTGGCCGTAGCACCAGCCATCCAGAAGGGTGGCCCTGGGTGGGGTGCACCTTCCTCTCTCAGCCTCCGTGGGCAGCACAGAAGGCTGGCGTGCACGTCCCAGGTCCCATGTCCCATCACTCTGTAACTACCACTCCAAATCCTGGGGGGGTGGAAGACCCCTTCCTGTGTTCACATATTCTGGGCGCCCCCAGGGGCGTGAGAGGGCTGCAGTGGCCAGTAGCTGGCCTGGTACCATCCGCAGGTGCCTTTCCCCTGAGGTGTTCCTGTGCAGTTCTCGGGTCTCCCTCCTGGTGGGGCGCTGTGGTCCCGGGAGGGCCGGGGAGGTGCCTGGCATCTTGCTGACTTGGCTGTAGATTTCCCTGAGCTGAGCATCTTCTGTGAGGGTGCAGGCGGGATGGCTGGATTGTGGGGCCTTTGCTGGAGCAGCTTGCCCAGAAGTTCACTCGTTCAAAGCTGGTTTACTTGTCTGTGACAGCTACGGGGAGGAAGGTTTGAGAACCTCACGGTCAGAGCAGCAGCTCTGGTCTCTGGTGCAAAGGCCGTGGGGGCGGCCTGGTGAGCCTTGGTGGGTGACAGCGGGGCAGTGACGGTGAGAGGTTTCAAGCTGCTTCTCCTTCTCTCTGAAATGTTTGTCCGTTTCAGGCTTTGCTGCAGATGGTGTGTGACGAGAGCCACCACATCCTGGCCCTGTCCGAATACCGTGGACCCCCGAGCATGCTGAGCAGGGGCGAGCCCAGCGCCCCCCTCGGGTGCCTCATGACGGGGGGCCAGGGCCTGCTGGAGGCAGCACCAGCTCCCAGGGAGCATCCCACCCCAGGACCCCCAAAGGGGGAGAAGGTAACAGGCCTTCTAGATACAGAAGAGAAGCAGTGGGCATGGACCTGGTTGAGGGCTTTTCTTGGCCCCAGAAGTGGGAGTAGAGGAGCAAGAGGCGGGTCAGCGGCAGGCAGGGAGGCCATGCCTGGTCAGCCACCCTCCCACTCGCGTTCCCTGGGCTCCAGCCTCCAGGAGAGGCTGCGGGGAAGGGGCCGGCTGGAGCCCTGCAGGGAGGCTCTGGATGGAGAGATGGGTATGGGGGCCGGGCCGAGGGGCAACCTGGAGGTGAGGGCCAGATGCTGAACCGTGTGCAAGGAAGCCAGCCGGCCATGGAGTGTGGACGGAGCAGTGGGCAGACCCCCAACTTTAGGGAAGGGGGCAGGTGGGCCCAAGCAGGTGGCCAGGAGGCAGCCAGCCCGTGTGTGGCCCGTATAGACACTGCCCCCTGCGTGGACACTAACCCTAACTGTAACCCGTATAGACACCGCCCCCCCGCGTGGACACTAACCCTAACCCGGCACACACACATGCACACGCACCCCGCCCCTGCACACACATGCACACACCCCACCCATGCACACGCCCCCACCCTTGCACACACACATGCCCCTCACACACACGTGCAAACCCTACCCCCGCACACACGCACACGCACCCCACCCCTGCACACACACACGCACCCCGCCCTTGCACACACATGCACACACCCCACCCCTGCACACACACGCACACACCCCACCCCTGCACACATGCACACGCACCCCGCCCCTGCACACACACACATGCAAACCCCCCCACCCCTGCACACATGCACACACCCCGCCCTTGCACACACGCACACACCCCACCCCTGCACACACGCGCACACACACACGTGCAAACTCCACCTCCGCACACGCGCACACGCCCCCCACCCACGCACACGCACCCCGCCCCTGCACACACATGCACACACGTGTGAACCCCCGCCCCTGCACACACGCACACGCCCCCACCCCTGTACACACACGCCCCCAGCCCCCCCCACACCCGCCCCTGCACACACATGCACACACCCCCGCCCCTGCATACACACACACGTACGCACACACACGCCGCCCTCGCCCCCACGCACATGCACACCCGTGCACACCCCCGCCCCTGCACACACACACACGCCCCCCGCCCGTCACACACACGCACACGCCCTGCCCATGCACACACACACACACATCCCCACCCCTGCACACACATGCACACGCCCCCCACCCCTCACACACGCCCATGCACACACATGCCCCCCACCCCTGCACACACACGCACATGCCCCCCGCCCCTACACACACACATGCACACGCGCAGGCACACGCGCACACACACTGTCTCCGCCACGCAGACCTGGCCTCCCCTGGACCCGGGGCTCATGTGCAGCGGCCGGAAGGGAGGTTTGCTTGCTGACATTTACTCTGTCTTACCTCCCCGTCGTGTTGGGGGGGTTCTCTGCCCAGAGCTGGCTCCTCGTGCCCCTAGGCGGTCATGGGCGTCTGTGTGTCCTCATAAGTCGGGGTGGGTTCTGTTTGAACCTGCAGGATGTGTTTATAGGGACACGGGCTCTTTGTTTTGATATTTTAGGAACCTTCCAATGTGGGCCTCGACTGGAGAAGGGAATTTCTGCGGATCGTGCAAGAGGCCTTTGAAAAGGAGCGGGAGATACTGAGAGTCGAGCTGTGGCCCCGGCCCTGTGGCTCAGGCCCTGGGGGCTGCGGCTCCCTGTTGGAGAGGCTGGAGAAGGTGGTCCAGGAGCAGGTGAGCTCATGCCTTGGCTTCCCCCCGGAGCCCACCCTGACGCAGAGGGTGAGGGAACGTGTTTCGCCTGACCTTAGAGCAAGGCAGTGACTGAGCAGCAAATCCTGCTGCAGTCCACAGATACAAACACTGTGTTTTTATGCGTGAATTCCGTGAAGTGGAAAACTCTGTGCACTTATCTTCCTTCAGGATCTCACTCTGTTCTGGAAATAACTGGCCTTTCCTTGAAAGCAAAAGAGCCTTTCTAGGCGGCCCAGCTCCAGGCTGTGAGCGCTGAGCCCAGGCTTGGAGGGTCGACACCGCGAGGGCTGTGGGAGCCTGCTTCCCACCAGTTCCCTCGTAAGAGAGGGCAGGGTGCGTGACGAGCGTCGACTGGGCCCAGCAAGCGAGACCAAGGTGCTGGGGGCAGAGCTGCGTGCAATCTGAGGGTCCCAGGGCCACTGTGCCCGCGTTCATGCCGCACGGTTGTCCCCTGCGTCCTCCTGTGGCAGCGACGCCGGGAGCTGCTCTTGCCTGGCACACCAGCCCTCAGGACCCCCTTCTTCTGCCGTGTCTTATGTCCCCCTGCCCTGATCCCCTGCCACCCCATCTGCAGGGGGACCTGCAGGAGAGGTCCTTGGAGCACCTTCGCCTGTCGGACAGGAGCAGCCTGATGTCCGAGATCCAGGCTTTGCGCGCCCAGCTGCGGATGACGCACCTGCAGAACCAGGAGAAGCTGCAGCAGCTGTGCGTGGCACTGACCAGTGCGGAGGCCCGCGGGAGCCGCCAGGAGCACCAGCTGCGGAGGCAGGGTGGGTATGGCCTCTCGGCTGCGTCCCCGAAACGTGGATCCTGACACTCACCTGTCAGGAGGTGGCAGGCAGGTCAGCGAGCCCCTCGCTGACTCCCCAGGCCATCGAGTGCAGAACGTGTGCCAGTCAGGGTGGAGGCCTTGCCTAGCATCCCGGTGAGCAGCTGGTGGGGGCCGCGTTGGCGCCAGCGTGCTGGGCGCCGCAGGCCCACGTCCGTGAGGGTCACTGGGGCTCGCAAGAGGCTGAAGCGGCCTGTGGCAGGTTTCTGAGTTTGATTTAAACTCCGGGATTTTTACGCAGACACTCATGTCACCTGCAGGGAGAGAACACTTTATCTTATCTTTTCTTCCCCATCTCCTCTCCTCCTGTTCTTGCCACTTGCCCTGGGGATGCTCTGAGTGCTGAGTGAGGCCTGGGCTCCGTCCCGTGGGGCAGCCTGCCTTCGATCCCCAGCCTCGGCGTGCTGCCTCACACTGGGCACTTCCGGGCCGGCCTCGCTCGCATTTTGCATCTGTGTTCACGAGGGTCCTGGTCTGCGGTTTTCTTTCTTCTGGTTTCGGTTCCTGGAGGAGTGGGTGTGTGTGCTTCTAGTTCTGGGCGGGTTCTCCACGAAGCTGCCCGGGCTGGGTGGGCTCCATGGAGGTCTGTCTCGGCCCAGCTCCAGCCTTGCCCTTGGGAGACCCTGGGCCTGAACATCGCAGGGGTCGAGAGGGCGTGTGCCCCCCTAACCCTGGAACCCCGTTGCGTCGCATGGCCTGCACGGCTGGGTGGTCCCGCCGCTCTCTGCCCGTGTGTCTCTCTGGATGCTCACTGGCCACGAGGGCAAGGCTGGCAGGGTGTGAGCAGAAGGCATGTGTCCCGAGTATCTGGGTTCCATCAGAAACAGTGGCTTCTGGGTCATAGAAGCTTCCTGTCCCCCCAGAGTGAACACATTCCCTTCCTTTGCTGGTTTGTTACTGATTTGTTAAATCATACGTGCGGCTCACTTTGGACTCGTGAATAATGCTATTTTAATTCATTTCATCTTCTTCTTAGTTGAGTTATTGGCGTATAAGGTTGAGCAGGAAAAATGTATAGTAAGCGACCTGCAGAAAACCCTGAATGAAGAGCAAGAGAAAGCAAATAACGTCCGGAAGCTGCTGGTGGTGGAACAGAACACAGTCAGAGATCTGAAATCTGAGCTCTGCGAGTGTAGACAGGACAAGGAGCGGCTGCTGAAGTCCCTCGACGAGGTGCAGAAGGAGGTCCTTCAGCTGAGGTGCGGCCCCACTGGCAAGGCTCCACCTTCTAGCCCCGTCCTGCCCTCAGGCTTCTGGCCGAATAATGCTGGAAGTCACGTGGCCCCTGCCACGTTCTTGGCCTTGAAGTGAAAGATGCCGTCCGAAGCCGTGGTTTGCCAGGCTATCGTGATGGGTGTTGGGGAGGAGCCTCTGCTCCCGCAGGCTCGTGGGGGGCCACGCACACTGCAGGGCCTGCCCTCCCTGCCCTGGGAGCCCTGGGAGCCTGGGTGCTGGCCGGCGTCCCCTTGAGAGCCTGTGGCCCACACAGGTCAGTGCTGGACAGTAAGGAGGATGACCTGCAGGCTGCGCTGCAGCAGCTGGAGGCCGAGCGCACCAAGGAGCGGGCCCTGCAGAGCCGGCTGGAGGAGGAGCGGCTGCAGTGCCTGCAGAAGGAGGGCCAGAGCGCCAGGACCCTGGAGGTGACGTGCGCGGCCGCGACTGTGCCCAGGGGCCAGGGCTACACCTTCAGGGCTCAGAGGGTCCCTGCACGTGCAGCCCCCGCCTCCGGGCATTCGCTTCCGTGAGGGCAGTGCAGCCTGAGAGCTGCGTGGGGGCCCCGCCTGTGCACAGGGGAGGCCTCGGGCCGGTGCCCTGTGCGGCAGCCGTGTGGCCGCGCTGAGGCCACCCGTAGGCCTGGCTGAGCCGAGCACCGTGAGGGGGTCGAGGGCCCGCCCTTCAGCAGCACCGGAGCCCCTGATTCAGGGAGGGAGGTGAACCTGGGACGTTGCACTGTGCTCAGAACAGCGCCTCATCCCCGAGGGAGGCCGGCGGAGCCACGAGAAGAGGGGTTATTGCTCGCCCTCCTTCTACCCAAAGTATAACGTCAGAAGCTCTAGCTGCGGGAGCTGTTTAGATGCTCTGGCCTCGTCTCGCTTTTCCCCGATGCAGGAGTTAAGGGCGTCTTTGGAGAAGCAGTGCGCTCAGAGTAACCAGCTGTGCGTGGCGCTAAAACACGAGCAGACGGCCAAGGACAACCTCCGGAAGGAGCTGCAGATCGAGGCCTCGCGCTGCGAGGCGCTGCTGGCGCAGGAGCGTGGCCGCCTCTCGGAGCTGCAGCGGAGCCTGGAGGCCGAGCAGGGCCGCTCCCGCGAGCTGTCTGAGGCCCTGCAGCACGAGCGCCTGCTCACGGAGCGGCTGAGCCGGCGGCCACAGGACAAGCAGGCGCAGCCGGCTCTGCTGCAGAAGCTCAGGGGCTGCGAGGCCCGCGTGCTGGAGCTGGAGGTGGCGCTGGAGGCCGCGCGGCAGCGAGCCCTGGAGGCTGAGGCCCACGTGCACCGCCAGGACGTGGAGAGGGAGCAGGAGGTGAGTGCGGCGCCGAGGCCTCCCGTGGAGACTCCGCCGAGAGCGTGGGGGAGTTTAGAGCAGCCAGGACGCCAGGACGGCAGTGCAGCCGAGGCCGAGCCGAGCGGACACGGAGAAGCGGAGCAGGTGGCAGACAGACAGGGAGACGTTGGCGAGCCTGCCACGGCCGGAGGGCCTGTCCTGGCTCCGGGCTGCCCCTTGGTTTGGTCAGCGCGGCGGCTGGAAGTCGGGAAGCGCGCGTCCTCCGACCTTGTTCTTTCCCAAGGTGGTTTTGGATCCTCGGGGCCCCTTGCGGTTCCGTGTGCGTCTGAGGATCGGCTTTTCCGCTTCTGCGTGAAGGCCCTTGGGATCTTGGTAGGAATCACACTGAGTCTGTAGATCGCTTTGGGGCGTGTTGTCTCCTTAACAATGCTAGGTCTTCCCATCCATGAAATCGGAAGGGCTCTCTGTCTGTTTAGCTCCTTAGTTTCTTTCAATAACGTTTTGTCACTTTCAGGTGATAAGCTTTGCGTTTCTTTTGTTAAATTTGTTCCTAAATATTATTTTTTTGATGCTGTTGTAAATGGAATTATTTTTTATTTCCGTTTTCGGGTTGTTGCGAATGTGTGGCAGTGTGGGTGATTTTCCCACCTTGATCTTACGTCCTGTAACCTTGCTGAACTGATTTATTATTAGTTCCAATATTTTTAATGGATTCTTTGGGATTTTCCATATAGAAGATCATGTTTTCTGCAAATAGACATAGTTTTACTTGTTCCTGTCCAACCTGGACGCCTTTGTCTCTTCTCCTTGCCTGACTGCCCTGGCCAGAACCCACAGCCTGTGGGGCAGGCGTCCAGCCTGGTTCTTGATCTTGAGGGAGCAGTCAGTCTTTTACTGCTGAGTATGATGGTAGTCGTGCCATTTTTGTAGATACCCCGTAGCGGAGGAAATTCCCTTCTATTTTTAGTTTATTCGATCTTTTTTATTTTTAATCATGAGAGAGTATTGGATTTTCTTTTTCTGTGTCTTTTCAGATTTATGGGTTTTGTCCTTCTCTTGATATGATATAGGACATTGATTCTCATATATTCAGTCATCCTAGCACTCTTGGGGTGCATCCCCCTTGAATTTGGTGTATAATTCTTTTTTAAATAGTGTTGGATTCAGTTTGCTAGTATTTTGTTAAGGATTTTGCGTTTATATTTATGAGAGATATGTTCTGCAGTTTTCTTTTCTTGTGGTGCTTTTGTTTTTGATATCAGGAAGATCTTGGCCTTGCAGGATGGGCTGGGAAGTGTTCCCTCCTTTATTTTTTGGATGGGTCTTAATTTTAGGTACATTATACATTGACCAAAAGCATTTGTTTCTGAGGAAATTATTATCCTGTGTTTTCTCATGGATTGACCTTTATTTTGCTCTCTTTAAAAATATTTTTTAGAACTTCAAAAATATTACCTTTATTATTTCTTTTTGGGGGTTTTAGGAAAGTATAAAAAGCTCTTAAAATGCACAAGGAAAACCAATGGCCTGCTCTTTTTAATGGTTAGGCTGCCATGAAATCGTCAAGAAATAAATATTAGTGAGATATCATTCACATGCTACTGAGTTCACCAATTTAAATTGCACAATTCAGCGGTTTTCAGTATATTCAAAAGTTGTGCAGCCTGATATCACTGCAATCAATTTTAGAACATGTTCATCACCCACAAGGGACCCCTGGGCCTGTTAGCGGGGACCCAGCCCCTGGCACCCACTGGTCTACTTTCCATCTCTGGATTTGCCTCTTCTGGTCGTTTTGTGTCAGTGGAATCACACGGTATGTGGCCTTCTTCTGTGTCTGGTTCCTGCCATGGGGTTTTCAAGGCTCACACGTGTTGTGTGTGTAACGATTCTTGTTTTTTGTGGGGTTAAACAGCCTGGAATGCAGTCGTGTTTCATCACTAGAGATCGTGGAAGTGGAGGAATCGTTTGGGGCTGTGGCAGAGGCCGGGGGTTTCCTGACGGAGGCGGCTAGAGTAACGGCCCTGGGTGGGCCTTGGTCACTCGGGACCCCCAGAGCGTGTTCCAGGTTTTTTGTGCGTGTGGGGGGAGAGAGGTTTGTTGTCTTCGTGTGCTTCTCAAGGGGCTTCCCAAACCTTATCCAGAGTCTTCTGCCAAACCTTTTTATTTAATTTGGGTTTTTTTTTCTTTTGTTTTTCTTTCTTTTTTTTTTTTAGTTTGTTTTTGGTTTGTAAAAATGTAATTGCTTAAAAAAAATACAAACAAAGTGTTTTCCAAGTCAAATTGGTAACTGTCCCTCATGATGCACCTTGATATGTATTTTTCTTTCTTAAGTATGTTGTCCTTTTGGTGTCATTTTTACTGTAGGTAATTAACTTGATCTGGCTTATGGGGTCTTTTTCTGGCCGTAGTGGCCCAGGCCTCTGATAGTTATTTCAGGGCCAATTTCATCTTTTTTAAACAAAATAAACCAGTGGGTCTCTTGGTTTTGTTACTTTCCTCATCTGGAAAATAGATCAAAAAGGATCACAGTTTCCTTAGGAGGCTCGAGCACTGAATGGGGGTGATGCTGGGCAAGGGCGGGAGGCGCTGGGTGGGAAGCAGGCCTGGTCCGTGTGCCGGCCTGAGGAGCGGCTGGGCCAGGCCCGTGCCCTCCCTGCCCTGTCTGGTTCCGCCCTGCCCGGCCTGGCCATCTTTGTTTCCCTGGATCCCCCCTCCCCAGGCGTCATCCCCTGGGGTCAGCCCCCATGCTCTCCGAGACCCCGTCGCTCCCTGAACTTCTCAGCACGTGGAGATAAATATTATTTACAGTTTCTGTCGGTGGTCTGCTGTCTCCCTGTGGAGACTTGGGTCCTGGGTGTGGGGCAGGGAGTGGCCTGGCCGGCTGGGTCCCCTGCCATCTCCGCAGTGAAGGACGGGGATCGCGAATGGGGGGCACAGGGCCTCTGAGACTCAGGCCCGCCTTCTCGGTGTTGAGCACCCACTCAGTGCCCGCATGCGTACTGAGGTGGGGGGCCGGGCTCGGGCTGTGGCTCATCCCATCCCGGGTCCTGTCCCGGATCCCCGGAGTGGGGGGACCCTGACTCCGCATCGCGCCTGGAGCACCCGTGTGGAGCGTGTTGGGGGTTGGTCGGTCGGGGCTCGGGGCCGGACTGGGCGGCCCCTGTGCTGAGCTCCTGGCCCCGGTCTCCACCCCGGACCGTGTGTGAGGCTCGCTTCTGTTTTTCGCCGTTGCTGACAGCGAGAGTTAGAGCTGCAGCGCCAGCGGGATGAGCACAAGATCCTGCAGCTCCAGCGGACGGTGAGGGAGCTGCAGGCGAGGGAGGCCGCGCGCCCCCGCCCGGAGCCAGAGTCGGAGCCCGCGCGCCCCCAGGAGCAGCAGCGGGGCCTAGAGAAGGTGCGGCAGCAGCTGCTCTGTGCTGCGGGGCTTCTGACCAGCTTCATCAACCAGACAGTGGACAGGCAAGTCTCTCGGGACTGCCCCGGCCATATGCCCAGCACCTTTGATGTTGAGAAAAATTCTGAGTGGGGCGTGTCTTTGATTTCGGGTTCAGGTTTTCATGAAACGGACTCTATTTCTCATCCCACGTGTGTGGATGAATTCGTGGGCAGTATTCTCTTGAAAGATGATGACAGCATTGTGGTCTTTGCATTCTCATATGACAGGAAATCCAGGTGTCTTTCAGATCAGGTCTCTCCGTGTCCCTTTTCCATTGCTCACCACCCAGAGGGTCTGGCCCAAGGCCAGCCCCCCTCCCACCCGAGTCCCCCAAGGCAGGGCTGGTGCCCGGTGTCTGTGCAGCGTTTGCCTCGCCTGACACCCTGGCCCACTGCCCATGGGGCCAGGATGCGTCCACCTGGTCGAGGACCCACGACCCTGCTGTTTGGCGGGAACCAATGTTGATTTGCCCTTTTCTGAGCACAGGGAAGCTCAGACCATACAGCTCTCTTGTCTGTAATTGGGTTTAGTTAATGGAGCAGCAGTCTTGCTTAGGGACAGCATTTTAGTAGCTGACTCAGAGTCCCAGCAGAGAGCAGCAGGGGGAGGTGGACACACTGAGGGAGCCTCCGTGGTCTGTGGTCAGCGCTCAGTGGCTGGAGGCTTCCGGGCTTCACAGACTGCCCACTTCCAGGCCGTGCCGCCTCCCGGCTGCCACAGTCACCGCCGGGCTCCCCGGGCACTGCGCGGAGTGCCTGCCGCCTGGGACCCACACGCACCTTCTGAGTGTCCGTGTGCTTCTCCAGGACCATCAGTGATTGGACGTCGTCAAACGAGAAGGCAGTGGCGTCCTTGCTTCACACGCTGGAGACGCTCAAGTCTGAATTGGGCGCGTCCAGCTCCTGCCGGGTGAGACCAGCTTTCTTGTTCACTGTGGCCGGACCTGCCTCCGGCCTCGGCCTGTCGCATGGTTGGCTCAATGCACTGTTCCTCGTGCCCATGGGGGCGCTGGTCTGTCCCGCTCCATGGCCGACGCCCCGGCCTCTCTGCCGCTCACGCACTTGTGTTGAGGCTCTGGGCTGGAAATGAGCTGCCCGTCAGCAGCGTCGGGGGTGCTTCAGAGTCCTGACTGCTGCTGTGAATTCCCGACAAACTTCCGTGGGTCAGGACGTCGTGAGGTCTGTCGTGGAAGCAGCACGCAGCACAGGCAGCAGGAGAGCTGACCCTGCCGGTGTCCTGCGCCCGCTGGGGCCTGGAAGGAACGCGCCTGTTCGGAGGGACCCTCAGGGATGAGCGTGCTTCCCACGCCACCCGTCACGTCCTGCCTCTGCCGGCGGTGCTGTCGGAACAGGGAGAGGGTCATGTTTTGTGACAGCCTTCCTCTGTCCGTACCCGGTTTCGTGCAAAGTCTGTTTCATGGGAGAGCGAGAGGAAAAGCGATCTGATGGCTTTTGCTCTCTCCTTCCCGTACATGGACTCTGCCCAGCCCCGCGAGCTTCCCACCAACCCCAAATATGTTTAAAGTTACAATCCCTGAAAACAGGCGACAGTAAAAGCCACGAATAGCGGCTTTTAACAAAACGTTTTCTGATCTCGTTTTCTCCTCAAGAAGAAGACGACGGTGGAGCTGCAGGTCCAGCTGGTGGACGTCCTGCTGAAGGACAATGAGTCCCTGAGCAGAGCGCTCAGCATGGTGACGCGGGAGAGGGCGGAGCTGTGCAGGGCCGTGTCCCGGCTGGAGAGGAGCCCCCGGACCCCGGGGACCCCGCAGGAGGGCTGCGCGCGCAGGGTACGCGTCCTGGGGCCCCGGCGGCTGCAGGCTGGGTTCGATTTGCGTATATTTTGGCTACGTTTTCGTATCTGGCTTCATGTGGGATGTTAACCTGGAGGGTTTTAGTCATTGTCTTTGGTCTCGTCCCTGTGAAATGAGCTAGGACGTGTTCCCTCCTGTTTTCTGGAAGAGATTGTGTAGAGCTGGTATTCATTTCTTCCTGAAATGCTTGTTGAGATGCACCAGTGAGACCATCCGTGCCGAGTGTTTTCTCTTCCGGAAGGTTCTTTGTGCAGGGCTTGGTGTTTCTGGTGCTCCTGGGCAGGGTGCCCTGTCAAGGCCGGGCAGGTCCCGCTGGCAGTTACCAGAGGGCGGTGGTGTGTCCCCGAGTGGGACCCGTCTTCTCAGTTCTGTCCAGTTCCACTTTGTCTGTCTGAAGCGCTGTGGGGTTAAGGGGGCTCCTTTGCTCGTGGGGCCCAACTGCTGGCAGACCCGTGGCCCTGTCCTCATCGGGAGGGACTGCAAAGGCAAGAGGTGCCGTTGGCGCCGAGCACGGCCTGCTCCCCTGGGGGCTCCTTGTTCAGAGGGCGCTCGGGGTGGACTAAAGCTCCATCACCTGGGACGCTTTGTCCTTCGCCTGGAAGGTAATGAATCAGGAAATAAATGTGATGAGCGAGCGAGAGGCAGGCTGAGGGTGGACAGACTGCAGCGTCTTCTCCTTTGTGTCGGGGTGACTTCTGTTGCTAGAGCGTCTTTTCCCCGGAGAGACCAGGCTCTGTTAGAACCGGGAAATGTGGTCCCTTCCTTCTGTCCCAGCAGGGAGGTCACCCAGCTCGGCACCTCCCTCTTCCGAGTCCTGCCCTGAGTTGTGGGCGGCGCAGCCAGGCTGCCTTGGCGACAGCTGAGCACGTGGCCCCGAGAGTGCTCCGAGCTGGCCTTGGCCTCGGCGGCAGGCGGTCCTGGCTGTCCGCTGTGGGCAGCAGCCTTGGCCCTCCCTGTGGGGCCCTTCGTCTGTTCGTGTGTCCACACCGGAGCTCTGGGGTGCTCAGCACAGTGTGGTGTCCAGGCCACGCTGCCAGTGTTGGGACGTGTGGCCTGGTCACGACATCCCCTCTGTGCGGTGTGGGCCCCTCCTGAGGTGTCCAGGGTGTGTGGCTCGATGGCGCTTGAACAGAGCGGGTGTCTGCGTCTGCCAGGGGCAGCATTTCTAGGGCCAGGGCGGACAGGGGTGTCTAATAGGCTTAAAGCTTTGAATTCAGGGTGATTTCTCAAATGTGAGGGTTTTGTTTTTAGTAAAAATATGCCTTTTGTAAATCATACTTCAGTAAACAGTGTGTAGTAACCACCCTTGAGTGTAACAAAATAATCACGTAACAACTGGGACATCACTGAGAAGGGACCCAGGTGGCCGGCACCTGCCCCAACCCACCCGTGTCCGGAGGGCACAGCGTGGGGGCGGCTCGGTCCTGGGAGTGGGCACCACTGTGCTCTCAGCCCCTGATTGCTTTTCTTTTCTTTTCTTTTCTTCTCTTTTCTTTTCTTTTCCCCTCCTTCCCTCCCTCCCTCCCTTCCTTCATTTCTTTGGCTGCGTTGTGTCTTCGTTGCTGCGCACGGGCTTTCTCTAGATGCAGCGAGCGGGGGCTACTCTTCATTGTGGTGCGTGGGCTTCTCACTGCGGTGGCTTCTCTTGGTGCGGAGCACAGGCTGTAGGCGCGCGGGCTTCAGTAGTGGTGGCACGTGGGCTCAGTAGTTGTGGCACACGAGCTCTAGAGCACAGGCTCAGTAGTTGTGGCGCACGGGTTCTAGAGTGCAGGCTCAGTAGTTGTGGCGCACGGGCTTAGTTGCTCCGCGACATGTGGGATCTTCCCGGACCAGGGCTCGAACCCGTGTCCCCTGCACTAGCAGGTGGATTCTTAACCACTGCACCACCAGGGAAGCCCTCAGCCACTTTTCTTGAGATGCTCTCCTGGGAGAGCAACTGTGTAGACATGCTGTCTGTGGTCATTGCAGAGGTCGGACAGGTCTGTGTGGAAGCAGGACAGGATGGGCTCGCTGGGCTCAGCACGACACCCAGACCCAGCACTGCCCACACCAGAAGCTGGCGCCTGCAATGCCAAGGTAAGACCAAGCCCATGGGTGGTGTTAGGTGTGCAGACACCGTCTCGTGGCCGCTTCTTACTTGTTTAAGATTTATGTTTCTAGGCAAGTTTTAGGTTCACAGCCAAACTGAGGAGAAAGTACAGAGATTTCCCGAATCCTCTGCCCCAGCATCCACTCCCCCCAGGCGGTGCGTGTGTTGCAGTCCATAGACCCGCAGCGTCACGTTGTCATCACGTGCAGGCTGCTCTTGGGGCCATACTTTCTGTGGGTTTGACAAGTGTAAGATGACAAATGTCCACCACAACAGTGTCATGCAGAGCATTTTCACTGCCTAGAGATCCTCTGTGCGGCTCCCGCGGCGCTTTCTAAAATCCTGGGTTAAGAGGTGAAAGTCTTGGTGCTTGAATTACAGATGATAGTGTCCACAGCCTGGAAAAGCCTTGAGCCCACAGTTCAGTCAGCGCTTCTGATGGTGAGGCCCAAGCTGTGGGTCTCTCTGGAGGGAAAAGCCGTATTAGGATATGGACACCAACCTCTGCCTGTGACCTCAGGTCTCCCTGACCCCTGATGCCCGCAGACCTGTGATGGGACCCCCACCTGCCCCCAGTTTGGTCCGTGCTTAGTGGTTCGATTCCTGGGCCCTCGCGGGGCTCCTCTGATGCTGGTGAAGGGTCATCTGTGCTCTGCGTTTTGTCAGATAAACAAGATCCAGCTCTGAACTGCAAGGTTGTTGCTGGTTATAGATGTCGTGCGGAGCTGACTGCTGTGATAAATGGCTGAGGAAAGAAGGCTGGTTCTTTTTAAAGCACCTGGTACAAGTGTGCTGTGGAGACTTGTGAGAAGGGTGACTTTGTCCTGTGGTTACGTTTCACTGGTTTTTCTTTTTCTTTTAGATGGAAAAATTGTACCTGCGTTATCTGAGAGCAGAGAGCTTTAGAAAAGCCCTGATTTATCAAAAGAAGTATCTTTTGCTGTTGATTGGTGGATTCCAGGACTCTGAACAAGAAACGCTCTCCATGATCGCCCACTTGGGAGTATTTCCGTCCAAGGCAGATAGGAAAGCGGTGGCGGCACGCCCTTTTACAAAATTCCGCACTGCCGTCAGGGTGGTGATCGCTGTCCTAAGGTACCGCCGAGGCACGTGCCTCCTGTCTGCTTTGGGGTCGTTTAGTCTTTGAAATGCTACAGTTGTTCCCTTTTTTAAGGTGAATGATATTTGAGGCCTTAAAATATAGACGACCCTTGTCTTCCGGAAACCCTGTTATGTAGAACTGCACCTTCTAAGATGGAAGGGTTTAAGGCTGCCTTTTTATTGTAAAACAAAGCCTTCCCGTTAATGGTATTCTTATGATGACAGACATGTCTGATCGAGCTTAAAACTGCATTTCACTTCTTCATGTTTCAGTTTCTTATATTTCAGTCAAATTTGTGTTTCATAAAGGGTGCCATGTGCACAGGAGGACACGCTGTGGGCCCCCCAGCGGGGAGGTACACCTGACCCCTAAGTGTCCGCCCGGCCCGGCCCAGCCCAGCTCCAGCCGTTATGCATGCAGGGCGCCACTTTGGAGTACGGATGGACTCCCTGGTGTGATAGGGAATTTTGACTATTTCAGAATTAACAGTGATGAAAATCTATTTTATTTTATAATTTTAAAATCTGCTGTATTTCTAAAAATGTTTGTCCCACTAAGAACTGTGCCACCGTGTCTGCTCTGGTGCCCACGGAGCTGCCTTTTCTGGGCCGCACGCACCTCCGTCTGTGGGACCAGGCACAGCAGGGTGGGCTGGGCCCCCTCGGCCTTTCCCTGGACTGCACCACAAAAGGCAGTGTGGGTCCCATTGCCCTCAGAGACCCAGCACCACACACGGTCCAGCCACACACTTGCCAGGAGCTCCCGCAGGGTGGAGGCCTCCTCCGGCCTCCGGGCACTTAGCGCCCTCCCTCCCTCTGAGTTTTCCGGACCACAGACTGTCAACCCACCTGCCTGTCACTCTGTCTGTCACCTGTCCTTCCATCTGTTCTGTATTTTCGGGGAACATGCCCCGTGCCAGGAAGTTTGTCAGATGCTGGGTTGGGGCGGGGAGAGCCCCAAACTCTGCCTCCGTCTTTCCACCAATGCGAAGTGGAGGTGCCTTCTGGGCTTTGGGTCTCAGAGGCAGCACTGCTGTGAGGGAGCTGCTGGGGGCCGTCAAGGAGAGGGGTCTAGGGGCCCCTACACCACTGCACCTCCCGTCACCACGTGGAGGGCGAGGGTCTCCATTTCCCCCAGCTGTCCGGGGCCCGTCAAGTGCGTTAGCGATGGAAGGGAGTGCGGTGAACCAGACAGACCCCAGCTGGCGGGTCTGGGAGTGGAGGGGCAGGGTCAGGGGCCCGGGGGCCCGGGGGCCCAGGGTCCGGGGACGGGGCCGGGAAGGTGCTGGCGGCTGCCCGGGTAGAGGGCCGTGCTCTCACTCCATGGTCCCATCACGTCTGGATTTTCTTGGTTCTTTTCAGTCCTGTTTCGCTCTAGTTTTCAATGTTTTCTATCTTTTTTTGTAGGTTACGCTTTTTGGTTAAGAAATGGCAACAAGTAGATGGCAGAGGAGCCCTAGCGCCGGGCCGAGCACCCCGCCCAGGTACCTCCCATGCCACCCCCCCCATGGGCTTCTTTAGTGTCCGCCTGGTGGGAGATCGCAAAGCACAATAAGAAACCAGTAATTCAGCCAGTGCGCTTGTCCGGAGGCAAAGGGTTTTTGAAGGAAAGTGGTTTTTATTTTGGGAACAAGCACAAGTTTATACAGTTAATGTTGATGAATAAAAGTGGTTCAGAGGAGCGTAATAATGATTGAAAACTACAGAAATGCTAAATGTATCGACAAATAGCTTATCTTCAGTGAAAAGGCTTTTTCATTCTCCCAAATGGAGTGAAGTTCTACTTCACACTGTGCACGTCTCCTGGGAGCACCACTGCCTCCTCTGCCTCAGTCCCATCCAGGCTGCGGTCGTCCTCTGCCCCATCTGACGGGCCGCTGCCCAGGTGTAGCTGGGCTGCCTGGGGGAGCTGCAGTGGGCAGCACCCTTCATGGCCACTGGGCTTCCCTGGTGGTGCCAGTCCCCTTTGATTTCCATGTGTGAATCCTTACGTCTCGGAATCAGCTGGCTTCAAGGTTCTTCAGGAGGGGTCCCCCCACACCCGCTGCCCCCCGGCTGCACCTGATGGTCGCCGGGGTTTCTGCCCTTCCCACTCCTCAGAGCTGGGTGCAGGAGACCCACCCCAGGCCCACCTGGCGCCGTGCTCACTCCATCAGGGTGCTGAGTGCTTCTCCAGGGCGCTGCCCACACAGACACGGGGGTCAGGGTTGGCCTTGCAGGAGTGAAATGCAGGTGCTCAAAACTCAGGTTTCAGACTTCCCTGGTGGCGCAGTGGTTAGGAATCCGCCTGACAATGCAGGGGACACGGGTTCGATACCTGGTCCGGGAAGATACCACATGCTGCAGAGCAGCTGGGTCCGTGTGCCACAACTACTGAGCCTGTGCTCTAGAGCCCGCGGTCCACAACTGCTGAGGCCTGTGCGCCTACAGCTTGTGCTCTGCAACAAGAGAAGCCACTGCAATGAGAAGCCCGCGCACCGCAACGAAGAGTAGCCCCTGCTCACCGCAACTAGAGAAAGCCCACACACAGCAACAAAGACCCAACGCAGCCAAATAACTAACTAAATAAATACATTTAAAAAACAAAAAACAAAAACCCTCAGGTTTCTTCTAGAGATTTTTTTAATAGTTTTTATAACGAATACATTTTTTTTTTTTTTTTTTTGCGGTACGCGGAACTCTCACCGTTGTGGCCTCCCCCGTTGCGGAGCACAGGCTCCGGATGCGCAGGCTCAGCGGCCATGGCTCACGGGCCCAGCCGCTCCGCGGCATGTGGGATCTTCCCGAACCGGGGCACGAACCCATGTCCCCTGCATCGGCAGGCGGACTCCCAACCACTGCGCCACCAGGGAAGCCCTAACGAGTACTTTTTAAACGTTTTGAAATTGCCATGCAGACTCCTAAAAGCTTGTAAATTTAAAATTTTGGTGGATGGGGCTCCCTACTAAAATGCATTCTTTTTTTTTTCTTAATCCCTTCGTTGCTAAATAATCCTGGGGGAAGGATTCCTGGTGCCACGGCCGCAGCAGTCTCCACCCGACACCCGCGCATCCCCACCAACCCGGGACGTGTCTTCCAGCCACGCCAGGGGCCCTGTGCCAAAAGCATCCCCACGCAGGAGGGAAAGGTGAGTGGTGGTGCCTCAGCTGCTTTCCCACTGCAGGATTGTAGCCGTCAGCAGGGGCCCCGTCTGCAGAGACAGGGCCACGCGCGCAGGTGTCCCTGGGCAGAGCTGTGCGGGTGCTCAGGCCCGCCTGTGATGGAAGGGCCCCCGGGCACACGTGACCCTCCCCCGACACGCGCACACACACATACATGCAAGGCCGTGGTGTTAGCTTTACTTAGTCTTTTTCTTTGGGATTGGGGGGTTTTTTGCACGCGTAATGTGTTTTTATACTTACCACTTACTTGGCAATTGAGATGTTACAGTGATAATGTTAAACATTCATTGGTTATTTGGAGAAAAAACTGTTTTCAATTAAAAATATAATTAAGAGGCCTTGTGGTTAAATTGTAGAATGGAATTTTGTTTAAAAATTCAGGTGAAGAAAGGTTTCCCTGACGGCTGTGACTGTCACGTTCTGAGCCCTGGGTGTAACAAGGCTGTGTGGTGTGGCCCTAATCACCTTCATCACGGTTTGCAGCCCATTTTCCTGACCGTGAGATTTCTTATCCAAGTGCTGCTTGTGAGAGATGTGATTTCCATTTCCATTTCTCCAGACTGAAACACAAATAATAATAATCCTATTCAAATGCTCGAATGTGATTACAAGTCATTTATTTAATTCATTTGACTACGACTCCTCCAGTATTTGGAACCTACCCGTGAAGTGAACAGAAAGCTCAGTCTGTGTCCGTGGTATTTGTCACACACATGTGACGGCTTGTGTAGGCATGTCGTCTGTTCTCTCTGTGCGTGCTTCCCCGGGGTTCTAAAACAAGCTCGTCAGAGCAGAACGCATCGTCCACCTCTGACATCGGACCAGCAGGGATAAAATGCTCACCTTCGCTCTCTCGCTCCATGGTCTCCGGTTGGTGATGAGACCTCCGTACGAGTTGCGTGTTAAGAGTGTGACGATCTCGGGCGTAACTGCCCTGATGGGGGAGGCCAGACCGATGAGCGGGGGTGGCTCCGCCGTGCGCGAGGCTGTGTCCCCACTCACCCTGCGTCTCTGCCGATGGGAACCCACCAGCGTGTGTGGTACCTCACAGAGACGTGTTCTGAAAGTTTGGGTCCCAGAGCGAGGCAGGGAGTGCAGCAGTGTGAGTCCGTGAGGGCCCAGAAGCCCGGTTCTATTCGGGGAGGGCAGGCAGGGGCTCTCGGTCTGGCTGTGGCTCCCCCATTCCCGAGTGGGTGATACCTTTGAAGGAATAGGTGGTGGCCAAGGCCTCTATTTCGTGGATGGCGCACAGGTAAGACACTCCCTGCCCTGGAGAGGAAGTGAGCAGTGAGGCAGATGGGGCTCCCTGGGCCCAGCTGGAGGCCAGGAGGAAGGGACCCCTGTGAAGGATGCTGGGCAGAATCCGGTTGGGATGATAGACTTATATGTGAAGATTTAGTGAATTAAATAATATACAGTAGTTTTTAGTTGTTTTAATTTGGAGACGTTGTAAAGAAGTTAGTTTTAAAGCACTATGTAGCATTTCTTAAAAAACCCTTACTATTTTTCCGCTGTGGTAAAGAAAATATAGGAAAGTAACAACCGCCTAGTTTACCCCATTTCCCATGAGTGTCTGGTCAGCAGGCCCAGCTCCACTGCCCCTCCGCACTGGCTGCATTCAAACCATCTGCTGAGTTCAACTCTTTTTGTTTGTTTGTTGGTTTGTATGTTTGAAGATCAAATCCGTCCCCAAATCCCAGATCAGAAAGATCCCTGACTGCTTCTCAAGATCCAGAACGTTCCTTGACGGAATACATTCACCATTTAGAAATGATCCAGCAAAGACTGGGAGACGTACCACCAGGTAATGAAAGTCCTCTGTCTTCTGACGGGATCTGAGTGACCCAGGAGTGTCCAGTCCTGGAGAGGAGACGGCTGGGGTCCAGCTTAGTTACTCTTGTTAGTTTCAGTCCTGCTAATCGGCCATAATGAATAGTATCAGAAGGAGGGTTGTGAGTGGAGACACCGAGGGGTGGGTGTGAAGGACGCACAGTGTCTCAGACTCACAGCGACCATGAAGACCGTGTTTACAGGATGTCGTTTGTCCAGCGTTTCTCAACTTTCATAATGTAAACCACTGCGTATCTTAATTGCTATTCTTATTGTTACCAAAAATAAGGTTAATTCAGTGATAGTGTTTCGAAATTGTGAAATTCTTCTTAGAAGATGTGAAGCCTTCTCACAAATTGCTTCCTCATTTCTACTTGTGTCTAGATTCTACTTCAGAGAAGTCCTGCTGCCAGAAGAGTAAACAGTGAATAAAGTCCTGTGACGATTGTATTTGAGGAAGAGGTTTGATTTTCTGTGGGAGCTTGTGATGTGCGCGTGCTGAGTGGTGCTGAGCGCCAGCCCCGGTGTCGTCAGTTAGGTGCTCTCACCCTTACGCTTTGCTGCAAAGCCAAGTGGAGTATTTTCTGTGTGATTTCAGCACATCTTAGCTTCTTACCTTGATGAGGTAGCTGTGTGCTCGTGAGTGACGGGCGTCTGCCCGGTTCTCTGTTGGTCGAGCCTCCCTGCCCACCCACGAAGGGTAAGCAGAGGATGGCTTCCTGTTGTTTATTTTCTTAAAGTGTACAGCCTGGTTTAAAACAAAAACACACACAAAAACAAAAAGAATAAAATTAAAGCCCTGGTGTGTTTGTGAATAGCCCTGTGTTTTTTTTTGTTTGTTTGTTTCATCCAGTCTGCTTTTATCACGGGCAAGAAAATAAAACATAGACTTAGAATTCACATTGAACTTCTGTAAGTCAAAAATTTTCAGTGGAACTTAAAGCACTAGTAAGACAAATAGCCACATGCCTATTGATTCATCTTGCTTGGTTTCTTTTATTTCTGTCAGATGCTGTCACTACATATTTATTTCTCATGATTATGATCTTTTCATGTTTTACTCATGCTCATCTGTACCTGGTGGTGGTATCTAGCCAGTGTCCTTTACCCAAACGTCTGTTGTAAAGGTATGTTTATAAGTATCTCTGTGTTTCTAGGACCTTTGAACATAACATTTATTCTGCTGGGCTTGGTTTTAATATAAAACAACTTTTTCCTGATCACTACTTACTTATTTTCGATTTTTAGATCTTAGACTTACTTATTTAGATGTTTGCGTACTTATTTTAGATTTTTCTTTCCAGTGCATGTCTGCATTTTCCTCTTCTTAGCCAACACTGCCATAAGGTCACTGTTTTATAATCTTCCCACCTTTTCCACTGAGTCCTGTCTTCTGCTTGATGTTATTGAAGCGAAATCTTGACCAGCTCTGGGAGCAGGAATCCAAGAAATGTCTCTTCACTTTCCAGAAGAAAGACGTTTGAAATTGATGATCAAATACTGAAAACATAACTATCCATGTCATCCACGTTAAGCTAATGAGGGAGGGAGGGAGGGCCCATTTAAAGCCACCAGTGGGCGTAACCGTCACACCAACTTGTTACCATGGGGGTTAGTAATTACAAAGAAAGAGACATTCACCCTCCTTTCGTGGAAGAACACAGGTCAGACCTGCTGATGAGGGAAATTCTTCATGGTAAAGCACCCAGCTAATTAATAGAGAGGGAGCAATACAATTAGAGAACCACCAATTCTGCCCCCAGCGAAATAATCAGTTCACGGTGGGTTCATCAACAAGTCCTAAAACCAAGGCGAAGTTCCACTTTCCCAGTGCAGGGGCCTGGGAGTGTCCACTGTGACCCCGGCTCGTGGCAGGCCTGGCATGATGCCGTGTGAGATGCACAGTCTCCCCCAGTTTACAGATGGAGGGACAAGTGACACAGAACCACGAGGAAAGAGACACATGGGATGTTCTGTAAGTGACTGGCCTGGTTTCATCAAGTAGACAACATTACTCAGAAAACAAAAGTGAGGGCCCTGTTTTTTGTTAAAAGAAACTAAGGAGGGCTTCCCTGGTGGCGCAGTGGTTGAGAGTCTGTCTGCCGATGCAGGGGACACGGGTTCGTGCCCCGGACCGGGAAGATCCCACATGCCGCGGAGCGGCTGGGCCCGTGAGCCATGGCCGCTGAGCCTGCGCATCCAGAGCCTGTGCTCCGCAACGGGAGAGGCCACAACAGTGAGAGGCCCGCGTACCGCAAAAAAAAAAGAAACTAAGGAGACATAAATGCATGTGCAAAAGTTAATTAGTTCCTAAATTGGGGAAAGCAGCTATAAAGTCATTTTGGGGGTTAACGGGGTAAATTTGAGTATGTACTGGATAGCAGATTTTAAGGGAATTTGTGTTAATTTTCTTAGGTGTGGTCATGGTTATATGAGAAAAGGCTGCTTTTCTGAGGAGCTGTATGCTGAATTATTTAAGAAAAAGGAGCCGTAACAAATGCAATTTATTTTGAAATGGTTCTGTTAGAAAGAGAGTACACATATATGGATTAAGTAAACATGCAAAATCTTTTTAAAATATTGAATCTAGATTGAATCTAGTTAGTATATGGTTACTTATTTTTTGAAAATTTTCATAATGAAAGATGAAAAAAACGTCATGACCAAACTGAAGTCTGACCCAATACGTTTTAATCAACTACAGGACTGTGTCAGTCCAGGTGGGAGAACATAACCACGCTAGGCTTTCCAGCTAAGGGAATCCAGTACAAGGATTTGATCATTATGATGGTGGAGGAGCCCTTTCCCTGGGGCTGGCGGGTCAGCAGAACGGTTCCTGGGACACAGGGACAGAGCCCCCCTCCAGCAGGAGCTGACCCCTCAGCGGAGATGCATCAGCATCACTGTGGAAGGGAGAGAGACACCCATCTTTCTCCTCCTGCCCTCCTGTTTGCCAAACTAGACAAGGATCCTGGGACAGTTCCTTGCAGAAGTCGGCACCTTGTGCAGAGCAGACAAGAATTGATCTGAAAGCACACTGGCAGGTGACCCTTTGGCTACGAAGAATTTGTTCTCATCCACCCATACTTAGTTACCAAAATGCACCCACCTGATGTGGGGCAAACATTCTTCATACCGAAGAAGGCCCATGAGGTGTCGTATCTCAGTGATGCAGGCTCTGCAGGTAATGCCGGACTCCTCCCTCGGTGCTGGGTCTGCCCTTTGCTAATTGGTGTAGTTAACACACCCAGCATGTCATGTCAAGTGGGGGAGGTGAGGAGAAGTCCAGAGCAAGCATTAACCAGGCCTGCGCCCCCGTTTCAAAGAGTCTTCCTTCTACCATGTAGGCCTGGTTTTCTGGGCCTCACTGTCCTCTCTGAAAGATTTGAGACCTTAACAGTCTTGTTTTTAGAGGACTTCCTTTCCTTTTACAGTCGAACCTGGAAGTACTAAGTACGAGGAGGTGCCCAGTGAAGACGTCAGGTACAGATACAGGCTTTACTGTCCTCGAGTTGTGCTGGCCTCCAGGCTCCCCCTCAGTAATTGGGATCAATCCCACCAGCCGATGCAGGAACCCTATCCCTGCTGGTTCAGAGGGGGGACCACTGTCACTGGTGGCAGCAGCCTCCCCCCACCCCTGGGACAGCAGAGCCCAGAGTCAGAATGGAAAGCAAAAATTCCTCCAGGCTTATCTGGCGTAGCAGTAAGAGGGGCTCTTCCCATCTTCTGATGGCCCCAGGCTGATGTATTCTGGCTGTGGGAGAAATGGCCATAAGTGGGTCTGCAGTAGGGCAGCCTTCCCACTGTCAGTAGCTGAACTGCTTCTGGGTTGACGTCAGGGAATCCCATGGTCGTAAGGCTAGTGCCGCACTTTTGCTATGAGAGGAGTTTTCTGGTCAGAAGCAGCGATGGTGAGTAAGTAATTTGGGCAGTCCCCAGATGGGTTCTGGGCAGGGACAGCAAGTCCATATGCAGAACAGGAGTAGACAGAGCACAAGGACAACTCAGAGGGAGAAATTTTCTGGGAACCCTGGCCATCTGTTCACGGGGTTTACTTTTGCCTTCCTGACCCGCTTGAGTCTTATCATTCACCACCTCCTCTCCATCACCACCCGAGTGTCCTACAGTTCAATTCTGACACTACCTGGGGTCAGCACAGAAACTACGTTAAGGACTCAGTCCCAGGGGCTTCCCTGGTGGCACAGTGGTTAAGAATCCGCCTGCCAATGCAGGGGACATGGGTTCAAGCCCTGGTCCGGGAAGATCCCACATGCTGCGGAGCAACTAAGCCCATGAGCCACAACTACTGAGCCCACGAGCCACAACTACTGAAGCCCGCATGCCTAGAGCCCGTGCTCCCCAACAAGAGAAGCCACCGCAATGAGAAGCCCGCACACCGCAACGAAGGGTAGACCCCATTTGCCGCAACTAGAGAAAGCCTGCGCGCAGCAACAAAGACCCAACCCAGCCAAAAATAAATACATAAATAAATTAATTAATTAAAAAAAAAAAAAGAAGAACTCAGTCCCAGAATACAGCCACGTTAGACAGCGGCCATCAGTGGAGTCCCCAGGCTGTCCACACTTCTGCCTGGCCGGCTACAAACTTGTCCTGAGTATCAGAGCTGCGGGTCCTTATCCAGGTCTCGCGAAACCAACAGCCTACAGCTTCCTCAGTCAGAAGACGGGAGCAGCACACCCAGATGTGGTCATATCAAAGTCCACACACGCCAGGCCTGGGCCTTTCTTAGTTGTGAGCAGTGCGAGGCGTAGCTGCTTGTCATTCACTTTGGAAGGGAGACCATGATAGTCCACAGACCACTGATTTTTCATGGAATTTACCTCTCACCATCCAAGGCAACTAGGGTACTTCTTCCTGCTCATTAGGACCAATTACCATGATGTCTTTAATGCATCAAAGTGATATTAAACAAAGACCCTCAGGTAAGGTAGGGAAGTTGTCCCTGCCAGTTGAAATCGAATTGATCATCTAATTGGTATTGAGAAAAAAAATGATAAGGGAGCCTAAATATAAAACCTTTTATGATTGTACCCGGGACAGGTGCCATCACTTCTGGACCCATATCAAGAGTTTATCCCAAAGTAGCCAGAGAAGTACAACAAATAATGAAACTGGATGTAAACAGCAGCATTCCATTGAAAACCAGAAACAGTATTGTCTTAGCTTGGGCTGCTATAACGAAATGCCATAAACTGGGTGGCTTATAACCAACAGAAATGTGTGTCTCACAGTTCTGGAGGCTGGAAGTTCAAGATGCGGGGGCCAGCAGGGTGGGGTTCTCGTGAGGGCCTCTCCTGGGTTGCAGATGGCTGATTATTCCTTGTATCTTTACGTGGTGGAGAGCAGAGAGGGGGGAGCAAGCACTCGTGGCTCTTTTAAGGGCAATAATCCCATCCATAAGGGAGGGCTCCACCCTCACAGCTTCATCTGCTTCCCAGAGCTTCTACCTCCCAATGCCATCCCATTGTGGGCAGGATTTCAGCGTAGGAGTGTGTCCATCGCAGGTACACACAGAGCTGGGCGTGAGAAGATCAGAAGACGTACGTAAATGACATGGTCGGTAGTCAGACTCATGGTGCTGGATCTTCTGTTTCACTGTCTCAGCCACGTCTGTGGTCTTGTGAGACGTTACCTGTGACTAGTTGGCAGAACAGGAAGAAGCACAAGTTTGTTCTGCAGCTGGATCTGCACAGTGTGCTGGCCTCAGCCAGAAGTAGACAGTTGCCACACACACGCAGCATATGGGATTTGGAAGATTTCCAGCTGGCAAACTTCGGATGGTACATTGATGCTCCATTCCATGTGGAAGGAGAACTGACCTGGGTTCCTGATCCATAAGCATTCTCATGAGTAACTGACCGTCCAGCTGGTCAATACTTGATGGCAGAAAGATTGCAAAGTGGTGTCAAGGTCATCTGCAGGACGGGTATGTAAGAAGACCTTCCTCCCTCAGGGCACCCACTGCCGAAGTGCAGTCCAGCGGACAGGATGACTTGCTTATGGGTGTCACTCAGCCTCTTTCCTTAGGTGGCAGAAAAGAGACTTGCACTGGTTCAGCAACAAGACCTCCTCTCACCAAGGCTTCCTGGCTTCTCCCACTTCCCAGTGCCTGAACTGCCAACCGCAGAGGTCAGGGCTGAGACCTTGATGTGGCGAGCTGGTTCCTCCATCACAGAGGACGCAGTGGTCGGTCCCGCCAGGAATAGACACACTCCAGGTGCGACTTCTTTGCTTCCCTGTCTGCAGTGCATCTGCCAACAGCACTCTCTGTGCCCTTGGAGACGTCTTGTTCGTTGCTGTAGCTCTGCATGACACTGCCTCTTAGCAGCAGGCGTTACTTTAAAGCGATGAAAGTGCAGGATGAGTTCACACGTAGAATCCACTGGTCTTACCATGTTGGAGGAGGTCGTCGAGAGGACATGACCGCTGGTTGACCTGTTAGCTGGCCCTGGGCCATCAGAGGCTCCCCACCAGCTCCCCATCCTTGGGTTGTGCATTGCGCTTGCCCTCCCCACACTGGCAGCTGCCCCAAGGATGCAGCCTTGAGAGAGCAAGGTGGTGTGGAGACCATCTGGAAGGTGTGCATGACTGAACCCAGTCAAGGCCTCTGTATAAGCTCTTAAGATTCTGGCGGGTGGGTGTGGAGATCTGTTCGTCTTCTGGCCGCCAGGACAAACCTCGTAAGTTCCCTGCTTATTAAAGCTGCTGATCTGTGTCTGTGTGTCTGTGTCTGTGTCTGTGTCTCTTTGGTCTCTCCTTGCCCTCGTGTACAGGGGCAAGTTTACGAACCAATATCATGTGTCCCATCAGCTGGAAGCGGCTGTCTGGGCTGAAGAGTGGAATGGCTGGTTGAAGGCTCTCTATCAGCGCCAGCTTGGAAATCAGTCTTTCAAGTTGGACGCAGTGTTGCAAACTGGTGTATGCCTAAAACTAGGAGCACGTGTATCATGTACTTCCCTTACAGCCAGACTGCAGGGGTCTGAAAATCAAGAGGCAGACTCTTGCACTGCGTGTGCAAGTTGGATTCTCTAGTTTCTCAATCGCAGATAAGCAAAGGAGTACGGAGCCACACCCCTGTGGGTCACTCAGGTTCTACACATTCTTCCTCGTTGTGCAGTGAGTGTAGGAGCAGCCCTACCCTCTCTGTCACCAAGACAGTGACTCCTCCTTTCACCTGCTGGTTCCTAGACGCAGGAACCCAAGGTTCCCAGACATCATCCATAGTTTATAATCCAATGGAACACTTGGTGTGTTCCCCAGGGAGTGTCCCTTTTGGGGACCAGGACCTCTAACCCTGCAGAATCTAAACTTGGGAGGACAGGAAGCACAAAGCCCCCAGTGGATCACTGCAGGTGATGGTTAAGTGGGACCACTCCTGTTTCCACCCCTTGGGTTTCAGATTCAGGTATCTTTCTTGTTGGGAACACAGTGCCATATATAGGTCTTGAATGCCACCCCATCTTTGCAGAACATTACCTCCGATTTGGTACTTGAGCTGTGCCTTTAGCTGACTGTTCCAGTGCTCTGTCAGGCAGCAGATCCCGTGGTCTTTGCACTCCTTGCTGTGCACTTCCTTTGCCATAAAGTGAATCCTATGTTTGATATGATGCCACATGGGATCCTGTGCCAGAGGAACTACCACTCCATAAGCCCCTGTTGCCTGAAACTTGTGGGCAGGAAGTCAAGCCTATATATGGAATATGAATCTATTTCTGTGAAAACAAACTCCTGGCCCTTCCAGGATGGAAGAGTTCCGATACAGCAAGCTTGGCTGGTTGACCTTCTTAGTGGAAGGAGCCACATTCAGAGCTCAGCATTGGTCTCCCACTGGCAGGTTAGACCTTCAGTGTCAGCTAGTGGTTAGATCAGCTTTGGGCCCACGGGTAGCCTCCAACCTCATTACTTTTGTTCCTCTGTTCTTGTACCCATCATGCCAGTGCAGGGGTTGCCAAGTAAGAGATGCTGTCCAGGGTCAACTGGCTGAATCGTCGTTCTGTCTGCTTGGTGGTTTATTACTTTCATGGGTGCTCTCTGGTGGGCATTAATATTTTACACCAAGACCATCCTGCTTGGCGCCTATCCCAGTATGTCTTCCCACATGCTTTCCTTGTCCCAGTTTTCCAATTGTTTTCCTTCCAAACCCTTAGCCAGTCACACAGGCCATCCAACACTGCCCGTGTGTCCATATATATTCTCACCTTGGGCCACTCCTTACGCAGAAAAGGGAATAACTAGGAGCTCTGCCCACGGGGAGGGTATATCCTTAACCACTGTCTGTAGGGCCAGCCCTGAGTGAGGCTGTAATGTAGCTGCTGTACACTTTCATTCTGAACTCACATGCCAAGCCAACCCATCTGTGAACCAGGCTCAAGATTTTTCCACCTGTCAACTTGCTCTGAAGGCTTCCCCATACGGTCATAGATGCGAAGGAACAGAGAGGCTCTGATACAACAGCAGTGGATGCCATGTGGGTCTGGGCCACCTATTTTGCACTCCCTTGTGACCTCTGAACAGTCTCATGCTCAGTCTTGAATGTGCTCCTTCCTTCCACCTGGTGGTGGACTGTTTCTGGGCCAAACCGACCTGATGACTTGGTGAGTTTGGCAGAACCCACCTCACAAAGCAGTCCTGTCTGCGGGGTCACTTGGTGTCCCAAGGTCAGATGTTCCATCTCTGTCAGAGCACAGAAGCACACCAAGATGGTTTTTTTCCCTCAAAAGGCATATATAATTCTCTGCTTCAAGCGGCATCACAGAACCTAGGGCTCCTGCTTTGTCAATCTCCTGCTGAGATGTGCCAGAAACTCCACACTGCATTGTTCCCCACCACCAATACCACCTGCTAGACCGTATGGCCCAGGCAGCAGAACTGCTTGTACCACAGCCTTGACCTGAGACAGAAACTTTTCCTTTTCTGGGCTCTTCTCAAACCTGGAAGTCTTCCAAGTCAACCAGTATTTGGGCCAGAGCAGTATTTATGTGTGGAATATGCTGCTTCCAGAACTTGAAGAGGCCCAACAGTGTCTTCCTTTATTAAAAAATGGTTGAAGGTGCATGAGGCAACAATTCTTTTTCTTTTGGAAGGGATGCCTTAGGGCACCACTGACCACTGGATCCCTAAAAATATTTTAAGTGTAGCAGGTCCCTGAATCTTCATAGGGTTTATCTACTGCTCTCTGGAGCACCTGTATCTTACCAATGTCTCCAGCATCTTTATAATGTTATTGATGTAATGGAAACAATGTGATGTTCTTCAGGATGGTGAAGTCTTTGGACTATGAGAGGGCAAGAGAGGTAACATAGGCTTCAGGCAAAACTGCATCTTTGTTCCACGTGAATGTGAAATGTTTCTGATCTTCTTTTCTGATAGGGACAGAAAAGAACACACTGGATTAGCAGCCACCTACCACATCTGACACAGAGACTACTCTCGGGGCTGCTACTGAGTTGAGTTTGCAGTATACCCTCATCCTTCAGGATCCTTCTGATTTCTGCAGGGATCATGCTGGTGAACTAAAGGTTTTGGGGGCCACCATGCTGTATCCTTTAGATCCTTAAAAGAGGCACCCATCTCTGCCATCCCTCCCACCCCCAGATGTGATGTTGTTTTATGATCCTGATAGGAATAGATCAGTTTTAGAGGTTTCCACTTGGCTTTTCCTATTGTGATAGCTCTAACCCTACAGGTGAGGGACCCAAAATGAGTGTAATGTTAATTGCCAAGCACGTCAATGCCAATTATTCACTTTGGGACACGGAAATGACCACCAAGCAGGTTCACAGACCCAGTGGACCTACTGTAAGCTGGACCTTGGGCAGGACTCCATTAATGATCTGGGCACCACATGAGCCACTCTGACAGGGGAGCCGTGATGATCCAGGGGTTTAGGTGCAAAGTCAGTTCAGACCTTGTGTCCATCAATCTTCAAAATGTTTGGCTACCTAGTTTTCCCCAGGTGTAGTTACCAAAGGAAAGGCCTTTGGGATTCATTTCTACGTATACTTGTGGTATATTGCAGGGTCCTTCTTGGTATTTGGCCACCTCTTCAGTTCCATGTCTGAAATCTGGCTCAGGTCCAGAAACTGGCTGTGGGATCCTGGTTTTTTATATTGGGCAACCAGCTTGATTTTCCTAGTCATCCATCCTTGACTTTTCTCTGCTGGTAGTACCTTCAACTGCCCATCTATTTTGCCTCTAGGGATGCTGTGTTTTATGAAGCATTTCTGCAGCTCAGGCTCCCTTGGCTGCCATGCACACCTTGCTGGCCATTGTACTTTGCAATATTCAGACTTCTGTCAGTTCCGTGCTGCTTCCTGGCCTCTTCTGTTTTAGGATCCTATCGTCCCCAATGCTGTTCTGGAACAGGCTTTCCTACTGTCAGCTCTCACTTAAAAGGTGAGCCACCATTGACTAGTGACATCAGTACCCCTTTCATCAGTCTGTTTCTTTGGACTTTTGTAAAAATTTGTTATTTGTGCCTTTATGTGGAATATAATCATCTGGTGGGTCTTCAGGAAGCACAGAGTATTTAAATTTCAGCACATCCACATCCCTGACCCTTGTACTCCTTTCCATCAGTCCGCTGTGGCAGTTGTCATTTCAACTTTGCTTACTGTGGACCATAGCTTTTTCTACGTGTAGTGTTTTAAAAATATATCTGCGAATTCTGAAATTTCTCCCTTTGAAAGGAGTCTGATGCCTCTCCCCTGAATATAGGTGAGACTTACTAACAGCTAGGGAGTGGCAGAAGTGATGGTATATGACTCCTGAGGCTAGTTCACAAAAAGGCCATGGCTTTCCTTTGTCTTTGGACAACTGCCCTTGGAATCCAGCCATTACATTGTGGGGAAGTCTAGGCCACAGGGAGTGGCCATGTGTGGGTATGCTGGCTGACATCCCCAATCCAGGCTCCTGCATCAACTGTCAGACATGTGAGTAAATGAATCTTCAGATCATTCCAACCCCTGGCCTTCAGGCTGCTCCAGCTGAGGCCCCAGATGCTGTAGAACAGAGACAAGCCATCTCCACTATCTCCTGACCCACAATAACCTAAAGAGATAATAAATGGTTCTTGTTTCAAGCCACCAAGTGTGTATATAGCAATAAATACAGCATCATTCTAGGAGCATCCTTTCAGGGAGTTTGCTACCAGTCTTTGCCTGGGCGTTAAATCCCATATCTTAGAAGATTGATCATAATAGTCTTCTACCCCATTTTACGCTCCAGTTCTCTCCTGATTTCTGCAGGGGTCATGCTGATGAATTAAACAAGGATGCTGGGGACCACCACTCACCAAGCACACTTATAATCCAGCCCCACACAGACTTCCCTAGCTCCTGGCAGTTGGCTGGTTCTCACATGTAACGGGTTGAACTGTGTCCCTGCAATAGATGTTGAAGTCCTAATCCCCTGGTACCCGTGAATGTAGCCTTATTTGGAAATAGGGTCTTTACAGATAATCAAATTAAGATGAATTAATTAGGGTAGGTCCTAATCCAATGACTGGTGTCCTTAAAAACAGGGGATTTGGACACAGAAACAGACACACATATAGGGAGAAAGGCATGTGAACATGAAAGCAGAGATGGGCATGATGCACCTACAAGCCAAGCAGCACCAAAGATTGCCAGCAAACCACCAGAAGCTAGCAGGCAGGGATGGAAGATCCTTCCTTCGCAGCCCTGTAACCTCGTTCTGACTTCCAGCCCCCAGAACTGTGAGATAAATTGCTGTTAAGCCACCCAGTCTGTGGTACTTTGTTACTGCAGCCCTAGCAAACTAACATGTTCTTTTGAGGGGGAGGGGGCTATAGTCCACCTGAATTATGCTAAGAAATAACCATAATTATATGCCTAGTGTCCAACAGGTTGGGGAAAGGAGTGCCCGGTTGGTAGGGAAAGGTGAGCCACATGGGCAGGCTCCAGAGGTTCAAGGCAGTCTTGGGGGTGGGAGTGGTCAGAAGCTTTGAGGGCACCTACCCAGATATGAGATCTCTTTGACATGTGTCATGGGCCCAGATTTTCCCAACCAGGGCCCCAAACTTAGCATCACAGAACTGCCTTGGCTGGGTGTTTACCATCTTTGAGATATTAATTCTTGAGCCTAGCCCTTGTCTTTATTGTCTCAATGCAGGAGATGAGGCTTTTTTTGCAGGCAGCTGAAGAGACTCCATGGCTTTCAATGGTCTGTTGGTAGCCATCCACTGTCCATTATTTCTCTTAAGGGCATCAGTAGTGTTAAGGAATAGCTACCCAATCGCAGTACCCTTCCTTATAGCTAATATTTCCATCGTACGTAAAAGGCTTCTAGGGTATTCATTTCACTTCTCTGGTTCACTCTTCTACACGGGTGGAAGGTTAACAATTACATCACTTCGTGCCAGGGGCTGTGAGTGTTCCATCCACAAGTGGTGAGTGATTCACCCCATCTTATCACCTGCCATCTAAACCCCAGGTACCAACTGTTGCAGGATGGTTTCTCCAGAAGCAGATGGTGAGAGTGAGTTTGGGGTACAAGTTTATATGGCATCACACCTGAGAAAGGAAGGGGAAGGAGACAGGGTTGAGCCTAGGAAGGAGAGGGCCATGCAGGCCCAGCTAAGCTGGAGGCAGCCTGTCGTGCTCGCAGAGGCCTTCAGCGCTGGGCCCAATGGCCAGGCCGGCTCAGTCACCTCAAGAAGGATACGACCTAGGAAGGTGGCCCTCTGCGGACAGGGGCGGGTATTCGCGGCCACCACAGTCCACCGTCGCACCTGGCAGATACGCTTCCCGCCGACACCGGGGATCAGCTCCCTCAGGATTCCCGGTGTGCGTGTGGAGGGGGCGGGGGGTCTCAGTTCAGCTCCGCCAGCCCCCAAGGCTCCGGACGTCTGTAGTTCCCTCACGTCTGTCCTCGCACTTCCCAAGGTCACCCCAGGGTCTGAAATGGCTGCTGGAGCTCCTTCCAAGGCTGTTTTAAAAAGCACATGGGCTAACACACACGTCACAGCGCGTCTACGAAGGACGTCCAAAGGTGCCCAGGGGGTCCTGCTCACTCCCGAGAGTCGTGAAAAGGCCCACGCGTGCTGGGGAGGAAGCGTGTGGACGCCCCCCACCCGCCCCAGCGCAAGCCCAGCGCACCCCGAACCCTCAGCGTCCGCGCGGACACCAGACCAGGGCCTGCAGGGTCGCCGTGGACGGACGCCCACCTGAGGCCCGCGACCCCAACACCTGAGACGAGGGGCGTCTCGCGCCCTCAACCCCAACACTGAGGTGACCGCGCTGAGACGCCAGCCCGCGTTCCTGCCTGTCGGCGATCCAAACCCTCGGCGCAGAGCCTCTCGGGAGTGACGCTCTCCCTGCTCTCCCAATGGGAGCCCGGAGCGGCCTCGCCGCGTCCTCGCGGCCAATGGGAGCGAGCCTCTGGTGTTGCTGGGCGGGCCCGGCCTCCCAACTGGCAGGCGACTCGCCGCGTTACCCGTCTTGCCCTTACCGCCGCGCACGCGCGCTCCGTACAGGGTCGGCCGGGCGGTCGGGGGCGCGCGGGGCGGTGGCGGCGCCAGAGGAGCCGTCCGCGCTCGTGCCCGCGCCTCTGTGGAGCTGCCGGGGCCGCGCCCCTGCCCGCCGCCTGCGATCCCCGCGGGCGGATGCGGGTCGCCGGGCAGAGGGGAGCGACGTAGCCGCCGCCAGTGCCGCCGCCTCGGCTCGGCGCGGCCCGACCCCGACCCAGACCCCGACCCCGCCCGGGTCGAGCCGGCCGACCGGCCGTCCTTCGGCGGGGCCATGGCCGAGCGCGGGTGCCCGCTGGAGGCGGTGCCGTTACCCGCCGAGGTGCGGGAGAGCCTGGCCGAGCTGGAGCTGGAGCTGTCGGAAGGTGAGCGGCCCGGCGCCTGGGACCCCCGCCCGGCCCTCCTCCCAGACCCCCGACCGACCCTCCGCGGGCCCGGGACCCCCG
This sequence comes from Delphinus delphis, assembly GCF_949987515.2. Classification (NCBI taxonomy): domain Eukaryota; kingdom Metazoa; phylum Chordata; class Mammalia; order Artiodactyla; family Delphinidae; genus Delphinus; species Delphinus delphis. The sequence continues at coordinate 244,241 of NC_082686.1, read as the reverse complement.
CCCGGCCCTCACGCCCGAACCCCGACCCCCGTCAGGCTTCCGGCGCCCGGCGGGTGGCCGCGCTTTGGGTGGTTGGGCCTGAGGCGCGGGAACCTGGACGGGGATGACCGTTCTGTCCGAGCGGGCTGTCCGAGCGGGCTGTCCCAGCCGAGGGCTGCGGGTCAGCGCCCTGGCAGCCGCGCCGGCTGCAGCCCCGCGTGCCTCGGTTTCCTCCTCTGAGACGGGGTGGTCGCAGCACCTGCCTCTCGGCGCCCGTATGAGCCTAATGCCTTAGCAGGTGTAAAGCACTGAACACTTCGAAGGAGGTTGTTAGCCCCTTTTAGGGAACTTTTAAAAATTTAAAAAGCATATTCAATAAGTGGTTGGTTGTTTAAAATAGACTGAGTGATTAGGCCTCAGAGGCGTGGGTGGTGTTACCCCTTCGTCTGTTACCCCAAGGCTCGTGTCCTGAACTCCGCGTGGCTGTCGGCGCACAGAGTTAGTTCTTGTCCGGGATCAGGGAGGCCTCGTAGCCGTTGAAGAGAAGCAACTAAAGGCTTAACTGTTCTTGACACTTAAATGCGTTTTCAACTGTCAGCAGTCATTTACTCCATAGTCTGAACCCAGTTCAAGCTTTGCTCCGGTTGGGGTAGTGACTTGTTACCACTGTCTAATAAATATGCCCCGGACTGTAGTGACTGCTGACCAGCCTTCGGGAGGTAGGTGCCGTCGTTATCTTTGTTTTACAGATAATACAGCATTTACATGCAACCGCTTTGAATTCAACATCCAAATTTTTAAACGTTCTGTGACATGTGGCATTTTTTTTTTTTTAATGGAAGTGCAATTGGAAAAGGGTGGATTTGAGAATTCTTGGTGATTAGGTGCTCCTGGAAAATCTGAAAAACTCAGATTAGGAACGGTTCTGACAGTAACTACTGTCCTGAGTTTGTCATAGTTCTTCATCGAGGGAAAAATCATATAGATGCCGTTTAGATTTTACACAATTTCAAATATGTTTTTGCAGATTGTTCTTAATTTCTTCCCCAGTGTATTAGTTATTTCCTCAATTCCTTGTTGTTCTGTGGTTGGATGTTGAAGGTCTTTCTAGGAGTTGACAGATAAGATTGAGAGCTTCATGACTTGTGTGACAGAACACACATAAAGACAAGTACTTCAACGAAAGAAATGCTTCTCTATTGAATCCTTTTATGCTGCTGTCATTTTAGACACATGTAGAGGATGTACAGTTGGGTGAAGGGTACAAGATTACGCATAGGTGGATAGGAGCCTGGAAGCGTAGCTTAAGCTGAGGAAGGAGAAGACAGTGTTGAGGGGAAGGGACAGCAGAGTGCGGTGCAGCCACGGAGGCAGGAGCCCCGGCCTCTGTCCCACGCCCACACCGGTGAGGTTTATTTACGTAATTAAAGGAAGGTGTTATTAATGAAGCACACTCCTAAAGCAACCGAAGTTCATGTCATTGTCATTATCATTTTTATATTTTCATCAAGTAGAAGTAGAAAGTGGGTCTCCCTTTGCCCTGCGTGCTGTCTCTCCCCCCGCCCCCCGCCCCCCACCGTTTGAGAGCAACTTCTAAGTTAGAATAAAGTCAAGTCGGAATAGGGTGCCTTCATGGCACTCACATTTGTCTGAATGAGGAGTTGCTTAAAACTTCGAGATGACATCGTACGAGGCAGGTTGGAGGGAGGAGGGAGCTTAACCCAGACAAAACGCTGCCCACATGGAGACGGGGGTCATACCTGGAGAAGCCTTCACGATGTCCCCTCAGCCCGTACCCGGCCTTGACTAGGAGAAAATACACCCCTGCCTTTATTCATAACTCGCACGTGGCCTTGTTCTCCAGCATCCTCACTGGATTCTCACTGACTGTTGAAATTGGGGTTCACCCTCAGGGATGGTTCTTGTCTTTGGAGGCACTCATTTCTCCCCATAGAGCAGGTCTGTGGACTTTCTCATTCCAGAGGGAAACAGGCACAGCCGTGCTCTTGCGCCCTAGCTTTCCTGGCTGCTTTGCCCGTCCTGACTCAGGGGTCTTCTTCAGATGAAGTTGAGGGTGACGGGTGGAGGTACACAGAGCCTCACTCTTCTTAGAAGCCCCCCCACCCCGTGAACATACTCAGAAGAATTCACGTATGTGGCTCCTCAAAGCGGATCAGAATGTCTGTGCATGAAAATGAGGTTATTAGAGGTATAATCTTGATTTTTTTTTAAAGAATTAATTCCCAAACACTTACACTTTGCCTATTACTGTCTGAAATTACCTTCGATTTGCCTCACAACTAATTTTGGTGCCGAACAGTGTCTTGGGGCTGTTGCTGCTGAACTGCTTTAAACGAGGATGACGGGGTGAACAGGCGGAGCACAGGGGATCTCTAGGGCAGCGCGACTGTTCTGTACAATACAGTAATGGTAGATACAAGTCATTCCACGTTTGTCAAAGCCCAGAGATTGTACAACACGAAGAGTGCGCCCTAATGTTAGCTGCGGACTTCAGTTATAATAACGTATCAATTTTATTCATCAGTTAGAACGTATGTACCACAGTAATACAAGATGTAAACAGTAGGGGATGTGTGGGAAATCTCTGTTGTTTCAAATAAATTTTTTGTAAACCTGAAAAAAAAAAAACCCACAAAAAACCAAGGGTGATGGTGTGAAGTTTGTTCTTTGTTTTAGTTGCCTGCAGAGGTTTAGAGAGGAAATTCCTGCACAATAGGTTACATTTATCCCACTCCTGTTTTTTCATTCTGGTTAATAGGTCTATTCTGTAGCTTTAACTTTAGTCTGTTTCTTGTTTTCATGCAGTTTGATAGTGCAGGGGCTCCAGCCTGGATGGAGTCGACCAGAAAGGGGGAAAGTTCCATTTGTGGATGTAGAGGAAGGGACTTCTTTTCACAAAAAGCGTTTTTCCTCATTAAATGTCTTTAATTTCTAAAATTTGTGATATATTGATAATTCTCTAGTTTTCAAAATGACAGCCCGACATTGCCTTCACATCGATAAACATTTGTTGTGCTTCCTGAATATTCTGTGGTATACTAAAGTTCTCATGTCCAAATTCCATTCATCTGTCAAAGCCCAGCCCAAGTGTCTTATGTGACCCTTTCCTGATCCTCTCTGATGAGGCTCCTTTCTCAGAATTCTCATCACCCCGCCCCCTCTTTTGGAGTTCTTGCCACCTTTTGTTTTTTGCATTTGTTATTTATATATATTCATTCATTCAGTAATTATTGTGTACCTGCTGGGTGCTAGGTAATGTTTTGGCTGTAGTGGTCAGGTTTAGCGTTGTTTCTCCATTGATCATAAGGCTTTGTACAATGTTGTATTAAAATAGGAACGTAGATACACATTGCAGAGAAATGAAACAATTTAAAGGAAATGTAGGCTGGAGTGAGCATCCCTCCTACCTCTGGCATCTTCCCAGATGTGGCCCGTGGTATCCATTTCTTGTGTTTTCTTCTAGAAATAATCTGCCCGTGGTTCCCATACAGTGGTTCACACACCTCCCGGGCTCCCTAAGACCGTTGCTGGGGGCCTATGAGGGAAAACTGTCTTTTTATAATAATACTAAGACGTCATTTCTGTTTTCCATGTTTGTACTGATGGTGCAGGAGCAGTGATGGATAAAACTACCGGTGCCTTGGCAGAAACTGTGAGGCAAGGGCCCCAAATCACACTGATCAGTGCATTCTTCACCACCTCCCCACTTGCAGTAGAAACAGTGCCACTTTGACTTAGACATATCCTTTCTTGCTGAAGCAGTAACAGTTAACTTTCTTAAATCTCAACCCTGAGTACTTGTTCTAGTCTCCTCGTGAGGAATGGGAGGTGCACGTAAAGCACGTCTGCCACACTGAGAGGTCCAGAGTCTGTGAACGGCTCTGTTGTGCAGTTTGAGCTGCAGAACAAATGGGCCACGTTTGTTGTGGAGCGTGATTTTTACTTGAAAAAGTGAGTGACAGACAAGCTACAGTTAAAAATATAAAAATTTAAAGCTTCTGTCTGCTACCATGAGCTTGACAGCCTCTCAGTACTTAAAGACTTATTTTGACGGGATCAGTGGCAATATTAATGAATGTGAGTTATTGATATTATTTAGTGAAATGTGTCAACGTTAGGAAGAGCTGCGTAATTCTGTGAACCAGCATTTTCCAAATGAACAGTGTATCATGTTACAGATTTGTGCATGGGTAAGAGATCCATTCAAAGATATACCAGTAGATTGCAACGAAAAGTTGCAGTACGAAAAGTTCATTGACAAGGTTTTAGATTCTACATTGCAGCTGTCATTTAAGAAACTACCACTTGCCTAGTTTTGGTGTGGTATAAAGCAGAATGTCCACAGTGATCTGAAAAGGCTACTGAAATACTCCTCCCTTTTCTAACCCATGTGTGTGTGAGGCTTTGCTTCATAGACTTCACAGACAGGATTTGCTTCATAGACTTCAACCCACATATCCTGCAGCCAGCTGAATGCTGAAGCAGATATGAGAATCCACTTGTCTTCTAAGAAGCCAGATATTAAGGACGCATGTAAAAGTAAAACAATACCTGTACTCACTAAATGCTTTGGAAATCTATTATTTTTTTAATTTAAAATATTACTTATGTTAACATGGTAGGTTTGTTATAAAATTTTTTAAATTAAATGTTAAAAATTGCATAGTTTTAATTGCTAATATGGTAAACATTGATAACTCACAAAGAAACAACAGCTCTTTGGGGTCCTCAATCATTTTTAAGAGTGTGAAGGGTTCTTGAGGGCAACACCTTTGAGAACCACCAGACCACGTAACACTAACAGGGCTTTTAAGGAGATACCTAGATGTCAACATCTAAAACGCATCTCATTTTTCGTCCCCTGGTACTCGGGTTCGCCATTCCAGATGCTTTACTATCTCCCCACTTGGAGAGTCAGTGCCTTTAACCTCCTGTTTGGCACAGTTTGCAATTTCTGCGGAGGATGAACTGGAATAGGGAGAACCAATGAGAGGTATTTTTCTTTTACTTTGTGTAACATTTTTTTAGCTGTTGCCTGGTATAATGTGATTTCTGTTTATATTTTTAAGGGAAATCAGATGTTTCAATTTATAAAACATACGTTTGAAAATCTTTAAAAATTGTACTTACTGACTAGCTGCTTGTACATCCATCCCACTTTACGCAAAATCCATCATCATGATTCAGGTGTATTCCCTTTAGAATGTTTTTCTTTCTATAGCAAATCATCCTAGTGCAGTTGTCTTTTTAAAGAATATTGATTTATAAATTTTTAAAAGAATATAAATACTAGGATTTCCATTAATATCGTAAAACTTTGCACATGCTGTTCATTGCCAGCTCTCTGTACGTGTTGAATTCCTTCCTTCGTTTTCAGACTTAAGTTTAAACTTCACTTTCTCTTTGAAGCTCTGCCTTCCTCTGAGAACAGCCCGCTCAAAGTTAGGTGCCTGCTCTTTTTGTCCCTGTAGCACTTACTGTGTCATTCTTACAGGATTTATCCAGTTCTGTGTTTATTGTTTGTTTGGCTTTTCTTTGCCACTTCATAGGGAGCAATTCCAGAGGAAGTTTGATCTGCCCATCGTCATGTCCTCAGCGCCTAGCACATTTTAGGCGTTTTACTGAGCGCTTGCTGAATTAATAGAAGAGTGACCCACGCATGGTGCTTATTCTCAGTTTTAAATCAAGAATCCTCCGTAATTGGCTTGAATACTTAGCTTTTTGATAATAGTTTCTCAGATTCAGTGAAGCCCTGGGAGGACTGACCTGAGCCTCGGGGAGCCATTGAACCAGGATGTGGTCTTTGTTGCTCTGAACTCCTAGGAGGAAAAGCGGCTGAGATGAGTGCGCTGGGAGTCTGGCCCCGCCGCGTGGAGCTCCAAGACTCCAGTCTAATCCGGCGCTGCAGTGGCCGTGATCCCCCTGGGCCCTCCCTGCTGGGGTCCGGGTCCACACTGACCACAACTGAGGTCACGACTCCTGCCGCAGGAGTACAGCAGCTGCTGCATGCCTGAGAAGCTGTGACTCCCAATAGGGACCTTGGCTCAAGGACCCCACGTGGCCTGAAACTTTCCTAGGGCTGCCTGGAGTCTAGGACTTTTCCTGCCCCACCCGCCTGCCTTTCTTCTTCCTTCTGCAGTCACACCCGACAGCTCGCCAGCCTCCTCCGGGGCCCTCCCCATTTTCCCACCTAAATCTCTTCACGTCTGATCCTGTCATGATGTGTGCTTCTTGGAGGACCTGAAGTGCCTACCCACGGGTCATGGGTTTAGACCCGTGTTGGGAGGGCTGGTTTATTTGGTGTTCTGGTTTACGTGTGCGTCTCCCTGGTCGATGGTCTGCCCTTCGCGGTGGTACCCGGCACGTAGCTGGTGGTCATCGTGCACTGAACTGACGTATTTGCTCTTCTCAGGACTCTCTTGGCCGCGGCCAGCTCTGGCTTAGTTGGCCATCGTGACGCTTCACCAGAGCAGGGGCCGAGCCCACCTTGCTCTCCTCGGTGTCCCAGGCACCAGAGCCGCCGACGTATCGGCCATGGCCATTGACCTGTTACACTTCCAGGCTCTGTCGTAAAGAAAGGTGCCATTTGCCCTGTCCATTTGCCTTCTGTTAACACCTGGCAGACAAAGGGAGGTTGGGCCCTTGCGGAGGCAGCCTTAGACTGGGTCAGGAGGAGCCGTCCCTGTGGCCGCGGAGGGAGCAGTCGCGGCTGGCGGGCTGGCTGGGCCGGGGCCGCAGAGGAGGGAGCCTGCCGAGTCACGGCGCGAGGCGCAGGCCCTGGGAGACGGGCCAGGAAGGCAGCCCGGGCCGGCCGGGCGGGTGTGCTGGGCCCTGGGCTTCTGCGCCAAGTGCGCTGAGGAGCCGCTGGAGCTCTTGCTGCTCTGACCGCTGGTGCCCTTAAAGACTCCCTGGCTGCTGGGAGGAGGGAGAGTGAGCCCGAGGCCAGCTGCAGGGCAGGCGCTGCGGCAGCACGTGCTCGGATGCAGGGCAGCGGCTACAGGGCTGAAACGCGGCTGGATCGGAGGCGGGTCCGGAGCAGGACTGAGGGCATCGCTGTCGCTGTTGCTGGAGGGTGGCCAGGAGTCAGGACTGAGCGCCATGATTTGCTGCGTGTGCCCCGTGAGATGGGAGGGGCCGGGGAGGGCCGGGCTGAGGGAAAGCGTGGCTGCTCCTCCATTCGCAGAAGAGCTCGCGCGAACACACGGGCCGTGACTCGTGTGCGAGGTGGCCGCGTGGGGGTGTTACAGGACGGAAATTTCTACCCTCACAGACGTGCGTCCTCAGTGGGGGGCGCAGACGGCCAGAAGAATAAAAACATACGCAACATTAGATTTCGATAAGTGCGTTGAGAGAAACCGGGAGGGAAGAGGGACGGGGAGGAAACGCTTGTAGACTTGGGGCGGGGGGGGGGGGCTGCAGTTCTCCCCAGGGTGGGCAAGGGAGGCCTCCCCGAGGAGGGCCTTTGAATCCAGGGAGAAACTGCATTGCTGGGAGGTTTGTTTGCGGGGAGGGCTCTGCAGGTGGGGAGGCCCCAGGGCAGGTGAGGACTGTCCCGTGTGTGTGTGTGTGTGTGTGTGTGTGTGTGTGTGTGTGTGTGTGTGTGTGTGTAGCAGAGGGGGACGAGCAGCGGCTGGAGGAGATTCCCCAGGGCCCCTTGTGCCTCCGCAGTATCAGTGTTTATCCGGGGGGTGGGGCTCCGTGGAGGAGGGCCGTGGTCTGGCAGGTGCCTCATGCCGGGTCTCTGTCCCGGCAGTGAACTGGTTGCCTAGGATGAAGCTGAAGGCAGAGAGTGGCGTGGTGAGCGAGGTGGGGACCCCAGCCAGTCTGCTCCATCGTTCCGCTGTGTTGGGATGACATGGAGGGGCGCGCCTGCTACCCTGTGCAGTAAATGCTTCCCGCGTGACACACGGGCCAGGACGCGGGATGGAGACGTGAGGGTCCTGTCTCCCCCTCGGCAGTCGCAGCACCTGGGGGAGAGCGACCGCCGTCCTGCTCGGCACTGGCCAGTCTGGCCAGGCCCTTTCCTCGGCTGGCGGGCAGGAAGGAGCGGGTGTGTCGGGGCACAGTGCTCTTCTGGGGACAGCCGCCTGGCGCAGGCCTCAGCCCAGGCGTGTGGGTCTGAGTCGTGCACTCGTGGCAGCCTCTGTGGTCATTCAGTTCCCTGCCCTCCTTTGACCTTCAGCCTCGCAAAGTGAGATCAATATACATTCAGGACTTAGAGTCTGAAAAGAGACCAGGGCGGGGGCACTGCTCTGCTGGGGTGAAGAGTCCTCGCGGAGCGGGGCCTGGGGGTGGAGTCCCTGCCTGCCGATGCGGCCCGCACCCCCATGGGGCGTCCCCGCAGGTGTCATCGTCGGGCTCCAGGGTGAGTGCTCCGTCGTCTTAGTTGGAAAGACCCAGAGACTTGTAATTTTGAAGACACATCTCTCTTTCATCTTTTAACTGACATGATATACACCATTTAATATAAAATGAACGCCTACAAAGCATTTGGTCACTCTGCTATGACACGGCCGAGGAAAGGGGGGGAAGGAAGCAGGGTGGTGGGAGTGGGAAACGTACTGCTGGCACGTCCTTAAGACAGACTCTTCCTGGAGCATTTTGTTTGCAGTGAGCTGCTTCTGAGTGAGACCAGCATAACCCTTGTGGATCGGTCTGTATACCCGTAAGTTATCCAGCATTTCTGGTGTTGTGCTTCTGTATTAAAATGACTAGGAAGTTAGGTACTATTTGGCAAAGAAAAACCTCTGTGGTCAGGGAAGGAAACCCTAAACATTGTTACCTCTGTCATTTGTTGATGAAGAATCTTTTGGAGTGATGCCCCCCAAGGGCTCCCTTCCCACTTTTCACACAGGAGATGAATGGCCTGTGTTTTGAGAGTTCCTGCATTCTTGGGGCAGCACTTCAAGTAATCGCCGGGGTACAGTGATCACGCAGGGGTTTCCATTCAGACTTGGCTTTGTGTCATTCAGCCGTAAGGAAAGAATAGAAATCCTGTTCCTTCAGTCTACACTGACTATTCGTGATTTAAGACTACCATTTTGGAAACAGAGAAGGAACTTTTATTCCCTTTCAGACTTCACAAATTTTCTACAGGGTCTTTGGTAAAGAACCTTTAAACTGAGTATCTGAAACGTCAAAAGCTATGCTTATGCTTGTTGAGAAGAGGCAACTCAAAAGAGCATGTCCTAGTAAGTTCCTCCATAACTCATGGGTTTGTGTCCTTAGGTTACCTCTAAAGATGAAGGAGGCTAAGCTGTTTTCAGGAAACAGCTAGGAAACACTAAAACTAGGATCGTTTTGAAATGAAGGTCATAGAAATGTCATAGAAATAGAGATTCTCATCTCATCGTCAGATAGTCTTGGTGCTATGGACTGAACTGTGCCCCCCAAATTCATATGTCGAAGCCCTAACCCCCAGTGTGACTATATTCCTTTAAGGAGGTGATTAAGGTTAAATGAGGTGCTAAGGGTGGGTCCCCAATCCCCTAGGAGCCGTGTCCTCATAAGAGAGAGAGAGAGAGACACGCACACACAGAGGAAAGACTACGTGATGACCCGGGTGGGCGGTTGTCTGCACACGAAGAGAGAGGCCGCGGGAGGGACCAGCCCTGCTGCGACACGTGGATCTCAGACGTCCAGCCTCCAGAACCGTTGTTTAGACCACCCAGCCTGTGGCATTTTGGTATAGCGGCCCGAGCAGACTAAGACCCTCGGCGTGTCATCCTGTCCTTCAGCAACCTTCAGCAGACTGAGTAGAAAGGCTCATGACCTAGCGGGGCTGACAGACGCGTGAACTGGCAGTGCGGTGAAGTGTGCGGGCCCAGTCGGTGCTAAAAGGGGAGTGACCGTCAGGGCTGGGCAAGCAGGAAATAGAGTTTCCTCCAGCTTTGTTTTGAAGGCACGTGTGAGGAGGGTGGAGCAGAAGAGCACGGAAGGACGTGCTGGACAGAGGAGGGTGAGCCAGAGCTGAGTGAGCTGGGGGTCCAGACAGTGTCCCCCGGCCAGTGGTGGGAGAGCAGGCTGGAAGGACGGGGCTCCTCACGGGAGGATTTATGCATGCCAGAGAGGAATTCGGACCGGACTCTGGAGTCTAGACCAGTGTTGGAACAAACTCACATGCGGCCTGCAGCCAGGTGGGTGTTGTGGATGTGAGGTGACAGGCACAGTAGAACCTTCTGTGGTGGTGGAAATGTTTTGTGCTGTCCGGTGTGGTAGCCACTGGCTACTTGTGGCATTAAACACTTGAAATGTGGCTGGTGGGCCTGGGGGACTAAATAGTCATTTAATTTACTTTTAATTAATGAAAATTTAAATAGCCACATATGGCTAGTGGCTGTTGTATTGGACAACACAGCAAAGTGTGTGGTCTGCTAAAGGCATTGTATTAAAAAAGAAGAATGCCATCAACGTATACCTTATGCAGTCTTCTACCCCAGCTCTCAACAGTGGGAGAAGATTAAAATGAGTGTGTGCGTTCAAGAACCCACAAAATCTTGAAAAGAGAGATGGCCAATTTTCTGTTTTTGAAAAAGGGCTAAGGGAGTGGTTACCCTTGGGTGCTTTATTTTAAGCAGGTCTTCCTTAATAAATGATGGAGCTGGTGGGGTTTTAAGGTATTAAGCAGCAATTGAAATATTCCTGTGTGATCTCTGTCTGTCTCTCTTTACTCCTCTCTCTCTCTCTCAGATTTAGAATGATTTTTCTGGTGGCATGTAGAGAGTGGTTTGGATGAGTGTGACATTGGGATAAGAAACGTTAAAGAGCATGTTGCCGTGCTCCAGGGCAGGAGACCGTGCTGACCTGGCTGGAGGCTGAGCCAGTGGGCTGGGGAGAGTGCTCTGAAATAGAAGCAGCAGCCTTGGTGTGAAGAGGGGCACGTCGGAGGATGACCCCTCATTGGGGGGCTCTAGGATGACTCCCGAGTTTCTGAAATGAATGCCGGGGAGATGATGGGTCTCTTCACTGAAGATGTGGGACACGGGAAGAACACGTCTGCTTCATACCTGTTGAGCGTGAGGCACCTCTGGGAGATCTGAGGGATGGTGTCCAGGGAGCATTTGGGTGTGTAGGACAGGCACTTTTAGAAAGGGCTAGTCTGGAAGTAGAAATTTGGAAGTCATTGGTACAACAATTGCCCCGTCTGGAGAACTGAAAAATTCAAAGAAGGCCTAGGATAAACCCTCGAGGGACTCAAGCCCCAGAGGGAAAGGCAGAGCGAGGAGTCCACAGAGGAGACTGAAGAAGGAAGACACCACAGCAGGAGCAGAGCAGGGGTTGGGCCTCTGTGCACGGAGGCCGGAGAGGGTCTCTAGCCAGGGAGCATTTACTTGGGGTGGAGGATTTTCTAGGTCAATACGCATGACCAGTCATCAGGTGAAGATGACTCTCCTTCCCCAGATGTCACGGAAATGGTAGCAGTTTTAAAAATTGAAAGGAAATTGACAGCAGTCTAGATTCTGGAAAGTCAGAAAGGTCGGTCGGCACAGTGAGCAAGGTCGGGGCGGGAGCGGGGAGGCAGGGCTGAGGCGGGGAAGCCTCTGTGCTGGGGAGGAGAGGGTGCCTTTCTCAGGGGTTTCCGGAGTCCGCCACGCCACTGCATTGGGAGGAAGGGGTGCCCAGAGGGCAGGCCCGCCGCTGCCTCAGCAGCACAGTTTCTCACTCACATTCCTCAAAAGAGTTCGCTCGAGTGGAAGCTGTGCAGCTGAAAAGTTGGGAAACCCTGGAGGGGATGATATTTAAGTTCTCCTTTCAGCTGCAAGAGTGTTCTGCGTTCTGGTCATGAGCATCCAGTGTGAATCATACCATAGTGTCGTCTTATCTCACCAAGGGATGTTTAAAAGCAACCTGCACGTGGCTTTTTATAGGGGCTTTATTCATAATTGCCCAAACTTGGAAGCAACCTGCACGTGGCTTTTTATAGGGGCTTTATTCATAATTGCCCAAACTTGGAAGCAACCAAGATGGATGTCCTTCAGTAGTTGAATGGATAAATAAACTCTTACATTGAGACAATGGAATATTATTTAGCACTAAAAAGAAATGAGTTATCAAGCCAAGAAAAGGCACAGAACAATCTCAAATGCACGTTACTCAGTGAAAGAAATCAATCTGAAAAGGCTACTGATTCCAACTATTCTGGAAAACTATGGAGACAGTAAAAAAGGTCAGTGGTTGCCAGGGGTTCAGGGGTTCAGGGGGTGGGGAGAGGGATGAATAGGCAGAGCACAGAGGATTTTTAGGGCAGTGAAATACTCTGTATGGTAGCGTAATGATAGATACATGTCATTATACGGTGGTCCAAGCCCACGGAATGTATGACAGCAAGAGTGAACCATATGGGCTTTGGGTGATGATGACATGTCAGCGTAGCTCGTCGTCTGTGACAAATGCACCACTCTGGTGGCAGATGTTGATATTGGGGGAGGCTGTGCATGTGGTGGGCAGGGGATGGATGGGAACTCTCTGTGCCTTGCCCTCAATTTTGCTTGTGACCCTTAAACTGCTCTAAAAAAAATAAAATAAAGCAAAAGAGAGAAGGAAAAAAAAAAACCTGGAAAATAAATCTACAAGCCCAGATGGTTTCACTGACAAAATTTATCAAACATTTAAAAAAGAAATAACACCAATTTCACATAGTCTCTCTCACGTATATTTTAACTTTTAATTTCGGAATAATTTTAATCTCATAAGAAATTGCAAAAATAGTACATAGAATTCATTCAGTTTCCCACAATAACATCTTATATAGCCATAGTACATTATCAAACCATATTCCATATATTCTTAATTATAAAAGATTATATGATTATTGTGTTAAAAGATTTAACGAGTTCAAAAGTGCATGAAGTAAAAAGCGAAATCTAACACCCACCCCAAGCCAAATAAATAAATCACTTCCTAGGGGTAACCACTGCTAATAATTTGTTGGGTACCCCTCCAGACATTTTGTGCACATACAGAAATATATACCTACATGCATGTGAATATAGTTTTATTTTTTAATTTTTATCAGAATTACATCATTTCATATGTACATTGTTTTTCAGCTTGCTGTTTTTACTCAGTAGGCTATCATGGATCCCGTGTAATCCCGTGATACCCACCCCTTCCCCGCCCCCTCAAGTACCAGAGTATTTTTTAGGACTCACAGTATCCTGTAGTAGTGAGGTATGGCATCACATTCACTTCTTCCTGCTTGTTTTCATGGACAGTTTTCTCACATACTTTGCTGTTACATGTAATGTGCACCGCCTGTCCTCGTTCCCGTGACCTTAAGGAGCTACTGAGTGCCTTCGAGAATAGGTCTTTAGAAATTGTGTTGCTGAGGTAGAGACATGATGATAGCATTCGGGGTTTTGCCTTTATAATCCAAAGTGGATTTGGTTTGTGGCCGTGGAGGTCAACCCGAGCCACACATCGTGCCCCTGCCTGGAGCATTTGTGAGAGCAGCTGCCCACAGGCCACCAGAGAGGCACCTTCTGCAGATGGCCTGGTGTGTTTCCAAAATCGCCCTGGGGCCGGGGTGCCCACGCAGGGGAGACCTCCACTGTGTCTGGGATTCCCTCTGGCTGGTGGTCAGGGTCATCCCGGTTCTGTGCAGCAGACTGAGGAGCTTGCTCTGCTGTTGGTCTCTCTCTAGCGTTTACCGAAACTGGGGTCAGAAATCTTGGATGTGAGTCCCTTTATGTGAGTTCATTAGTTTTGCCCTGGAGTCTGTTTTGGATTCCATTTTGCTGTCTGTGGCTGGAAGCTTTGCATTCAGAGGTGTGTCAGGTTGGTGTCTACATTGGATATTTGAAAATATGCTAACTGGTTACACGCGAAAATGTGTCGCGGGTTATATTCAGTTGGTTTGGACACCTTTCAGGATATCATGAGCACCAAACTGGGAGTTAGCACGTTTCCTTTCTGAATGCTCTTGGTACCTTCACCATGTAAGCGTTCATTTGAAACGGGAACATGAGAAGAGACAGTTTCTAGAAAATGAGTACTTAATTTTAAAATATTCTGAGATTGGAATTGACATATACGCACTACCATATATGAAGTAGATAACTAATAAGAAACTACCGTATACCACAGGGAACCTTATTCAATACTCTGTAATGACCTATATGGAAATAGAATCTAAAAAAGAGTGGATATACGTATATGTGTAACTGATTCTCTTTGCTGTACAGCAGAAACTAACACAGCATTGTAAATAACTGTCCTCCAATAAAAATTAATTTTAAAAAAATTGAAAAAAAATCCTGCAAAATCCAATGCTCTGCTTTAAATGAGGATTTATCTGTTTTAGTTTAGTGTTGCAATATTGTTTTCATTTAAATTTGTCTTAATTACATATTTTCATATGTTCTGGAGGAAACAAATTTTTTAGTAGATATTGTTTAAAAAAAACACATGTGCTTTAAATTTGTTCACAAGTTGAAACTCAGTAAGCAAAATCATACAATCATATCCTGGATCCAGTCAGGGTCTGTGAGTGTCCAGTGAGTGTAAGACAAGGACAGTGCAGCCCACGGGCCACTGCAGTCAGCAGTGGATTAGGTGTGCTCATTACATCACAGATTGGGTGATGATAAAGACGAAGTGCTTAGTGAAGAATTGACAACAGAGTGAGATTTATTATATGATGTCATTCAGGTAGAGTAAAGATACACGGACACAAGGCAGGATATGTTCTGCAGAACGTATTCAAATTAAAAGGCCCACAAGGCAGTAGAATAGTTTTGTGTGGGGTTGGTGGGGGGTCAGGTGCAGACCAAGGCCGAGTCAAAGGGTGTCGGTGGCAACCGGGAGCGGCTCTGTGGGCGCCCGACTGGGTGCACAGTCCTCAAAGCGGAGGCTCTGTGCAGTGGTCTCACCACTTTGCCTGTTTGTTTGGGGTGGGTGGGCGGGGGGCAGGGGCAGCAGGGGCGCGGAGTGGGTGCCAGGAGGGCTTGCAGAGCACTGGAAGATTTCTGTTGAAGACCACTCACCCAAAGTGCAAGGTACTCGTGGACACTGTGATACATGCTTCTGGTCGAAATAAAGTCTCCCAGACATGCTGGATCTGCCCTGAGCGCTCCAAGTTATCCAGGAAACCAGCTGCTGTGCTTAGACTGAGAAGTGTTTCCCTGCAGACACATTTCCTGCCCTGTTTCTGGGTAGGTTAATTCATTTTTAGGCCGTTCTTCTTTAGGTCCTATTCCCCGAGTGCTGGCCCAGGGACACCCCGTGGCCTGCGAGGGTTGGTTTCCTGTGGGTCCCTTACACCAGTACTTCCGCAGCTTGAACCTGCACAAGTCACCTGGGGATCTTGGTAAAATGCAGATGCAGATTCTGTCGGTCTGGGGCGTGGCCTCGGAGTCTCTGCAGTTTTGACTCTTGTCCAGAATGTCCTGTGACGGGAATGATTCGGCATGTAGCCTTCTGAGTCTGGCTTCTGTCACTCAGCAATATGCGTGTAAGATCCACCCAGATTGTTGTCTGTCGATAGCTTGTTCCTTTTTACTGCTGATTAGCATTCCACTGTGGATGCATCGTGCTTTCTTTATCCAATCACCAGTTGAAGGACCTAAGTGTTTCCAGTTTTTCCATTATGAATGAATTTTTAATTAAAAAATTTTGGGAACTTCAGAAGAAATGTGATTCTATTTTTCCATTGTTGTTTTAGGGGACATCACTCAAAAAGGATATGAAAAGAAAAGGGGAAAGCTGCTTGCACGATATGTACCACTCGCTCAAGGTAAGGTCAGCACGCGTCTCGTAAAACCGATTTAAAATTTGATTTTAGAGCTTGACATTGGTAGTTTCATATTTTATTGAGAAGGTCTGGGCAAATGGCGTGTCTACTATAAGATTATAAGATCCAAAGGCATAGAGTATAATTTATATCTCTGGTTTGGTGTAGATTTCATCCCCAAATAGGATTTCTTTTATTTTTATGATCATAGACCATGATTATTTTTATGGTTTTAGTAAGGAACGTTTCCTTACTTAGGTTTGGAACAAATATTATAAAGATGTCAGTTCTTCCCACCTTAGATTGATCTGTAGCGTGCACATTCAGTGTTTCAACAGAGTTGTTGGGGGTGGAATTTAACAAGCTAATTTTAAAATTTATATACAAGTTTGGGACTTCCCTGGCAGGCCGGTGGTTAAGACTCTGCCCTTCCACTCCAGGGGGCGCGGGTTCGATCCCTGGTCAGGGAACTAAGACCCCATGTGCCGTATGCGGCACAGCCAAAAAAAAAGAAAGGTTTATAAAAAAAAATGTATATACAAGTTTAAAGGGCCAAGGGATTCAAAATATGATAAGAAAGAAGAATGAGGTGGGAGGATTTGCTGATGAGGGTACGAAGAGTTAATATCAAGCCGTCGTCATTAAGACAGCCTGGTTTGGCACAAGGGAAGACGGCTAGAATGCAGAGCAGATCATGGGCCCAGACAGACATGCACCGCTGTGGAGACCAGGCTTACGGTGGAGGTGGTGTTGCCGCTCCCGGTGCTGGCACAGTTCCTTAGGACACGGAAACCAGATATTAAGGGCCTAAATGAGAAAGGCAAAAATTATAGCACCTTTGGAAGATCACACAGGAAAACTGTCACCATCTCTAAATAGGAGGGATTTCTCAAGTCCCTAAAGGTACCAATAAGCAGCAACTGTAAAGGAAAAAATTGGTAAATCGGGGTGTGTTAAAGTTGAGAATTTTATTCTATCACAAGTCCCCATGAAGAGACTAAAGACAAGCCACAGCGTGGGAGGAGATAATCCCAGCACAAATAACAGGAAAAGGACTAGTTTTCCGAGCCTGCAAGGCAGCAGCGTCAGCAGAGCCCTTTGCGATAGTGGGAATGGTCTGTAGCTCCACTGTCTGGTACACTGACCAGTTGCCACGTGTGGCCCCTGAGCAGCTGAAGTGTGGTGGTGTGACTGAGAGACTGAATTTTTAATTTAATTTTAATTAATTTCAACTTTAAAGAGCCAGAAGGTCCCCCAACATGATTTTTTAAAAAACCCAGTAGGAAAATGGAGGAAACCCTAATAGCCAGCAAGCAAACGAAAAGAAACTTACCTAAGCTTGGTAGCAGTCAGAGAGATGCACATTAAACCTTGGGCTGCTGGAGAGGATTCAGACGGGTGTGCACAGCTCGTGGGACCTGGCAGAGCTGAAGAGGTGCAGAGGCAGCCGGCAGCTCTCCTTCAGGGACACGCATGCCCTGGAGAAACTCTGGATGCCTGCACCCTGTTCTTGTTCTGTGCACAAGAATGTTCATTGTTTTCCCTCAACTGCCAGGTGCTCAAACATCCATCAGCAGGATGCATACGTGTGTCAGCAAGGATGAATCTCATAAACGTAACGGGGAGTGATAAAACGATTACACGGGAATATAGCCTGTAAAACTAAAAAAACCACCGAACTGCCATTTCTCAAACCTTTTTGTAGCTGGTAAAGGAAGAGGAGGAGGGAAGTGGTCTTCCCTGAAGTGAGTGTGGCATTTCCGTGTGTGTGGAGTGAGACTGGAGGGGCCCACAAGGAGCTCTAAGGCACATGAGTGTTTATTTCTTAACTGCTGCAGTTGTTACATTGAGTTTTTTTCTGTATAATAATTTTTGAACTGAATACATGCTTTATTCTGCCTGTATCGGTGTGATATATTTTACAATAAATCAGTAACAAGAAGAATACTGAGGAGGTGCTTTATGTACTGACATTCATCCATCAAAATAAAGGAAAAGCAAGTAAAATTGAGTACAATTGGAGGAAACTATTAAAGAAAACATCTTGAAGCCCATTTGCCAGGCATCAACAGCAGCTGTCCAACGAGGCGTTCATGTGCCATCGTACTTCCTTTCCTCAGCGGCAGCCATGCCCGCCATGCCACTTCCAGGCCCTCCGTCGGGGTGGCCAGCGCCTGTGCAGCGCCACAGACAGACAAGGCAGGCGAGTGTTAGAGAGCGCAGCATGCCATCCTTGCCCGGGTGCTGTTATTTTATACCTTGAAAACCTAGGTGACTCCTTACTTAGCTATTAGAATTAGAAAGAGCTTTGGTTTGATAGGAGACAGATATGCAAGAATCAATAACTTTTCTCTGGCAATATTGCTCTTTATAAAACAACTCACGTTCGTAATGGCAATAAACTATCAAATGTTTTTAATACATTTAGCAAGAAAGCCACAGGACCTATGTTAGGATCATGCAGTCCGTTTGAAAGAAATAACCAAGACCCTAAAATATGAAGAAATATACCAATATCCTAAATGGAAAAATTTAATATTATAAAAGTAGTAGTTTCCAAATTAATGTGTGAACAAAATGTAGTCCATTCTGAATACCAGTGGCTGATTTTTTTTTCCTGAAACCTGGCATTGGAAGTAATAACCCACTTGAAGGAGAAAAGTTCTTCAAGTAGCCAGTACATTTTTGGGAAGGAGCCAGTGAGAAAGGCCTGGGCTTCATGGTGTTCAGCCCACTCGCCTGCACTTTCTAGTCCCAACCGGAGGGCGTTGGTGGACGGTGTGGAAGGCCCAACAGTGTAAGAGAGGGGCGTCTAGAAACGATTCAGGACAATTCAAAGGAGGGAAGATTTATTTAGTAACCGGCGCCATCCCTTTGGAGGCAACAGTGGGACCCTCTTCCTCTCCACCATTAGCGAACGTAAGCTTTAGAAGGATTAAAGCTCTAAATACTACAAAACTCCAGAGAACATTTGAACAACCTTCGAGTGGGGGTTACAAGATAGGAGACCTGGAAGAAAAACAGGTTATGATTGTCTCCCTAGAAATGAAAACTGCAGAGTGATTGCGACCAGCCGGCCATGGCCTGGGGGGCGAGCACAGCCCAGGGTGGTACCTCCAGCTAAGCCGAGGCTTCCTGCAGGTCACTTGGGGGGGCTTCTTAGCTGGATAGAATTAACAGAAATTCAGAGAAGAGGACATACGGATGGGCAGTAAACAGTAAAGTATGTTCAACCTCCCTAGCAGACACGGGAATGCAAATTAGTGAACCATTTTTCTCCTGTCAGATTGGCAAAATTCTAAACCTTATAACATCCATCGCTGACAAAGACGTGGGGAAATAGCACATTGCGGGAGTGCGAATTGCTGTGACCTTTCTGAGAAGTTCTCTCTTGATACCTGTTAAAAATATACCTACTCTTATCCAGTGATTTCCCACTGGGCTTTGTATCTTCGTTGAATAAATGAATCGATCTCAATAAAAGCACTGTATTTTGGAGTAAAACTGTAAGGATGTCCATATGCATATATGTCACTTAGCAGCATGCCTGGTTGTAGTCTGTAACACGTAAGATTCTGTGTTCTCTGTTACGGACTCTAAAGAAATTTTATCCAGTCACAAGAAGCAAAAAGCCAGAAGCAGTGCTGACCAGTATTGCTGTGTGTCGCGTATGTGTATGTGTGTCTATGTTCACACTTCGAAGAGCTGAACGTGGACTTCCAGGGGGTGTCGCTGTCCTCTCGTGCTGCATAACTAACACCCCAAACCTGGTAGGTAAAACGACAGCAAGAGCAGCGCTTTGCCCCCAAACCTGCAGGTTGGCCTGGCTCGGAGGGCAGCTCCTCCCTGCCTGCGGAGCCAGAGCTGGTGTTCTGGGGGCTCCTCAGTCACAGGAGCCGAGTCACGGGCAGCCGAGCGCCCGTGGCCCCCGTCCCCTCTGTCCTCTCTGTGTGTCGTCACAGAGAGCTGGGGGCCAGGTGGCCTTTCACGAGCAGCGTTGGAGGTCAGGACCCACCCGGGCCCAGGTGGGGATAGGCTGCTGCTTTTGGGGCAGTGGTAAGGGCTGGGGGCCCTGGAGGTGATTTTTCGGAGATGTCTTGAAACAAAGGCTAAAACATTGAACAGATTATTTTGTTGAAGCCCAGCTGAAGGCTTCACTTTGTGCTCTTCTCAGATGCCAGCAAACTAGGGCTCAGCCCACACTGGCTGCATGCTCGTGCGCCGTGGCACGTGGCGTCCGAGGGCCTGGGTGTCGGGGCTGTGGGCGTGAGAGCTCGGGGGGCTGCGACAGGGAGTGGAGAGCTGGCCGGCCGCCCGTCGGAGTTGGTTGGCACCCGTCTTCATCCCTGTGTCTGAGGGCGGCTGGTGACACCCCCAGTGATGGCTTTGTGGGCTGTTTCCCACTGGGCTTGCTGACACCAGGGACACTGAAGGGGAGGGAGAGCCGGCCCTAGAGAGCCGGCCCTGCGTGCGCACGTGCCCAGCTCGGGGCCCAGGACGGCTGGGTGCCGGTGGGCAGTGAGGCCGCGGGGCTGCGCTGGGCTGTGGGTGGTGGGACTGGAAGCGGACATTGACGTCTACGCCCTGACCTCCAAATTCAGGGTCTTCTGGCGTTGGGGCCACCACAGCGTGCGTGGTCGTGCAGCGGGTGCTGTGCAGCAGTGGACGGGAAGCGTGGGCTGTTTTACATGGGTTTTTCCATGATTGGAAAAGCAAATTGTTCACAGCAGGTGCTCCTGTAAAACTGTGTTTCAGGAGTAGATCCATCCCTACAAGCAGAGACTAGGATCCCCGGGCCCTCACAAGCCACGGCCCCCGTGCCCGAACAGCAGAAGACGAGGCCCAGCCACGCCCGGGACGAGCGCTTCAGGTCAGGTAGGGACCAGAGGCCTGCAGGCCTCTGCTCGGACACCACGTCTCCGCTGAGGAAATTGTTTTCTTTCTTTCTTCTTTTTTAACTTTTTATTTTATATTGGGGTATAGCCGATCGACAATGTTGTGATAGTTTCAGGTGCGCAGCAAAGCGACGCGGCTGTACATATACATACACGTGTCCATTCTCCCCAAACTCCCCTCCCATTCGGAAATTATTTTCACTTGCACCGTAACTTACCACATCATATTTTTCAAGAAAAAAATATAACTTCCACATAATATAGTATGTTTTAATGTAGCCTGGAGTGTAAGTGTTTTCTTCTTAGGGGATGCTTATAGGAATCTCAGGAGAAAGCTAAATCTTCCTTCCCCCATTAGAATAATTTCTGTAAATGTTTGTGTCCATTTTTCTACCTAGATCTTTGGGGTTGGTATTGGTGGATTTGTGCATCAAGGACCGCTTTGCTACTGTAGGTGTTTTAGTATTTTTTTCTTTCTCTAATTTTGGAGATTTCCTTCTAATTAGATTTCTGCCACTCTGTCAGTGCTTTTATAAATATTTAAATTTGTCTCTGATATTTTATTTGAATCATCAGGACATCCATTGAAAAAATTTGTGCTTTCAATTGTAGATTACATATGGAGAACTTTTGAACACTCTTTTGCCTGTTTAACATTTTCACCATTGTGTGATTGTATATTCCCTTTGTATTTAAACTCTCTCAGTAAACCTTTGTATAAAGAAAAACTTTCAAGAGAGATAAAGGAATGGCCGTTTTGTTTTAAGAATACCTAAAAAGAACGTTAAGATTTTAAATGTTATGTCAACATGGGAGTGTGATGAAGTGATTTGAGAAATTTTGATCAGATAATTTCTTACCAATTTAATATACATTTCTAAAAACTTCCTCACGCTGATAATAGTTTCTTTTCTGATTACATAAGTGATACATGTAACATAGGATATTAGAAACGGCCCCATCAACATTCCACTGATACCATCTTCTTTAGCCCTGGGTACAACAGCACACGCATGTACACGCACCGTAAGTAGGGTCACCAGAGGTCTCCTTCCTGTCCCTGCCTGTCCTCATCTCCCCGCTCCCTGTCCCCCCTCCATTTCCATGTAACTGACGTTGATGACCTGCTTTCTGCCCTTGTGAACTGTATCTGGTTCTCATTCTTTACTTTCTGAAAACAAGACTTTTATCATTAATGTGCTTTGCTCATATTTTCCGTAAGGCTTTGTCTTCTCTTTGAACTCTCTTACAGTGGCTTTTGTAGCAGAAGTTTTTAATTTTAATGAAGTCCAGCTTATCAGTTCCTTTTCATGAATAGTGCTTTTGTTCTCACATCTAAGAAATCTTTGCCAAACCCAAGGTCACAAAGAGTCTTACCTGGGTTTTCTTCTAGCAGTTTTATAGTTTTAGGTTTTAGCCTTAGGTCTGTGATTTAGATTTTAGTTAATTTTAGTATGGTTCAAGGTATGGCGCACAGCTTACGTTTTTGAACGTGTTAATCCCGTCGTCCCCGATGCCCTTGCTCCTTTGTCTAAAAGCGGTCGCACGCATGCGTGACTCTCTTTCTGGACTCTGTTCTATTCTGTTGATGTATTCGTCTGTTGTATGGCAGAGCCGGCTCTCTTAATGGTTGTAGCTTAACAATCATGCGTTCACATCAGTAGTGTTATTCCTCCAAGTTTATTCCTTACTGTTGTTCCCTTGTATGTACTGTGCCTTTTTTCCCTCTGGTACTTTTAAGATTTTTCTCTTTGTCACTGGTTTTGAGTGACTTGATGATGATGGGCCTTGGTGTAGTTTTCTTTGTTTCTTGTGCTTGGGGTTTGTTGAGCTTCTTGGATCTGTTGCTTTATACCCTGTAATGTTGATATTGTCTAGATTTTGAGTTGTTGGTTGTCTTATCTGTACTTAGGTTTTTGTTTGTTTCTAAGGCAGCAGTAACGTTTAAGGTGTGTGCTCAGCCCGTCACAGCCAGATCTCTTGCAGGGGCTCCTAGGTTGGTCTCTCTCCTGAGCACTGTCTTTCATGAGTGTTTTCGGTTGTATGTCTGGGAGTATTTTTATTAGACCCTCAAGTTTAAATGATACTTTGGCTGGATATAAAATTCTAGGTTCAACACTCGTTTCTTCAGCTGTGTTGCTTTCTTGCACCCGGTGTTTACTCCTGAGTAAAGTCCGTCTGTTTCCTGAGCCTTCAAGATGATTTGCTCTTTCTCTGGGAGCTTTTAGGATTGGCTGGCTGTCTTTGATATTTGTAAATTGTACTTTAATATGCCTAGGTGTGAATTTTTCATCTTTCCTGATAGTACCCTATGAGCCATTTTACTATAAGGTTTCTAAATGCTTTAAAAACATTTTGTTGGGGAAAATTTGAACACGTACAGAAGTGGACTTGGTGGTGTGATGAGGCCCAGACTCGTCCAGCCCCCACAGTTCCTGCCGTGCTCAGGCTCAGTCTTGGCTTCTTCATCAATCCCCTGCTTCCTCCCTTCCCATGTGATTTTGAAGCACATCTCAGAGATCATGTTATTTCATTTAGAGGGCATAATATTCTTGGCTTCTGTATCTGAAAAGAATGCATGTTATCTCTAAAAGATAATGCCATTGTCACAAAATAATTAACAATAATTCCTTAGTATCAAATACCCAAATGTTCCTGTGGTTTGGAAAAAAAAAACAGTTTGTTTGGACCCAGGATCCAAATGTGGTTGCACATACCTCAGGTGGCTGATGTGTGTTTCCACCTTTGATAACTCGGTCTTGGGGCCTGGGCTGTGGTCCAGCGGCTCCATGGCTCCAGCAGGTCACTTAGGGTTCTGTGTTCTCTCATCAAGAGGCACTGCAGGCCTGAGTCTCTCTCCTCCTTGGGATGCTGGCAGACCCATTTGTTCATTAGGGTGGCAAAATGGCTGGACTGCTTCTATGGAGAGAAACTTGTGCTCGCTCACCACAGGGCACAGGAGAGCCTGGAGAAACGCTCAATTCTTTCCATCTGTTTACTCCTTTTTAAAATAATGGGTTAGGTCACCGGCATCCTCCAAAGGCAGCCAATTACTTTTGCTTCCTCTCTTCCTTCCTTTCTTTTCTTTTATCTTGTTTTTTTAGCACTGTAGTTGATATTCAGACCTTCCAGCATTTATCCTTGGTGATGTTCCAACTGCCCCATCTTTATGAGCCTTTGGGAGCGTCTCCACATCGGCTCTGGCATTTGGGTCACTGGGCCGTGTACTTATGGCTGTTAGGATGCAATGCTCCAGGCTCCCCTGTGTGCTCCCTGCCCCCACCCTAGAATCCACCATGTCTCAGGGTGCTTGCAGTGAGGATGGTACTTTAAGACCACAGTCTGGGTGGTAGGGATGCTCATTGCTATCGGGCTTGTCATCATTCCTAGACATTGTTAGGGACAGAGGTTAAGACATACTATCTAAAGATAAAATGCCACATGTGTTCACGCTGATAATTTTCACTCAGATTCAGGACTGCAGGGTTTTCCCTCACTTTTGGTCTCTGTTTGTGTCTCTTGTTTCCCTCACGAGTGTCTTGGTCTCCAGGGAGGGGCGATGGAGCGAGACCGTCAGGCCCCTCTTTGTTTGCTCTCTCACACTCGACCACAAGCGTGGCAGTGTGGCGGGGCCCCCGTGACCACCGGCAGCAAGACTGCAGGAGAGCCTGCGTTCCCTGCGCGTTCTGCCGTCCTGGGGCTTGTCTGGGGTAGCGGCTTGACGGTCTGACCATAGGGCTTTAGCGCCACTTGGAGTGGTTTGTGCCACAGTCAGAGCACATTAGGTTCATGTTTCATATTATTTTCAGTTTGGAGGATTTCTTCTTTTTGATTTAAATCTGAAAATATTTCCAAAGTCAAATCTACAAGCCGAGGAATATTTATGGAACTCTAGGACCAATGTGTGGGACCCACGTGTAGGCTGAGCTTGTGTTCCTTTTACACTCAGTGAAAACAAATAAAGACGTGAACCATGGTTTTGTTACCTCATAAGGAATCTTGTAACACGTGTTTTTGTTGCTGTTCTTTCCGTGCAGATGTTCATACCGAGGCCGTGCAGGCAGCTTTGGCCAAATACAAAGAGAGGAAGATGCCCATGCCTTCCAAGAGGCGCTCCGTCCTCACGCACACGGCCGTGGAGGCCTACACACCCCCAGGTACTGGGCAGGGTCATGGTGGCCTGGGAGGGGTTTCCCGTTGGGGCGGCACAGCCTCCGACTGTAGTGAAGAGTGTGTGTGTGGGGGGGGGCGGTGCAGGCTTGCTTTCTACAGGACATCTGTGTATATTTTAATTTTTTCACTAAGATGCAGTTTGTGTCTTTTAGTAAAGAGAGGAACCTGGAGTACGTACTTCATGGAATGACAGAGTTCCCTGAATTCAGAATTCTAAAATTATTCTCATCTCACTAGCTATTACTTGTTATGTTGTTACCAGGCCTTAAATGGGAAAGAATAAGGCTATTTGGAGGGTTATTTATTTTGTTATTGTGCTTTTGTTGTCGTGACCATTAGAAATGAAAACTTTTATGTGGAGTCTCTCTTCAGGATAGTTAGTATGTCTGAAGTTTCTTTGAAAACCCTGTCCAGGTGCTTGAGAGCACGAGGCTGCTGCCTGTCTGGTTATTTGAGTCACGAAACTGGTGACGTGCATGTTTGGTTTGAAGACATGGTAAAAAACCAAACACGCCAGGTCTGCAAGATAAGCAGAGCGTTTTGGTGATGCTTCCTCACTTACAAAAAAAGTCTTAGAAATGGCTGTCAAATTCTTGTTTCTACTGAGTATAACCATAGATACTACCCAGTTTTTAAAGAACTTACTGGTAACTGTGAAACCCGTGATAAAATGCAGTCCTGCTGACTGGATGAAACCAGAGCTCACCTCACTTTTCTTGCCCGAGGCGGTGGTCTCAGGCAGGGGCTCTTTTCAGAGCTCAGTCACGTCTGCTGAAGGGAGGCAGGTGCCCTGGGGGTGGACTCCCGGGACCCCACAGCACGCACTGAGGCCGTCAGGCTTGCGGCTGGCTGTGCCTCCGGGCGTGGCGCCCCGAGACCGAGCCTCCAGGGGAGCCCGGCCGCGGGGCTCACGGCCGATCAGACGCAGGCCCTCGTGGACCCGCGGGCGCGGCTGTGCAGGGGCCCAGGGCACGGGCCGGCTGGGGCCAGTGGGGACTCCGCCCCGGAGGACGCCCCCCTCATGCCTGTCCTCGTTATTCTGACCACAGACACGTCGTCCGCCTCAGAAGACGAGGACTCTTTACTGCGGCCCGGGCGACTGGCCTCCGCGCCGCTCCAGAGCCACGCCGGTGTCGCGCCCTGGCTCGACCAGGCCGTTCAGGGCTCGCCCGCCTCCTCCGCCGCATCCTGCACCTCATCTCACCCAGGAGGGCGGCCTGCCACCGTGCCCAGTGCCGCCGCCGTGCCCGCAGGCCCCGCGGCCCTCGCCCGCGTAGGTCGGTACAGCCGCAGGGGCCCCTCCAGGCAGGGGAGCCCCCGCGCCCAGCCAGACCCACCTTCTCCTTTTCCTACGGAAAATGTCCTTTCAGTAACAAAAGTGGTTCCTGATGCTTCTGTGGTTTGGCAGCCCCAGCCAGACCCTGTGGCGTGTGGGCCTCCCCCGGGGTCCCTGATGAGTGCCTGGTGTTTCCGCTCTGGAGGCGGCGGCCTGCACAGGTGGACAGTCCCTGATGATCGGGGGCCTGCCACCTGCACGTGGTCCCCGCCCTTGCTCCTTCCTTGTGTGTGCAGCTGGAGCCCTCGGTTGTCCCTGCACTGGGCATCCCAAGGCGGGGCTGGGGCTGCAGCCGCCGTCCGGCCTTTCTTTCTCCACGTACCAGGGTTAGACAGCCCTCAACCTGAAAAGAGATGTCAGTCAGAGCTCAGTCATACGGGTGCCCAGACCTTTTCCAAGTCACCCGGCCCTTTAAACTACATTAACCTTAGGGGCTTCCCTGGTGACGCAGTGGTTAAGAATCCTCCTGCCAGTGCAGGGGACATGGGTTTGAGCCCTGGTCCGGGAAGATCTCACGTGCCACGGAGCAGCTAAGCCGGTGTGCCACAACTACTGAGCCTGCGCTCTAGAGCCCGCAAGCCACAACTACTGAGCCTGCGCTCTAGAACCCACGAGCCACAACTGAGCCCTCGTGCCACAGCTACTGAAGCCCACGTGCCACAACTACTGAGTACACGTGCCACAACTACTGAAGCCTGCGCGCCTAGAGCCCGTGCTCCGCAACAGGAGAAGCCACCGCAATGAGAAGCCCGCACGCTGCAGTGAAAGTAGCCCCTGCTCAACGCAATTAGAGAAAGCCCGCGCGCAGCAATGAAGACCCAACACAGCCAAAAATAAATAAATAACATTAATCTTAGGAAGGAAAACATTGCAAGCCTTTCACCATTTAAAGTCATTTTTTTAAAAGCAAAACTAGTAACGTAGCTGGCATGCAAAGCCCATATACATTCTTGCACGAGTACCTTAAAAAAGTGTACTTCTCAGATGGTGCATCAGTATTGCTGGGGTCATCTGAACACCCTCTTCCTTCCAGGTGTGGAGGGAAGAGCTAAGTTGCGTGATGGCAGCCTGCCTGAGACCACACAGCTGGCTGTGCTGGAGCCAGGGCTGGCCCACAGTTTTCTGATTCCTGTTCATTTTCTTTGCTGTTAGCTGCTGTTCTGCTAAAACCAAAATGGTGCATCAGAGGTGTGCCCATGACTGGCCAGTGTTTTGGGTGGGGTCCCAGTGGGTTAACACCCCCCAGGCAGGCCCAGGTCTCAGGTGCTGAACTGCTTTTATGTAAGATCTTGGTCATTTGGCTGGACTGGGCATTGTAAGTGACTGACGTCTTCCATCTCTGGCCTCTGTGGGCCCATCAGGGATGCTCTTTGTTTGTCATTGGCTGTGTCACTGCAGACGTCTGCACATTTCTGTGGAGCTCGTGCTGTGAGTCTTGGGTGAGAACTCATGACGCCTCGACCTGCTTCTGGCAGGTGGAGGAGGCTCCAAGACCGCTGGGGTCGGGCTGTCAGGACTGTCCTGGGGAGTTTGCGTTACGAGAAAAGGCTCCTTTGGAAACAGCCTGCCAGGATTGTTTTGGTAGCTTTCCTGGGGGTCCTAAAATGGCTGGTGTTTATAGCCCACCTGCCCTCACGGGGGTTTACAGTGGAGAGCTTGAAAGCAGCTTGAGATGGATATATTTTCCTGTTTGTCACGGCGATTTCACATTTTGGAAATACACAGGTACCTCCAGTGTGAGGAAAGCAGTAGTGTTTGAATGTTCTCTTCGCTTAGTTCAGCTTCCCGAAGCTCTCTTCTGCGTTCGACGGTGAGGGGAATAGGTTAGAGTTTGCTTGTATCAGCCATTGCCGAGCTGTCGTAAACACAGCTTCCTGGTGGGTTAGAAATAGAAGCATATTTAGCGTGAGAAACTGACCACAGTTCAGAATGTTTAAGCAGACAGCCCTCGACTCCTCAGGGTTGCGGGATGTTTTGAACATAAGGTGTGTTTGAGTGGGCGTCTCCATCCCCGGAAGGTCCTGGCTGTAAAGACGTACAGGCGGGTTTGTCACCTCTGTGGGTGGAGGACTCCTGGTGTGCAGCTGTGGCTGAGGCCACTCTTCTCGCGTCCTGCTCGCCTGGCCTTACGTACACATTGTGTGATTCGTTCTGGTAGATTCTAAACATCTTAACTCGGGCTCTACTTGATACCTTACTGTTGTCTGTAACCTTCATATGCTACCTGTTTGACCTGAATTTCTAAATCTGAAAAATACTCCATTTCCCTCTCCTTGTTATAAAAACCACCCTTTGTTTTAGTTTCTGACACTAGAGAATTCTTCAATTTGGGCTAAGGAAAGAAGTGTAGAAAGAAGATGACTGTAAAAAATTGGAGGCAGAAAATGTTAGGTAAAGGTAATTAAAAATATATATCATTTTCAATTTTGGGTTAGGAAAATCATATACATAAAACATTTGGACACAAAGTAAATACCTATATTTAAAAGCGGTACGTTTAATTACAGTAGTTCAGTTTTGTTTTGTTGTAAATTTATTTATTTATTTATTTATTTTTGGCTGCATTGGGTCTTCGTTGCTGTGCACAGGCTTTCTCTACTTGCGGCGATTGGGGGCTACTCTTCGTTGCGGTGCGCGGGCTTCTCATTGCGGTGGCTTCTCCTGTTGCAGAGCACGGGCTCTAGGCGCGCGGGCTTCAGTCGTTGTGGCTCGCAGGCTCAGTAGTTGTGGCTCGTGGGCTCTAGAGCACAGGCTCAGTAGTTGTGGCGCGCGGGCTTAGTTGTTCCGCGGCACGTGGGATCTTCCCGGACCAGGGCTCCAACCTGTGTCCCCTGCATTGGCAGGTGGCTTCTTAACAACTGCACCACCAGTAAGTCCTAGTAGTTCATTTTTATTTTGAGTGTAGTTTGCTTATTTTTATGCAGCTGTTTAAGAAACTACTTTGTAGTTGAGATTACCATTTGTACCTTTTTTCATTAATAACTGTTAAAATCACTTTTTTTTTTTTTTTTTGCTAGATTTGGAAGGGCAGGGAAATTCCTTTTTAAACTGAAAGAACTTTGTGATAGGCGTACTTTAAAATGCTAATTTCATTAATATCAAGCTTTTTCAAGGGTTGTGAAAACTCTTGTCAAAAAGTTACGTTTTTCCAGGTGGTGTTTTCTGCTATGTTAATAGTGAGTTTGTGTTTTTCTGCCACATAATTTCATCTTTCTACATATTTTTAAAAATTCTTAGATTGCATACTGCCTAGGTTATGAAATGATAGATAAATGATTGGCATTAAAAAATTTTAAGTATCAAGGTGCCATCTATGATGATGGGAGCATTCATTTGAAGACTAAAGAGACTACAGATCAGTATCGATTCTCAAGAGTGGACGAGCGTCACGCTAGGTCCAGACTCGGTACTTTCCTGGTGGAAGGCTTGGTTGTAGCAGAGATGCTACAGCAGCTCTCAGCCAACCAGTATCCGAACAGATAAAAATGCCATACAGTGAAAACGAAACCCAGAGTCGACATTCAGACAGTGGGAGGAGTGCCTTTAAACATGTTTTGTCCCTGACATAGTTGGTCTTTAAATGTGGCATTAATACACTCTGCCTTAAGAACCTGACTGCAGCCTCTTAGTGAGGCTTTTGAACTGGCAGGAGGGATAGTTTTTAATCTGTGTAGGCTTATTCTGTGAAGACTGCAAAGGTTCGTGTCTGCATGACAGCCAACTTGCCTTTTGGGGGCGTGGGGATAGTTTATAGAAGCCTGGCAATTTTTCTCATAATACAATGAAAAATGTTCCAACAACAATTGATTTAAAATGTGTTTCTGCTTCATTGAGGGAGATTTCTAAGTAAAACCTCATTAGGCCGTCGGGATAGGCGAGTTCCTTGCACCGTCTCTGTGCCGTAGTTGGTGGTTCTGGTCTAGTTCCCTCTGAGAACTGGATGGCCACCTGCACGCAGTGCTGTCGGGCCATGTCTGGAGCTCAGAGTTCACAGGATCCGATGTGCCTCGGTCAACCGGAAAAGCAAAATGAGTCAGAATGCCCCATGCCTTGCTTAGAGCTCAGCTAGTGAAGCTTCAGCCGAATGGGGTTTAAACAGCAACTTAAGGTTAGTGCTCTTCTGAATTAACAGCACCTTTATTCTGGGTTTGTTTTTCAAAAGCAGATCTGCACTCTGCCCCTCCCGATGTCACTACGGGCCTCGCACAGCATCAGCCCACCTACTGTGAGCGTCCACAGCTGGCTTCTATGAGAGGAGCCCCTCGGGGGGGCAGCAGGAGCGTCCTAGAGACGGCAGGTGGTGAGCATCCTCTCTTCCTTCTTTTGAGACAGCAGAGCACAGGTATTGGACCTCACCTTGGTGTCTTCAGTTTAGCAAACCTGAGCCAGCCATCAGGTATCATCCTGGTGCACTTAAACTGCCCGTGTGTATATCTTGCGGAGAAATAATCAGGAATAGCTTCGGAATTGGTCAGATGGGGAAAGAGGGGAGTAGGGAGGAGAAAGCCTTCACATTTAAATCAGACGCCCAGAGTTTGGATCTGCGGTACTGTGGGAAAATGAGAAGCTGGGGAAGTTTCCTTTCATGGACCCAGTAGGATGAGGGCAGCCCTGCTTGGGACAGCAGCCCCGCCTGGGACAGCAGCCCCTGCAGTCTCCCTCCTCAGCAGCCTGTGATCAGTGCAGCCATGGCTGGGCTGTCCCACATGCAGGCCCCGAGATGTCAGCATGAGTCTCGTCTCCTCATTTGTACTATTTCCTTTTGAAACAGTTTCCAGTATCTTTTATCAGAATCACATGGAATTTTCCTTCCAATGTGCCAAATTTGAGTTAAAGAAAAATCCAGGGTATCTCAGGAGTGTTTTATACTCCTGAGCAGTTGGTCAGATTTTGTTGAGGTCTTTCAACTCCTTGTTCAGGTGCAAGAGGAGAAACTAAGTCAACATGAAGCAGGCTTTACATTTGTTAGATAGATTTTAAAATTTCAATTTGTTACTCTCTAAATTTTCTTTTTTTAAATATTTATTTATTTTTTGGCTGCGTTGGGACTTAGTTGTGGCACGTGGGATCTTTTGTTGCAGCGCGCGGTGCGCGGGCTTCTCTGTAGTTGCATCTTACAGGCTTAGTTGCCCCGTGGCCTGTGGGATCTTAGTTCCCCGACCAGGGATCAAACCAGCATCCCCTGCATTGCAAGACGGATTCTTAACCACCGCACCACCAGGGAAGTCCCTATTTAAAATATTTTAAGAACTTGGTTGAGGTATAAATGACATATTTTCTACTGCACATATTAACGTGTGTAATTTTATCAGCTTTAAGAGACATGTACACCGTGAAACCCCCACTGCAGCCAGCACACCCAGCGCTCCTGGAGGCTTCCTTCCTTGTATGCCTTTGTAACAGCTCCTTGCTGCCCTTTTTGGCATCCCTCAGACAACCGCTGATTTACTTCCTGACACTATAGATTAGTTTGCACTTTCTAGGATTTTATATAAATAGAATCGCCCAGCATTTACTCTTTATTGTCTGACCTCTGCCACTCTGCAAAATGATTTCGAAATTCATCCATGTTCTTGCATGTATCAACAGTTCATTCCCTTTCTTGATCTATTTCATCCTACAGATGCACCCTAGTTTATCTTTTCACCTACTGATGGATATTTGGGGTGTTTCCAGTTTTTGTCTATTAGAGGTAAAGCTGCTGTGACTATTCCTTTACAAGTCTTTGTGTGGGTATATCCATTCATTTATTTGGGGTCAATACCTAGAAGAAAACCTGGATCATATAGTAGGTTTATGTTTTAGCTTTTTAAGAAATTGCCAGACTGATTTCCCAAGTGGTTGTACCATTTTACATCCCCACTGTTAGTGATAAGAGTCCCAGTTCTGGGCTTCCCTGGTGGCGCAGTGGTTGAGAGTCCGCCTGCCGATGCAGGGGACACGGGTTCGTGCCCCGGTCCGGGAAGATCCCACATGCCGCAGAGCGGCTGGGCCCGTGAGCCATGGCCGCTGAGTCTGCGCGTCCGGAGCCTGTGCTCCGCAACGGGGGAGGCCACAAAAGTGAGAAGCCCGCGTACTGCAAGAAAAAAAAAAAAAAAGAGTCCCAGTTCCTCCACATCATTGCCGAGAATTGGTATTGTCGGTTTTTAAATTTTAACCATCCTAATAGGTGTGTAGAGGTATCTCATTATAGTTTTAATTTGCATCTCCCTAATGACTGATGATGTTTAGCATCTTTTCATGTGCTTATTTGCCATCTCTATATCTTTTTAGAAGAGTCTGTTCCAATCTTTTGCTTACTTTTTAAAATGTGTTGTTTGTTTTCTTACTAAGTTTTGAGAGTTCTTTATATAATCTAGATACAAGTTCTTTATCAGGTTTACAAATTGTACTTTCTCCCAGTCTATGGCTTGTGTTTTCATTCTCTTAATAGTGCCTTTCAGAGAGCAGAAGTTTTTAGTTTTGATGAAGTCCAGTTTACCATTTTTTTCTTTCATGGATCCTATTTTTGTGTTATATCTGAGATATATTTTCCTAACCCGAGGTCATAAAGGTTTTCTCCTATAGTTTTATGTTTTATGTTTAGGTGTATGATTCATTTTGAGTTAAGTTTAATATCAGTGCAAGGTATGAGCCTAAGTTCACTTTGCTGTATATGGGTGCCCGGTTGTTCTAGGATCATGTAATACAAAGGCCCTTCTTTCCCTATCCAGTTTCTTTGGCATCTTTAGTGAAGATCGGTGGACTGCATGTGAGAGAAGCCTGTTTCTGGGCTCTGTACGCTGTTCCACTGCTTTGTCTGTCCTTGTACCGGTACCACACTGTCATGATCATATATGTATATGTGTGTGTGTGTGGGGGGGGGTTATATAATAGATCTTGAAATTGTGTACTGTAGTTTGTCTTCAACTCTTCTTTTCATTTAAAAAATTGCCTTAGCTATTCCAGTTCCTTTGTATCTTAATATATAGTTTAAAATCAGTTTGTTAACTTCTACCAGAATTCCTGCTGGGTTTTGACTGGTACTTCACTGACTCTCTAGATCAATTTGGAGAGAATTGGCATCTTAACAATACCATATGTTTCAATTGATAAATATGGTATATCTCTCCATTTACTTAGCTCTTTAAAAAAAAATTTCAGCACTGTTTTGTAGCTTTCAGTGTACAGGTATTGCACATGTTTTGTTAAAATTATCTCAGAATAGGGACTTCCCTGGTGGCGCAGCGGTTAAGACTCTGCGCTCCCAACGCGGGGAGCCTGGGTTCGATCCATGCCACAACTAAAGGAGCCTGCGAACCGCAGCAAAGGAGCCTTCCTGCCGCAGCTAAGGAGCCCACCTGCCACAACCAAGACCGGGTGCAACCAAATAAATAAATAAATATTTTAAAATGTGTACATTAAAAAAAATTATCTCAAAATACGTTATATTTTTTGATGCTATTATTGTACAAATGGTATTTAAATTTTTTTCCAGTTGTTTATTGCTCATCTAGAGAAACATAGTCGGTTCTTGTATATTGACCTTACATTAATTCTAGTAGTCTTTTTGGTAGATTCTGTAAGATTTCCATGTGTATGATCATATTGTCTATGAATACCATTTTACTTTTCTTTCCAAATTGTTTGCCTATAGGAACATTCAGTTTCCTGGCTTTATTGCAGTTTCTAGGACTTGTAGTAACGTCAGTTAGAAATGTCAAGAGTGGACACAACTTGCCTCGTTTCCCATTTTAGGGGAAAGATCCGCTTTTCACTTTTTAATTGTGGTGTTAGCCATGGGTTTTTCATAGATGCTCTTCATCAGGTTGGGGACGTTCCTTTTTTTCCCCTAGTTTTCTGAAAATTTTTATCATGATTTTTGTTAAATGATTTTTAAAATGTGTTACACTCATCACATGGTTTTTCTTTCATAGTTTGTTAATATAGTACATTTCATTGACTGATTTTTGAAGATTAAGCCAAAGGTATGTTCTCAAGATAAACCCCACTTGGTTATGGTGTATTACCCCTCTTACATATTGTGGATTTGATTTACTAGTATTTTGTTAAGGATTTGTGTCTATGTTTGAGATAAATACTGGTCTGGGATTTTTGTCTGGTTTTGGTATCAAGATAATACTCATCTCAAATGAATTGAGCAGTGTTCCTTCCTCTTTTGTTCTCACGTCAGTTTTGTGTCTTTGGAGGAGTTTGTCCATCTTGCCTCCGCTCCGCAGGT
The DNA here is from genome assembly GCF_949987515.2 of Delphinus delphis. NCBI lineage: Eukaryota > Metazoa > Chordata > Mammalia > Artiodactyla > Delphinidae > Delphinus > Delphinus delphis. The sequence goes on along the minus strand of NC_082686.1, from coordinate 209,886 downwards.
TCCCTCATTATGGGTTGGTGTGGGACCTGCGATGCTGTCCTGCCCGGTCCTGACACCAGCAGTTAGGGTCTCCTGACTCTTCATCTTAATCGTTCTAGCTAGAGCGTTCACTGGATTTTGTTTATCTTTCAAAGAACCAGTTTTAGTGTAATTGTTTTTCTCTATTGTTTATCTTTTTTTTCTATTGCATTTATTTCTACTCATATATATTACTTCTTTCCTTCTCCTTACTTTGGCTTTCCTTTGCTCTTCTTCTTCCAGTTTCTTTATTTTAAATCCAGAATGTGTTTATCGGGAGGTTTTTCTGTTTGTCTTGATTCAGTTGCTGCCATGCCTGCCCCTCCCACATCGTCTGCTGCTTTCATGATGGCAGAGATGGTGCCACGGCCCCAAATATTTACTCTCTAGCCCTTTAAGAAAAAGTTTGCCAGCTCCTAGTACAGGAAAATAAGCAGAAAATACAGACAATTCACAAAAAGAAATGTAAAAATAGTTCTTACACATGATGTTCATTCAGCCTTTTTTGCAGTTAGAGAAATACACATTGTTGGTGGGAATGCAAAGCAGCTCAGCCTCTCTGGAAGAGCAGTTGGTAAGATCTGTGTCTGTGCTTCCATTTGGACCCAGCAGTGCCAGTGTAGGAGTTTACCCTGAATGCACACCTCTGAAAATAAGGAAACACGTGCACATGAGGTCGTTCATCGCAGCACTGTCTATACCTCCAAAATATTGGGAAGTACCTGTTATCCAAGCCTCTCAAACTGGTTGAATAAACCTGGTACATTCACACTGTGGCGGACCGCGCAGCTGCCAGGAGTAGCGAGAAGACCTTTATGACCTGGAATGAGGTGCTTTTCCAGGACACATTAAGTGAAAAGGCGAAGAGTAAAGAAACGTTTATAGTACACCGCCTTTTGTGTGAGAAATAGGAAAATAAAGCAAGCATAAATCTACTATCTCTATAGAAGGAAATGCAGGAAGGATAAGCCAGAAAGCAGGGGGCTGGTTCAACCCGCAGGTGCATGGGGTGGGGTGGGCAGAAGGACTTTAGGAGGGAGTGACATTTCTTTGAGTTTATCTTTTTATATAGTTGTGATTTTTAGAAGTACGTTCTACACATTCAAAACATAAACTTAATGGATGGAAGGAAGGGAAAAACCCTAAAACTGAAAGGAATTGTAAGTAAACAAACCTGATTGTATTTCCAAGAACTACGTAGCCACCCTTAAGAGGGTGAGGGGAGAGAGCTGACAGAGGTCAGTGATGGACACAGCACCCTCGGTCCGGGACGAGGCTGTGTAGGAAGCACAGAAAACCAATTCTGAACTCTTGTTCCTAGCTTTGTTTCTGTAGTGGTTTGGGTACAACAGTTGGAACTGATTCCGTATCTGTGATAGCACTGAGCAAAGGTGTTGGTGTTGGGAGCCAGGGTTCTCGCTGCAGAAGGAAGGCGCCCAGACATGGAGCACAGCACTGGGGGCCCTGGCGTGGACTCGGGGCTCTAGGATAGAGACCTGTATCTGTTACGCGGCCCGTGTGCACATGTGTATTGTATGTGTAGGGGGTGTGCATATCCATGGGTACATACGTGTGCATGTGCACAGCATTCGTTCTCAGCTCCGTGTGCTAGAAGAAGAAAGACACGGAGCGGCAGCAGTGAGCACACCGAGGCGCCAGGTCTTGGCCTTCAGCGCCTGTCCCTCTCAGGAGAACCAGGAAGGGAGGAAGGAAGTCAGGCGTCAGCCATAAATGTCAGTGGACTGCTCAAGCTGGAAAGTAATTCAGCAACCGTTGCAGTAAACCTTGCCTCTGGCAGAACGACCAGCGGCTGTTAAATGGAGGGGGAGCTGGGTGAAGATCGGGATACTCGTGAGGTCCTGAAGTGTCTCCTCTCACACTCTTATTGGTGGCACAAGCCAAAAATAGTACCGATAGTGGAGCCCTGCACGGCACATGGCCCGGGTGACAGAAACCTGCGTCTCCCGGAGGGTAGGTGGGTGTCCCGTGGGTCTGGACGTGATGCTCAGGTACTGCTTCAACCAGGAATGCAGCATCTGACTTGAATCCTGAAAAAACCTCAGGCAAATGCAGGATGAGGTATGTGCTACTTAATGATGGAAAGAACTGGACTCTTTCAAAGTGCTGGTGTTGTAAAGGACAAGGGAGACTGCTGACCAGGCCAGTGAGTGCAGCTCTCGATCGCTGGCCCAGCCCTGGAGGAGGGAGGTGCCAGCTGCCTCGCGGTGCACGGGGGTGGCTGGGGCTCCAGGCCTTGCCCTCGCCTCCTCTGCCAGAGCGCCTGCTTGTGTTCCCACGTGCCTTTTCCTCGGAGCGCTTGTCACCGAGGCTGGTGCCCTGTTCCACCAGCACATGTACATATCTGCTGGGTTTTGTGCAGCAGACGGTGACCTGTTTGAGGGCAGACTCTTATCTGTCTTGGCTGACTTTACACCTCCCGGAACGGCGTTCCTTAATAATTATGGAGGACACCAGAGAGCTTTTAGCTTATGCGGGTTATATCTCTGTATATTTACCATATTAGAAATTAAAACTAAAGATTTTTAAAAATATTTACTAACTCATTTAAAAATAACAATAATAAGCTCATTATCTCTTAACATAAGTAGCACATATTTATGAAAACAGTTCTAATACAACGAGATGCCGTGAGAAGGGTAGGCTTGTCTGCTGCGGTTGCTGGTCTCTCATAGCTGGCGAGAGAGCAGCGTCTGGGTGGGTTCCATCTGCTGGGCGTCCCGCACTGTGTGGCCTCTGGAAACCTCCACTGTGCGCGTGTGAGAGGGGAGAGGGAAAGAGCAAATGGCGTCTATAATGTGACCCCTGAAAGGGTCTCGGGCACCCCCAGGGGTCCCTGGGCCACTCTGAAAACCGCTAGCTTAGAACAAGTTCTGGCTCCTGGAAGGCATTCAGTAAACATTTGTCAAATGAACTAATAAATTCCAAAATGGCCATTTGAGGGGGCCAGCGCTTGGTTGGATTTACAAGTTCTGACGCACTCACGCGGGTGGTCTCTGGACCTGGGTTCCGCATCCAGCCTCAGTGCTCTCTTCCCGTGGCAGGTGTCCCCGTGAGCAGCAGAGTGTCCTCCAAGATCCAGCAGCTTCTTAACACCCTGAAGAAACCAAAGCGCCCTCCACTGAAGGAGTTCTTCGTGGATGATTTGGAGGAGGTGTTGGAAGGTGAGTGTCCCAACTCCGGCATACTAGTTTGTGCAGACAGGGCGGCCGTTACATTTGAGGACACAGGCAAACGTTCTTCATATGTGGGTCAGACCCAGACTCTGTGGTCATCGTGTGTGGTGGGGACCTCAGCATCACACATGACCTCGGGCTCTGTGTCAACAGCTTGTAGTTAAGAGACAGCATCTCTCTGTGCCTCTGGTCCAGTGGTTAGTACTTTGTTAGAATACGTCTAAGATTTCATTTTACTTCCATGATTTAAATTTTTATTTAAACTTTAAATCTGAAATACTTGTCTTCCCGTGGTTTTATTTATTTATTTATTTTCCCCTTGGTTTTAAATTATTATATCTTTAGCAAAGTTTGGACTCTTTTTCAGGATTTTAGCCTCTCATTTATGAATGATATATATATTTAGAGAAAAAGAATAGACTTATTTTTTTAATTACCAAGAAACAGAAAGGAGTATAAATCTGTAGAAAAGTAAGAGAAGTGAAGCCCCGTACAAGATAGCAGCGTGTGGCGCGTGGCTGGGGCCTCGGGACACCAGGCCCCCCCCTGCCCCCGGCCTCGCACCTCTGCTGTGCGGTAGTCCCACAGACAAGCTCTGGTGTCTCCTCCTACTTGGGGATTAGACATGGCTGTTAGGGCACGTCTGTGTAATCAGATCACGCCTTTCAAATTCAGAGTTCAATGCTATGAATGCTTTTTAGGAAGTCTTCCGTACATTTGGGCAAATCTTGATGACATATCCACTTTAAACGTAAGAGATTTTACTTTATTCTTTTCATTCAACGTGGTTTGAGCACCTAAACTGAAGTGGTTATTCTACTCTCATCCTTTATAAGTGGGGACACCTGCTTCTCAGGTGCCTTCTGGGTGAAAGCCTGGGGGTCATTGTAATCCTGGGGTTACAGTAGCCAGGATTCATCTTGATCCATGACTAGCTCTCTTTCCATCCTTGCTCAGTTGGTCTGTGACTGTTACAATGATGGGGAAATCTAATAGCCTTCTTATAATTGGTATTTTTAAGGAAGCAAAGTATAAAATGTGAATGCCTAACGGTAGAGTACGTGCCTGCTTCTGTGAAATGCTGCTTTTCACACTCGGTTTTGCTTGTAGTGCAGCAACCAGATCCAGGTCAGCCGAAGCCTGAGGGCGGCCAGACGGCGGTGCTGAAGGGGGAGCTGCTGGCCGTGGGCAGCACCTGGCCGCCGTCGCTGCTGGCCACCTTGCAGCAGTGGGGCACCACGCAGCCCAAAGCCCCGTGCCTGACCGCCCTGGATACCACGGGGAAGGCCGTCTACACCCTCACCTATGGCAAGTGTCAACAGAAAGCAGCTGGGCGCTGGCTAGCTGTGAAATATTACATGTCGTACAACACAGACGTGCAGCTTGAGGACCATGAGAGAACAGATTCCTGACAAGCTGACACAGCTGGCAGGGAAACAGAACCTCGCCACCCCCCGGGGGCCCCTCCCGGGCCACTGCCCTTCCCTCACGGGGGGACCACTTCCTGCCTGGTGGTTTCGAGAGTTCACATCTGTGTGTGCATTTCTGAACAGTGGAGTTTAGTTTTGTCCCGTTTTGAACTTTGGACAAGTGGCGTCAAGCAGTATGTGTTTTTCGTGTTTGGCGTCTTTTGGTTCCATTCTACGTGTTTATGTAACACGAATCGCGTGCATTTGGCCGGACATGTTTTCACGGAGCACTCAGCCCCGAGGCACTTCTGGCCCCCAGGCCGGCGTCCCCCACAGCCGAGGCCAGCGCCCTGCTGACCGCTGGGTGTGAGCAGGTCCGAGGTGCTCTGGGCTGCGTCTTGCTCAGCGTTGTCTGAGGTTCATCCCTGTGCTGTGTGCTGCATGGTCAATTCATTCTCGTTGATGGATGGTATCTCATTGTGAGAATGCAACGTCTGAGCTCAGCGGCAGGTGGGCGTCTGGGTTGTGTCCGCTCCGGGGCTGCTGCGTGTCAGGCTGTTGTGAACGTTCTCTGTGGGTCTGAGGTGGACGTGTAGGCGTTCGTGCTGCTGTAGGCGTAGGACTCGCACGTCAGCTTCAGGACGAGCTGGCGAGCTGTTTCCACCCCCCCAGCCCTGGGGGAGGAGTCCCAGCACTGGATACTGTCTGTCCCCGTTCGCCTTCCTTGAGGGAGCATTGTGGTGTCCAGTGCCTGGTGCTGAGGGTGCTTCTAATGTGCTTGCTGGCAGCTTGAACACCTCCTTCTATGAAGTACCCAGATCTTTGGCTCATTTTTCTGTTCGCTTGCTAATGCTTTTTATGTTTCAGATACACACCTTTCGTCCAGTACATGTTTTGCAAATATCTTCTTCCATCCTTTGCACTGCCTTTTAACACTTTTAATTGTGGCTTTAGATGAATAAGAAGCCTTAACCTAGGCTTAGGTTAATGTAGTCTGATTTATCTGTTTTCTCCGTTGTTTGTGCTTTCTCTTCTGTGTAGGAAGTCTTTGCCAGACCTAGGGTCACAAAGGCATTCTCCTCCTCCGAGTCTTCTTCTGAAGACTCGTTCTACTTTTCACACTTGTTGTTATGATCCATCTACAGTTTAGTTTTGTGTATGGTGTGAACTTGGACTCATTTTCTCTCCTATGAATGGAATTGACCCACTATCATTTGTTGAGAAGCAGCCCTTCCCCCAGATATGGCTTTGTCATCCGTCAGGTGAAAACTGTACTTGTGGGTCTGTCCTCTTCACCATCCGCGCTTGCTGAGTTGCTGGAGCTTTACGAGTCTGTGTTGGATGTCAGTCCTCCAGCTCTGCGATTGCGCCTCAAGATTTCCTTGACTATTCTTTTTTTTTTTTTTTTTTTGCGGTACGCGGACCTCTCACTGTCGTGGCCTCTCCCATTGCGGAGCACAGGCTCCGGATGCGCAGGTTCAGCAGCCATGGCTCACGGGCCCAGCCACTTCGCGGCATGTGGGATCTTCCCGGACCGGGGCACAAACCCGTGTCCCCTGCATTGGTAGGCGGACTCTCAACCACTGCGTCACCAGGGAAGCCCTCCTTGACTATTCTTGGCCCTTTACATTTCCAAGTAAACTTATTTATTTATTTTTGGCTGCGTTGGGTCTTCGTTGCTGCAGGCGGGCTTTCTCTAGTTGCGGTGAGCGGGGGCTAGTCAGCTACTCTTTGTTGCAATGTGCAGGCTTCTCACTGCGGTGGCTTCTCTTGTTGCGGAGCACGGGCTCTAGGTGCGTGGGCTTCAGTAGTTGTGGCACACGGGCTCAGTAGTTGTGGCTCGCGGGCTCTAGAGCGCAGACTCAGTAATTTTGGCGCACAGGCTTTGTTGCTCTGTGGCATGTGGGGTCTTCCCGGACCAGGGCTCGAACCCGTGTTCCCTGCATTGGCAGGAGGATTCTGAACCACTGCACCAACCAGGGAAGCCCTCCAAGTAAACTTTACAATCAGCTTGTCCATTTCCAGAAAAAAATCCTTCTGGGGTATTGACTGGCAGTGCACTGAACCCATTGTCCAGCTTGAGGCGAATCGGTGTCGTTGCATTTATGGGATCTTCCAGCTCATGACCCTGGAATATCCCGCCTTTGAAAGCCTACTTTAGTTTCTCTCAGTGACGTTTTACGCTTTTGAGTCCAGGAGTCTTGAGCTTCTTTCGTTAGATTTATTCCTATTGTAATGGAATGATTAAATTTTTTTCTACTGAATTGTTGCTTGTAAATAGAAATGCAATTGGTCTTTTAAATGGTGACTTTGTATCTAGTGATCTTGTTAAAGTGACATATTAATTCTTTTTGGTCTATTAATGAGTAGTTTTGGACATCCTGTGCACAAGTTGAGCCCCTGTGAGCAATGACGGTGTTGTCTTGGCCTTTCTAGTTCTCACACCTTCGGTTTCCGTTCTTGTCTCACTGCACAGGCTGGAACTGCCAGTGTAGTGTGAATCCTTCTCTGTCTTAGGTGGAAAGCAATTGGTCTTGAAGTACGCTGTTTACTGTAGCTTTGTTGCTTGTTTTATGGTAGAAATTCTTTGTCATAATGAAGTTCTGTTTCTAGTTTGCTGAAAGTTTCGCACCATGGGTTGGCTTTTTCTGCTTCATCGAGCTGACCATACAGTTTCTCTGCCCTCCTCCACTAATTTGATGAATTACATTGATTAATTTTCAAATGTAAAGCAGCCCGTGCATTCCTGGATTAAATCCCACTTGGCCAAGATATCTTTTCAATAAACGCCTGGATTCTAGTTGCCAGTATGCTGTTTGGGGTCTTCGCACCTGTGCTCGTTAGAGAGATGGCTCTGTAATTCTTTTGTTTTATTTTGTTTTTGTTTTTGTTTTTGTTCTGCAGTACGCAGGCCTCTCACTGTTGTGGCCTTTCCCGTTGCGGAGCACAGGCTCCGGACATGCAGGCTCAGCGGCCACGGCTCACGGGCCCAGCAGCTCCACAGCATGTGGGATCCTCCCAGACCGGGGCACGAACCCGTGTCCCCTGCATCGGCAGGTGGACTCTCAACCACTGTGCCACCAGGGAAACCCTGTAATTCTTTAAGAAAGGAGCTCGCTGCACACTCATGAGTGTGCTTTGCTGACAGCCTCCACCTGAAATTCAGCTTCCGGGTGTGGTTTACACGAGGCATTGGGACCAGGCCTGTGTTCCATTCAGCAAAGACTTCCCTTGTGAGGGAGCCTGCAGGGACTGCGGCCGGACGGCGTCACCCGCATTCACTGTCCCGCACTTCCCGGGAGCCCTTCTTGTGCCTCGCTCTGCCTCAGTGCTTCCTGAAGACCCCAGCCTGTGGTCCTTCTCTCCTTGTCTTGCGTTTTAAGTCTGTATCCACTACACCCGTAAGACACCACTCACTATTCTTGCTTTTTAAGTCAGGAGTCGTGCTGTTTTTTCTTTCCTTTGCGGAATGTTCCTTCCTGCCACTCCGCGTTTCCCACTGTAACCTCTCCTGCTGGCTGTGGGACTGCCCGCATCTTCCTTTGTGAAGGCAGACAGGCATCTGTCAGCACTCTGAAGACTTTTGTGGTATCTTTTGAGGAGTGAGATGCCAGATTATTGCTCCTCTCTGGATGAGGATGTGTCTTTTTCCCTGTGATGGCTTTTTGGCTTTGGCTTGCATCTGTCTTACTGTGATGTACATATTTAGCTGTTATGTTCTTTGAAAGTTTCCTGCTTGGGGTCCACAGGGCTTCGTAGATCAATGGAATGGTATCTTTCATCAGTTTTTGGAAAATTATAGCCATAATTTCTTGATATAGTGCTTCTTCCCCATTTCTCTCTCCTATCCTCCTGGGAGTCTGATTACATTTATATTAATACCTTTTCTGAGTCCCACGTGCCTTTTTTATATTTTGCATTCTTTTTTAAAAAATTGATAATTGATTAATTTTGGCTGTGTCGGGTCTTAGCTGCAGGATGCGGGATCTTTCATTGTGGTGCGTGGGCTCTTCGTTGCAGCCCACAGGCTTCTTTCTAGTTGTGGCACGTGGGCTCTCTAGTTGTGGCATTCAGGCTCAGTAGTTGTGGCGCACGGGCTTAGTTGCCCTGCGGCATGTGGGATCTTACTTCCCCAACCAGGGATTGAACCCGCGTCCCCTGCATTGCAAGACTGATTCTTAACCACTGGACCACCAGGGAAGTCCCATGGCATCCTTTTTATATATATACTTCAGTTTGGAGATTTTCTGTTTTCCTTTATTCACATTTTATAAAACTGGTGTGATCTGTGTGACCCTTTCCTCTTGTGGGGGGGTCCCCAACCACGGGTTTTGTCTTATGTGGCAACTTGGGGGCTCTGCCTGGCCTTTCAGAGGTTTCCACCTGCTGTGCATGGCCCCGAGATTCAGCAGACTCCTCTTGAAGCCCCAGTCTCCGCACCCCAGCAGCAGCACTCCGAGGGGCGCAAGGCCGTGAGATGTTCGTCTCCTGTGGGTGCCAGCCGCTAAGCCCCGCCCCCCCGCTTTTGTAAGAACAGCTGCCGAAGGTCAGCTCACCTCCCAAGGGTTTCCCCAGGGGTCTTAACTCCTCTAGTTGTCTTTGCTGCTTCCGACAGATGGTTTTGCATTTTATCCAGTCTTAAGTCATTTTGGGTGCGAGTGCTGGTCTGCCACCACTGCTCTTTCCTGTGTGGAAGCAGAGTCTCCGACCTTTATGCTTTTAAGATTCATCCGTATCATTGTGTATAGTTGTAGCTCATTCATTTCTGTTGAGGAATGAATATTGAATATTTCGGAATATATGTCTCCATTATACTGTTGATGGACTTTTGGGTCATTTCCAGTTTTAATTGTTACAGACAGTGCTACCGGGAACATTCCGGTATGTGCTACCTGGTGTGTAAGCGTGCATTTTTGTAGGGTATGTACTTAGGAGAGGAGGTGCTAGCTAGTTCTGGGATTATGACATCTTTACATTTATCAGATAATTCCAGACTTTTCCAGTTTGCACTTACCTGATCAGTGTATGAGTCCCACCTTCTCCCTGTCATTGGCAGGCTTATTAATTTTGGCTAATCTGGTGAGAATATGGTGACAGTCGATGTGGTGCTAATTTGCCTTTTCCTGATGACTAAGTAGGTTGAGATCTTTTCCTGTTTTTGATCATTTGGGTTTTCTCTTTTGTGAAGTGTTGTTGAATCTTTTGCACATTTTTATACAGGGTTATTTGTGGGCGTTTTGTGTGTTCTGGATGCCAGTCCTTGTTGACGGCTTACTGTGTGCCCTGGCCGCTCACGGCCCTGCGGCAGGCTTCCCTCCTCCCCTCCTGGGCTCTAGCTCTGCTGTTCTCCCACCCGCGTTTAGACTTGCCGCCCACCCGGAGGGAGTTTAGTTTGTGTGTGTGGTGTGGGCCTGGCCTCCGGGTCAGTTCTTCAGGAAAGATGGCAGTTGTCCCGTTCTTGTCCCCTTGGTGCTACCTGTGTTGTCAGTGGAGTTGTCCACACGGGGGTGGGTGTGTTTGGGGTTTTTTGTTTTATCACGTTGATTTATATTCTACCCTTACGCCAATAGCACGCTCTTTTTTTTTTTTTTTTTTTTTTGCGGTACGCGGGCCTCTCACTGTTGTGGCCTCTCCCGCCGCGGCTCCGGGAGAGGCTCCGGGCTCCGGGCCGCGGCTCCGGATGCACAGGCTCAGCAGCCACGGCTCACGGGCCCAGCCACTCCGCGGCATGTGGGGTCTTCCCAGACCAGGGCACGAACCCGTGTCCCCTGCATCGGCAGGCGGACTCTCAACCACTGCGCCACCGGGGAAGCCCTTTTTTTTTTTTTTAAAGATTTTTTTGTTGTGGACAGTTTTTAAAGTCTTTATTGAATTTGTTACAGTGTTGCTTCTGTTTTATGTTTTGGTTTTTTGGCCTTGAGGCATGTGGGATCTTAGCTCCCCAACCAGGGATCGAACCCACACCCCCTGCATTGGAAGGCGAAGTCTTAACCACTGGACCGCAGGAAGTCCCAGCCACGCTCTCTGAATTGCTGTCGCTTTATAATCATCTTGACGTCCATTGAGAAAGTCTTCCTGTCTTGTCTCCTTCTTCCAGAATGTCTTGGCTTCTCTCGCCCTGGTATTTCAGTGTCAGTTTGTGTCAGGTGCCACAAACACACGTGTTGAGGGTTTGGTTATCGTTGCCTTGAGCAGTTTGAGGAGAATTAGCACGTTTGCATTACGGTGCCTTCTAGCAAATGGACATAATAGGTTCCTCCGTTCATTCAAATCTTTTTCAACCTCAGTACTGTTTTATAAGTTTCTGGGGGGAGACTTTGCGTATTTTTTGTAACACGTTTTCTTAGATATTTGGCATGTTTATTTAAATCTTATTATAAATAGTATCATTAAAATATTTGCTGTTTATTGATGGCACATAGATACTAAATGCTAATTGCGTATTGCTGTTATATCTGATAGCCTTGCTGATTTCAGTTATAGGATTCATGGTATGTGCAGTCACGTCTTCTGCAAATAATGACAGTTTTGTTTCTTATTGTTTTACCTTCTCTGCCGCTTTCACCCCAGTCGCATTGGCTGAGACTTTCAGTAAAAGGCAGCTGTCCTTGACTTACTCCTGCTCTCTGAGGGAAAGCTTTCAATATCTGACCATTAGTTATGATACCGCCTGTGGAATTTTTAAAGATGACTTTTAACAATCACATTAAGGAAGTTTCCTTTCATCCCAAATTTAAGAAGGATTTTTAAAATCCTGAATGGTAAATTATTTTAGTTTTTTTCACCTTTATTCTGTTAATGTGGCAAATTATGTTGATTTTCTGTTAAACCTCTTTGCATGGTTGCAGAGAGGTCATGATGCGTTTTTCTTTTTATAAATATCTGGATTCAGTTTGGAAATCTTTACGTGTTACAGTTACAGTTATTAACATCTTGAGTTGACCTTTCTATTTAGGCAAAGGCAGCGGTGTTTTGAGTTGACTATTTTTCTCATTTATTTCTCAGGCCCCACAGTTCACTTATCTCACAACGTTGTGCCCGAGTTTAGACTATTTACAGCAAAGGGCGTGTGGTTGCCGCGTGGTTGCCAAGGGGTGGGGAGGGTGAAGGACGGCTCTGTCTTCCTGCGTTGCTGCACCGCGCAGGGTGAGTGGGAGGGCTGCTTCCGGTTTGGGGTGGACTCAGGCGTTTCTGTCTTCCTCCCCCTCTCCCCCTGCCCTTCACTGTCCCGTGTATCATGTGCCGCGTTCCTCAGGGAAGCACCCACAGGGCTGGGCACCTTCAGGAGGGGTCCAGGCGCTCCCCTCCAGCCGCCCGTGGCTCTGCCAGGTTCCCTAACGTCTCCCTGACTGTCTCCTCTTGAGTGAAAGCAGAGATGAAGATGGACCCACCTCATGAATTGTTGTTGTAAAGGTTAAATGACTTATATGCCACTCTTATAAGGGATATAATTGAGACACATTCAAAGACATGAAAGCGCATTCACAGTGCAATGTTGGTTGCAAAAAGGGTGAAGTATGGTCCCATTTCTTGAAAATTGTGTGTGTGTGTGTGCGCGTGTGTGTGTGTGCGTGTGTGTGTGTGTGTGTGTGTGTGTGCGTGTGCGCGGCTGTGTGTGCGTGTGCGTGTGTGTGTGTGCGTGCGCGTGTGTGCGGCTGTGTGTATACGTGTATAACAGAAAGAATGCTTTTTTCAGCTGGCTTTTCTACATTCTAAATTTTCTATAATAAAATGCTGTTTTACTTTTCTGTTAAGAAAAAGAAATCTGTAAGTTGTTTTTAAGAGCAAACTTCATTGCAGCATTGTGCAAAATAATTATCAATTGGAAACTACCTGAATTTTCAGCAATAGAGTAATAATGGTATGTTAATGGGATGTTATGATTGCTACATTAAAATGTTAATTATTAGTTTCTTAAATTTTACATTGCTTAGTATTTTTATTTTATTTTAGGCAAACTTTGGAGTCGGAGTTTAAAACTAGCTTATACTCTACTTAATAAACTGACTAGTAAGAATGAACCACTACTTAAACCCGGAGACAGAGTAAGTAACCAAATGCATCTTTGTTGGAGTGAGTGAGAATGGAGACTAAAAATCTGTTTCATTGACATCAGTGTGCTCTCAGTTGTTCAGATTTACAGCATTAATACAAGGGATTTAAGTCAGCAATGAAAAAATACTAAATGTGGAAAAAGTTTGTGTTGATGTAGGTAAAATGATCGTTCCTTTTATTCTCCCTTATTGCCCCTTTCCTGATTCTTAAACCTCTTTTCTCTTTGACTTCATATGTGTTGATTTTAATAAAAATATTAATGTCAGATATTAATCAGTGCTACATTTCCAAAGCTGAAGTTTTGTGAAGAAACTTTGACCTTACTTTGAAGCTCTGTGTGTTTTATATTCATCTCCTTCCCTCTTCCATGTGGCCAGAACAGAACTCAGAGGAGGCTTGGGGCTCAGTTCCTCGTCCTGCACTGCCCAGCACGGTTGGCAATAGCCACAGGGGGCTGTTTAAATTAACCCAAATTAAAAGAAATTAGAGTTTTAGTTCCTTAGTTGCACGAGCCCCATTTCCAGGGTTCAGTCACTGCGTGTGGCTGACAACTAACTACCATATTTGATAGCTCGGAGAAAAAACGATTCCACCATTGTGGGAAGTTCTGCTACACAGCACTGCTCTAGGCAAACTGAGCCAGACTTGGGGAACCCTGGTGTAGCGGGAGGTCCAGCATGGTGAAAGCCAGCGTACTCAGCCGTGAAATCCCCAGTGAGAAAGGTTGCCTGAGGTCAGGTCACCCAGCAGGGAAGCTGCAGGTTGACAGGATGGTGTGGGGTTTCAGACTGCTCTCGAGTGCCTCAGTCTTTAATGTGGACCAGTAGCCAAGGACATTTATGGACCACGAAACTTCAATGTGAAAGAGCACAACCAAAGGGCAAAAAATGGGGAAAAAAAGAAAAGGGGAAAGTGGGGGGAGGGAGGGAGGAAGAGGAAGCAGACCTACTTGGAGGAAAGCTAGATACGGAAAACAGTTGTTTTTTTTTTTAAATTAGTCTTAATATCCCTGGAGATCTGAGGTGAAGATATTGCTCCATAAATCAACAAGAAGATGCTAGTGGGGGAGACCGAGATGGAAAGTAGGAAGGAAAAACGGTGCAGATTAGACTTGATCAAGAAGGCCGACATCTGACTAATAGGACTTCCAGAAAGAGAAGGGGGAACAGAGAGTAGAAAGTTTTTAATGCTAATGATGATGCAAGACTATACCCCGGAGCGGGGGGCGGGGGAGGGGTGAAGGACCGGCAGGCGGTGCGGGGACCCCCACCGAGGCGCTTATCCCAGTGCTGCGTAGGGCAGGGTGCAGGAACCTCGCGGCCTCCTGGGGAAAGTGGGCTGTGCACAGAGGCCGGCAACCCCAGGGGGCCTCAGTTTCTCAGTGTGGCACTAGGGGAGACAGCTGTGCTTCGGAAGCCCAGAGAGAGTGCGGTCTTCCTGGGCAGTCGACGGATGTGAGGGTGGGGCACCATTCTCAGACAGGCAGGACTCAGAAGACTGGGCTCTTTCTTGGGAAGCTCACAGAGGGAGCGCTCCCGCATACGAGTGAGTGGTCCAAACAGGAGAGCCACCAGGGTGGCCCAGGGTGACTGCGAGCTGCGGGCGAGGAGCAGCCGGACAGGACCAGAAGGGCGAGGCCCCAGGTGGGCAGGCTGGTCAGCAGCTGGTGAAACCCAGGAGCTTACCTGACTGGTTGGCTATTTAGAAATACTATTGACAGGTTTGACACACCCAGCGGGGCATTTCCGAGCAAGGTGGCCGGTGCACACAGAGGAAGGGAAGCCGGTGAAAGAGGCGGTGGCTGTCACCACCAGAGAGAAGGGGCACGCTTGGCTGTAGAAACGTAAACAGTACAGGAATGATTCCTTATGACACCTGGCGCTTTAGGACAAATCTGTCGGAACCCCTGACTTACGTTGTGCTTTAAAATGATTCTAAGAATCAGAAATTTCTTTCTCTTGAAGCAAGTTCTTGCAAGGACAAGGACTTCCAGATACTTCGTTGACTTGCAAGTGAATCCATGTAATTGGGTTAATTATAAAGGATTGATGAAATCACAGTTAGCGATTGACTTAGTTATTGGAAATGAATGGCAAGTTCATCCTCCTGTGATAATATACTTCATATAAGTGAACAAACACAACCTTTATAACAGATTCTCTAAGGACATGTATGTTCTACCAGACATCCAGTCTCTAGGCTAAAGGTCACAGTTCTTAATCGTGGGACAAATGCTATTAACACCAACTTTCAAAGGAGATCTTTGCCGTTTTCAACAAACTTATTAGAAACTTGATTTCCAGTCCTCAAGTACAGAATTTTTATACAGATACAGCTTAAATTTTGTCTTATGAAGTAGAGGGTTATTAATTATCCAAAGCCCTCGAAGGCCCTGTGTTAACGGTCCCCTCAAATACTATTCTGACTTATCATGTAGGTTTCAAGCACACTATTATTACAATATTTGGGACTTAGAAAAACCTCATCCCATAAATAGCTTTTTACTTAACCAGACATTATAAGAAATGGAAATTGGGATGATGGGAGAAGAGAAAGGTGGGGAATGAAGAGGGCTCAGTGTTTGTCTACAGTAACAGGAAATAAAACACATGTCCAGATACCTTCACACGTAAGACACAGCAGTGTGAGCATAGTATCGAAAAAGATAAGAGCGGTTGGCAAAAAGAGGATATAAAGCATGTTAAAAGTGGCTGTCTTGGGGAGTGGGGAAGGGTGATATGGGTGTTGCTTTTCGTTAGTACTTTTCGTCGTTTTGATTCTGTGTTTTAAAACTTTTTCATAAAAATAAAAATGTAAGGTAAATGTAATAGAATATGTAATTTAAACAGTGGCAGCATGATGACCAGGTGGGAGCAGGAAGTGGGCCCCCCCTGGAGACTCTGAGAGGGCAGCTGTAGGGGTCTTGCTGAGTTCTCTGCCCACCACCCTCCTCTGTTAATGTTTTGGTCTTGACTCTGTCCAAGTAAAACGTTGGTGTCAGGATTTTTTCTTTTGGAAGACCTTTTGATAGACTTTGATTCCTGGTTCCCTCCTCATGTCCAGTTGTTTTTCACCTGGGCTACTTGATGGTGGGTGATGGTCCATCGCGTCCTTCCCTGAGTCGCTGCTGCCCAGATGGTCAGAGTGGACGGAGCTGAACCTAGACCCCACGGGCAGACCCAGCTGCGCTTGCCTCTAGCCCCAGGAGTTTAACATTATTTTGTCGCATGCGAGGTAAAGACCGTAACCTAAAGACTGTGTATTAGAAGTTACATGGCTGCAGACACTTAAGGACCAAGGGGTTAGCACTCAAAGTAACGTTTTCTGTCTCAGCAGCAGGCATTCAGATGACTGAATTATTCACCAGTGGATTTCACGGTTTTCCTTTGTACTCTCGTAGGTGGCACTGGTGTTTCCTAATAGCGACCCTGTCATGTTCACTGTTGCGTTCTATGGGTGTCTCCTGGCAGAGCTGGTTCCTGTCCCCATCGAAGTGCCACTAACAAGAAAGGTAGCAAGCGCGGTGCAGGCCCCAGGTTCACGGTCTCTGAGGCTGCATCCTGAAGTCCACGCGTCCATTCGCAGGCCTTAGTCTCCTCACTCCAGGTGCCGTCTGGAGCCGGGGGACAGGCCGGCGGGTCTCAGAGAGATTAGAGCAGCTTCATCTCCAGACGCTCCTTTTATGTATCTCGCTGGTGACAAGGGCACTGGAACAGCTGTTGGTGGGGCCAGTATCACTTGCTTGAATTTCCCAACAGAAACTAACATTTTCTCCTCCAATGCATAGAAGTTGGGATTTGATGAGGTTTCGTTAAATCATTTCTCAAAATGGTGTGTTTACTGATAATAACTTTCATTTCTTGGGGATAAGTAAATCATTACAGAGATGTCTTTTAGCTCACTTGTAAGTGATAGTTTTAAACGTATGACATTCTCTTGCGTTTCTGTTCACTTCCATAACAGCGAGCAGCTTTCATCGCTGACAGATGACTTCTGGCCGGGGCAGGGGGCGGGTTGCTGGTGTTCTGGGTAGCTATTACATTTTAGGTATAAATGCCGGTAATCTGATTATTGAAGAATAGATCATTTTAGGAGTAGATTCCGCATGTATTTTAGAAAATCATAGTTTTCTATGGTATCCCAGTGTTCAGGCAGTTGTTCACATGAACATTATCAGCAAGAAATATTCAAGAATCCCAAAGGTGAAGCTTGTGAATAAAAGCAGTATATCCCGAAGGATAATATGTGATGAACAGATATTTGAATACCAGGATTCTTAGGGTAAAACTAGAGTTTGTAAAATTTATAAGAAGAAAATGATAAAACTCTACTGAAGGATATATTCTGTGTGGAAATAATTAAGATTGCTAAAGGTCAGGCCTGCCCATATTAATCAGTAAATTTCAAACACAAATCAAGTGTAAATTTCAATGCTGTTATGTTTGGAGTTTATTAAAACGGTATTAAATGTCATTTGCAAGAAAAAAGTTTGAGAAATTAGCCCATTACCCAGAACTTTATATGTCATGGCAGAAAATATATCTTTCAAATTTAAAAACAATTGTATTTTATTTGGATGAAAACATAGTATATACCTGTAGTATATACCTACACAGGGCTGAATTGTCCTAATTTTCCACGGGCTGAGAGAAGGAGTTCTGCTCTGTGTGAGCTGAGCACCTCTGCCTTCTCTGTTTCTGCAGGACGCTGGCAGCCAGCAGGTCGGGTTTCTGCTGGGCAGCTGTGGCGTCGCCCTGGCCCTGACCACGGACGCTTGTCAGAAAGGCCTGCCCAAGGCCCAGACGGGAGAGGTGGCGGCCTTCAAAGGTGGGCCTGTGGGCGGGCAGCATGCGGCCCAGTTCTCTGCCAAACCGGGCCCTCGGGCGTCCTTTCCTGTCAGTGACCGTTACAGAGACGGAAGGGCCTTCAGGAAAAGCGAGGCTGTGTTCTAGGCCTTGGGGAATCTTGCTCCTCGCCTGGGTCAGGCTCTCGACCTGTGCTGTCCAGCCTGGGGGCCACTGGCCGTCAGACATAAGTTCATAAAGGTTCAGTGAGGCGAGGCTCCTCAGCTGTCAGCAGCTCGGGCTGCATGTTGGGCGGCAGAGGCGCCGTTGCGGGGAGCAAAGACTCCTGACCCTCGCCTCTGCCGTGTCCCTGTCTGCACCCTCACAGGTTGGCCCCCCCTCACCTGGCTGGTGATAGACGGGAAGCACCTGACTAAGCCCCCCAAGGATTGGCACCCATCGGCGCAGGACGCGGGGGCCGGGACCGCCTACATCGAGGTAGCCACCTCGCCTGGCGAGGCTGAAACAGACCCCCGTGTTCAGGGCTTGTTCCCCGAGTGTAGCTGCTGCTGCTTAGATCACAGGCAACAGCTTCTGTGCTTTGCCTTCACCCCAGAAAGATGAGGTGTCTTGTGGGAACTCACTGAGATCCTCCCCTGGGGACCAGCCTGCGTGCCCTGTCGCCCTCGGTACCTGCCCAGGGTGACCCGACTTCAGCCGAGGGTGTCACCTCGAGGGCCTGGGCGTGAAGTGCGCTCCAGCTGAACCGATGGTTGGTGAAGGGGGACGGCCTCCAGAGACATCGCCTAACGAGCTTGTGCTTTTGAAATCTTTCAGTATAAAACCAGCAAAGAAGGCAGCACCGTGGGGGTCGCGGTGTCCCACGCATCCCTGCTGGCACAGTGCCACGCTCTGACCCAGGCATGCGGCTACTCAGAAGGTGAGGGTGTGGGGCGGCTCTCCAGCCGGGCGCAAGGCACCTGGACACTGTCCGCGTAGCATCTGCTGTTTAATCCAGGTCGTGCGGCTCGCGAGCTCGGGGCCTCTGCTCTCCTGGACAGGTGGAGTTTGGACATTGGCGTTACAGAGCGTGAAACCCACTCACTACCCATTGGTCTGTGCCCAGTGAGCTGAGGGGCAGCGCATTTTGCACTTTCTTATCGGGGCGCACTTTTTCGTACTGTTTTCTGTGGCTGGCTTTGGCCTAAGCTGTCACACACTCGGAGGTACCAGTGGAATATTTGTGGTCAGGGCTTGTCTCTTGGCAATGTACCGGCAGCTCCCTCTTCACTGTGAAATATCAGCTATGTAACGTAGAGAACTTTACTTCTTTCCACTAAAATACTGGAATTGAACAAAACTAGGAAGTAAATTGAGTGGTATGTGTAAAATCTGAAATATCAGTGTTTAGAAGCAAGGGCTAGCTGAGGGCACCGGGCAAGACTTCGGTGGACATTTGGAAAAGGATTTTAGGTGTGTTCGAGGGCCTGCGTAGTTTTTTTAATTCTGTCAAATCAGGTCCCCCGGTTTTCTTTTGCTTCAGATCCAGTGCTAACCATACATGTATCACCCCTAACGTGGGCTCTTTAGCCAACAAGGGAGCGTGTGTACAGTACTCTTAGCAGAACGCAGCAGCATTTCCTGGCACACAAACCAAGCTTCCTGTTCACTGTTGGGTGTTCCTCCTGTGGGTGCGCCTGGCAGCCCCAGGCTCTGCCCTCTGCCTGAGCTCTGAGCTCAGGGCTGTGCTGGAAGCGGCCCTGGGACCCCAGCTACCGCTGCGCCCTACAGCACGCGCGGCACAGCCTCTGGGAGAGAGAGTGGGCAGGAGGGAAGGAACATCTCTGAAGGGAAGTGACACGGGGCGCCTGTGACATTTCCCGGGGCTGCAGGATGACGTGAGAAGTGGGGGTGTGCGGGCGTAGGGTTGAGAGGTGAGAGACCTGCCACGGTCCTTCATCTCCACATCCAAGCCTGCAGCCTCTGGAGTGTATTCTGCTCCCTGTGTTTCCAGATTAGTGATCAGCAGATTCTCCGTTTTAATCCACAGTTGTATGACCTTCTACTTTTATGTTTTTCCAGTAATTTGAATAACCAAGTAACTTGATAACCAAGATTATTGATTGATTGGTGCATGGCATTTGGGAGCGCTGTGTATCTTTCCTAAAACTCTTATATGTTGATGATGTAATCATCTCAGGGTTTCTCTGAAAATGCACATGACTTGTGAGGAGGGTCACTCCCCACAAGTCATGGTTAAACACGTGGTTTAACCATCTTTGTCCTCTTTCAGCTGAAACATTAACAAATGTGCTGGATTTCAAAAGGGATGCCGGCCTGTGGCATGGAGTGTTAACAGTGAGTGCTGTGTCTAAACGACCTGACTGTTGGAGGGAGGGTTGCTAACGTTTCACGTCCATGGGTGACACCAAACCCTATCATAGCTGATGGAGTAACCCTTAGTCGTGTTGGTGTGAACGGTGTCTCTGGACTGAGCTGTCCTGTGAGCAGAGCTCTGATGCTCTCTGTGCCTTTCCTGGCGGGGCTCGTGCCCAGCCCCGACCGCTCGTCTCTTTGCAGAGTGTCATGAACAGGATGCATGTGGTCAGCATCCCATACGCGCTGATGAAGGCGAACCCACTCTCCTGGATTCAGAAAGTGTGTGCGTATAAAGGTAACGGAAATAGCACCATCTCTCCATTCATCCTTCATTAGAGAAGTCTCTTTGAATTCATCTTTGGCGATTAAGAAAAAATAAAGCAGCATGCAGAACCGCAAGCGTGTGTGGGCTGGGGCCAGGCTCCCCTAGAGCTGTGGTGGGTCTGAGTTGCCAGCGCTGGGGAGCTGGGGGGTCGTGGAGGACAGCTCTTCTCTGCAAGGGCCGTAGACTCCTAACTTTATTCCCTCACAGAAATGCTCCTAACTCTTAGTTCTTGAGGTGGTTTTGATTTGAAGTTAGGGCTCTTCAAGCTACCAGTAGCAAAGCTGTTTACTCAAAGCGGCTTATGACCCAGAGTGAGGGGGCTGCCCGTGGGGCCCAGCCTGCCCTGCTGTCCACCTGTGGTCAGCCGGTGCTTCCCCAGCACGGCCACACCTGCGTGGTCTGAGCGTCCCTCTGGCTCTGCTTCGGCGGAGCTCCGGGGCACCTGTAGTCACCCCTGAGGGGGACTCGGGCTTTCTTCGCACTGACTTGTCCCGGGTGGCCGTGTGCTTGCCGACTGCACCGATGATGGTGCCAGTTACCGATGTGGACATGGGCCGTGCTCTGCGGCGTGTTGGGCGCTGTCTCTGCTTACCCTGTCTAATGGAGGAGAACCAAAGTCTGGTGGGGCGTTTGGCGGGTGCCTCTGCTGGTGAGAGCAGGGCCGGGAATGAGGCCCAGCCCGTCTGTTCACATCGGGGGCCTCCCCGCAGCCCCACGTCCCCGGGCCCCCCAGCACAGGGCAGGCCCAGCCTCACGGCTGTGGGAGGGGCAGCTCGAGAGGGAGGGGCCGGTGTGGGGAGAGCAGAGAGGCTCCGAGAGAGAATCAGTTGCGAACGAGCGAGTTGATTTCTAGGTAGGCTGGGCGGGGAGGCCGGGCGGCAGGGAGCACCAGGCCTGCTCTGTGTGCACGCGCCCCTGACGCAGGCGCGTCCCCGCCCCCCCGCAGCCCGGGCCGCGCTGGTGAAGTCCCGCGACATGCACTGGTCCCTCTTGGCGCAGCGAGGTCAGAGGGACGTCAGCCTCAGCTCCCTGCGCCTGCTGGTCGTGGCCGACGGTGCGAACCCGTGTGAGTACCGCCTGCCCACCCCCGCCCCCGCGGGCCAGCTGCCGGGGCTCAGGGCTGAGCCGGAACGTGTTGGGTGCCCCGTGGACATGGGTGCGTCTCCTGCTCTGTGACTCGGGGTCTCGTGGTGACTCACAGGTGCGTCTCAGACGTGTTTGTCAGGCCTCTCCGTTTAAAGTGGTTTTGACACAGTGGACGGGAGGTCCGTGCCTGAGCGGGTCTGACCAGAGTGTAGATACAGCCAGAGCCCGGTTCAGGCTCCCAGCCTGTGGCCTGTGCCCCACTGCACTGGCGTGGCCGCTGCGCGTTCCCGGCCGCCCTGTGTCCTCCCGGGGAGTTTTTTCACTGCTTTAACACCTGTGTGTCACTGTTCGTGCACTGAATCCGCCCTGGACCAGAGGCTGCCTTTCATCTAATACCCTGTCCAGCTGTGGCCCCGACACTCGGGAGGGCACCCTACATTCTAGCACCCCAAAGCCTCTCGTTCCCTCCACCCACCCCGAACCCCGAGGGCCCCGCCGTCCTGCCTCCAAAGCACCAGGAGCTGCCGGCTTCTCCGAGCCTCCACTGCGGTGCACC
This sequence comes from Delphinus delphis, assembly GCF_949987515.2. Classification (NCBI taxonomy): domain Eukaryota; kingdom Metazoa; phylum Chordata; class Mammalia; order Artiodactyla; family Delphinidae; genus Delphinus; species Delphinus delphis. The sequence continues at coordinate 188,080 of NC_082686.1, read as the reverse complement.
CGTCGAGCCACCAGGAGCCCGTCCCGGGGATGCTGCCCCCCAGACCCCAGATCCCACCACTCCGAGTGCCCGTCACTTCCCTGTAGCTCCGAGCCCTCTGGACGGTCTTGTGTGTCCTCTGCTGGACACAAGGACCCATGACCAGGTCCCCTCCTTCCCTGGAGCCTCGCTGTGCAGAGAGAGGGTGCAGGTCATGGTGCAGCCCTGGGGCCCCAGTGGGTGCAGGGCTGTGCTGACTCAGGCCCTGAGCGGGCAGCACCCAGCCTCCTAGGAGCTGAGTTTTCGTGGCCCGGTGACACTGGCGGAGAAGCAGGGACAGAGAGCTAGGCTGTGCCCACAGGAGAGGCACGGCAGGGCCGCTTGGCAGAAGCTGCAGCTCCAAGGCACGCCCAGGAGAGGGCGCGCACGTGGCCGGGGCCTCAAGCGGTGGAAGGTTCGGCTGCGGCTCCATTAGTGCCCTGGGTCACCTCCCCCTTGGCAGAGCTGCCAGGAGGCGGGTGAGGCCGTGGGTTAGACCTCAGAGACAATGCGGGGCTGCGAGTTGGCTGCTTGTTTGCTGGTGATTTGAGAACGCGCCCTGTTTTTCATGGAAAGAGCCCCACCCCCTCCCCATGAGACTTCGACTGTGAGGTGAAGGGGTGCAGCCTCCAGGCCCAGCGCCGGGCGTCCCCCACGCCGCGTGCCCGTCGGCCTTGCACTCAGCTCTTGTGTCCACTCTGTCTCACGCAGGGTCCATATCCTCCTGTGACGCGTTCCTCAACGTCTTCCAGGCCAGAGGGCTGAGGCCGGAGGTGATCTGTCCCTGCGCCAGTTCCCCGGAGGCGCTCACGGTGGCCATCCGCAGGTAGACCATGCTGTAGACGCTTAGTTCTTCCTCGTTCAGCCGAATTACCTGTGGTAGCAGATTTGGTTGATCTGTTCCTGAGCAGGAGAAATCGAGAGCAGCGACTGGCCCTGGGCCCGTTTCCCAGGTGTGTTGGTGCTGTAATGGGGCAGCCCCAGGTGCCACATCCAGCAGCCTGTGTTGGCCGCACGTCCCACACCGGCCTGGTTTGTGGCGCAAGTTCGATAGCGGCTCCCTGGGTCGCGACCTCTGGATTCTTGCAGCACGCGGGCTGGTTTTCCCGAGCGTTCCTCCGATCAGGAAGGCCTTGTGTCCCGCAGTAAACACTGCAGCCAGGACTCGCCCCTATTCCGGGGCAGGGTGGCCGGCGGCCAGTGCGCATCAGCTGTGGACGGGGGTCTGTGCCTGTGGGACCCTTGACCTCCCAGTGGTGCCCCCAGCCCCACCGCCCCCAGGCTGCATTGTCTCTGGGCTCATCCATGTCGCTCCGCAGGTGTGCCCCTCGGCTCACCTTCCTGCCCACGTCGTCCACGCTGCCCTGAGCGCCATCCTCGGGTAGAGGGCAGCCAGCTGAGGGTGACTTAGTGTTAATTTTCCACCCTCAACTCAAATTAGCCTCAGCTGTGGTCTTGTGTTACGTCTGTGTATTTATAAATAGTGGTGTAAGTGATGGTAAAATTTTAGTAATAATTAGCATTGAAAACAACGTCTTTATTCTTTACAGACCATAAGGTGCTCTTCGTTCCCTTTGTTCTATGGTGATTTCTTGTGCTCAGCAGAGTAGTGTTTTCCCGCTGGAGAAGATATGACATTTGTTTCTCAGCATCCTGGTTCCTGCTGCTGCGAAACTAATCAGGCCCAAACTTGGCGTCGCAAACAGCAGCAGTCACTTTCCTCCCTCTCCTGCTTCCCACGGTCAGGAGTTGGGAAGGGCTGCTCAGGGCAGTTCTGCCGGTAGTTTGATGGTCTCGGGCTGGCACGGGCTGGGGAGCGGCCGGCGCTTCGTTGTTCGTGCGTGCGGTCCCAGGCTCTTTCCCCTGGCTTTGGTGCTCGCAGGCTTGCTCCCAGGAGGCGTGTCGCTCTGCTCACCTGCTGCTCGGGGCTCCGGGGGATGTCCCAGGACGGCCTGGTGGAAGCGTCCTTGCGGCCCACAGGGCCCCCCTGCAGAGGAGTGCGTGGGGTGGGGCGTCGTGCAGACCTGTGGAGATACATGCTGCCCCCCAGTGTCCTGCAGCCAACGTCCCCAGAGCCGGCGCAGACGGGCACCTGGCTGCTCATTGTCCTGTCGGCAGGGGGCCGTGGTCCTACGCCCACGGGCTCTTTTCCCTTGTCAGTTAATCAGTTTTGTTTCCAGGCCGCCTGACCTGGGGGGCCCTCCTCCAAGAAGAGCTGTGCTGTCGATGAGCTGCCTCAGTCACGGGGTGATCAGACTGGATGCGGAAGAGAAGCTCTCGGTCCTGACGGTTCAGGACGTCGGTCAGGTGATGCCTGGAGGTGAGGTCACAGCTGGGGATGGTCTTGTCCTGCGGCCGGGTGGCAGCAAAGGCTCTGGAGCACGCGAGCACCAGAGGGCTTCAGGTGATTCCCCATGTGAATTGGGATTTTAATTAGTAACATATTTTTTGCTTTTTGCCTCCCTTTGTATCAAGTTAAAGTTGTGCTGAAATACGAGGTGTGTCTATGGCCTGTGAACCGGACTCTGGTTCCCCACCGTTGGGGAAGTGGTGCCAGAGCTCGGGTTCTGGGTGCTCACTGCGCACCAGGCAGTCGTCACGCCTCTCTCGAGGCCAGGCGTCAATCTCAGACCCCTGGACGTCTGCAGGTAACCCGGTGATGAGACTGTCTCTACATCCTGACAAGGGCCTGTTAGGGGAGCAGCGTGGCCCTGAAGGTTCCCAGGGATCCCTGTGCTCCCAGAAAGGCCCCGGGCCCAGATGACGCATGCGTCGCGGGGTGTCTGTGCCGCCGTGGCAGCCGGCGAGCACAGGAAGGTGACGGCGCTGTGCCCTGAAGCTCCCCCGCAGGCGCGAGCACACGCGGGACCCTGCGCAGGGTCATGGGGGAGAGTTGAGAGCAGAGCCGGGCCCGGGAGGCCCTGCGGCACTGAGATGGGGAGCGCCCCTCACCGCAGTGACCCCGTGGCTGCTCCAGCTCCCCTCCTCCCCGTGCTGGCCCTCCTGGGCTCCGGGCAGCTGCCAACCCACCTGGGCACCTCCGGAGAGCGGCCCCATCTCTGCGCCAGTCGCCCCGTCTGCTGCTCTCCGGGGTACAGGGCCTGCGTGGGCGGGGCGTGAGCCGCCCACGCTCGGGGGACAGGCTGGGAACCAGTGGGAGGGCCACGGGCCGCGGTCTGGGCCTGTGCGTGTGCCAGAGGTCGGACACGTAGAACAAGGCGGGACGTTTGAGTTTGTTTCTAGTTCCACTTTCTTAGAAGCGTGAGTTGTGTTTTTTCCTTGCATAAGTCTACCAAAAATAAGGACTCAGCGGTTCTGTAGAGGCAGGAACTCCAGCATAAACATTTTATGAGGGGTAAAGAGCAGGGTCTTTCTGATTTTTAGTTGTTACGTGGCGAGCACAGTAATTCTTTAAAAGATGGTGAAATATTGTAATAGGTGATTCTTTTGATTGAAAGTATAAGGACTCTCGTTTTATTCTTAAACTTGGACCAGGTTCTGTGTGTGTGCACGCACTCCCTCAGGCACGTGTGTGCTCCCTCAGGGGTGTGTGTGGTGTGTGTGTGCACGTGCTCCCCTGGGGGGGGTGTGTGCGCATGCGTGCACACGCTCCCTCGGGTGTGTGTGTGTCTGTTGCCGGGATTGTTGCAGGTCTGAGTCGGTGAGGACCTGGGGGGTCTTGTTTTCGGCAGATGCGCAGCCTTCTCTGTGTCAGCCCCAGGGTTGTGTTAGCACGGCACGCCGGGGTTGTCCCTTTTGGTCTGGTTGTGGCGTGGGCAGGGTCTCTTGCATTAGAATGCAGGCGAGTGCGCGGATCTGGGGGGAAACGCACACGCAGCAGCGCCACCCTCCGCTGCCTGCCCTCCTGAGGCTCTGGGCCACAGGCGGCCGCATCGGCGGGCATGCTGCTTGGTGAAGACAGAAGGGGGTCATGGGGCCGCGGGAGGGGCCCACGCTCGGGGGGGGGGGGGTCGTCAGGCCTGGTGTGGGAGCCAGCCCGAAAGGCAAAGGTCTGAGCGGGTGGCACCGCCCATCTCCTGCGGGTTCAGGAGGGCGGTGCCGGGGGGGACGACAGAACCCACGTGACTGGGAGCATTTCTGTCACCTTCAGGCACCGCGTGTGGAACACGCAGGCTTGTGGCCAGAGGGGTGTGAGTGTCCAAGCCTGGAGCACACGAACTGTTCATGTCCACCCTGCAGAGGCCAAGCCCGCGGGTCTCTGGGGATGGCCCATCTCAGTGTCCTCTTTGTTCGTGCCCTTGAGGGTTGTTTTCTCTCTTTAGCTAACGTGTGTGTTGTGAAGGTAGAGGGGACCCCTTACCTCTGTAAAACCGATGAAGTTGGAGAAATCTGCGTCAACTCCAGCGCGACGGCGACAGCATACTATGGGCTGCTTGGGATCACAAAGAACATCTTTGAGGTCCGTGCCTGGTCCCTACTTTGTGCAGAGGTCGAGTCCGCAGCTGCGGAGGGGTGGGAGGGGACAGTGCGGCTCTCGGCAGTGCCCGCTCTGTCAGGCCAGCCCTGCGTGGGCACCTCGTGGCCCTAACGGATCCAGGTTGGCCCAGGGAAGCTGGCCTCTGGACTGGAGCCGTGGGGTCGTCAGGAGAGTCCAGCGAGTGCCCCCCAGACCCCGGGCTGGGACGGGACAGGCCGGGAGGGGGAGCACGGGCCGTGGAGGCCAGGAGCCTGAAGGGGGTCTCACCAGACGGCAGGGACTCTGGCCCTGGTGGGAGCCCCTTCCCCTCCAGGGAGACGCGGTGATGCCCGTCTGAGGAGCCACACCCGGCACGGGCAGCGCATGCCTGGCCCTCTCTCTCACCTGCCTGCCGCTCGCTTGGTCCCTGTGGACCACGCCTAACCTTGTCCTCCCCACTCTGTGCAGACTGTCCCAGTCACGGCAGGGGGCACGCCCGTCTCCGACAGACCTTTCACCAGGACGGGGCTGCTGGGCTTCATCGGGCCTGTGAGTATGTCCCGCTGGCAGCCCTGGGCCTGCAGATGGGCTCAGAGCTGGGGAGGGGTGCTGCTCTGCATCCCCTGTGCACAGGACCCCCCCAACAGAGTCCCGGCCTCCAGAACGTCACTGGGGCCAAGCTGGGGAGCCCTGTCTGTAGCGCAGGAGCATCAAGTCCTTAACAGACTTCACCCTCAGCTGCATTCCCATCTCTGACCTTTCCGGTGCTGATGCCTGCCCTGGGTGCTCCCTCGCCCCGCCCCGAAAGCCTGCCAGGCTTAGGGCCTCTTCACCCCTGGTGGCCCCTGCCTGGGTCTCCCTGTCACCGTGGGCAGGGGGCCCGCTGGCCCTGTCTGTGAGTTACTTGGTCTCCGAGCTGTCAGGTCTCTGTAGCAGGGCCTGAGCCACAGGGCCTGCCCACGTGTCCGGGGCCCGACCAGCGTCCTTGCCTTCAGGATAACCTGGTCTTCGTCGTGGGCAAGCTGGACGGGCTGATGGTGGTGGGGGTCCGCAGACACAACGCGGACGACATCGTGGCCACCGCACTGGCCGTGGAGCCCATGAAGTTTGTCTACAGAGGCAGGTGATGCGCTGCGGGTCCCCTTGCCATGCCTTTAGGTTCCTTCTCTAGCTAACCTTCGAGAGGTCTCCTGCAGTGGAAGGAAAGCCTGGTGATTTGAATACACAAAACCTAAAAATTCCTGTTCATCAGAGGAACTTCACAAAGAACAGGATGACATTTGCAGCGAGGATGCCAGAGTTGGAGTCCTCACCGCACACAGAGCTCATGGTTCCTTAGAGGGTGAGATCCAGACCTCGACCTGGGCACGGAGCACAGTGCGCGTGAGGGCGAGGGCACCTGGGCAGCTGCCGGAGAGCCTCGGGAGTGCGGGCTGGAGCGGAGGGCACCCTTTTGCCTGAAATCACCCGAGGCTGTTGTCTCCTGGAATAGAGTCAGTTCGCCTTCTCTGAATGTGTTAGGCAGTCACTTTACAGATTCTCATGTCCATAGAGCACGTAAGGGGGCCCCTGGCCCGGGCCCCGGGCGGCTGGGGCGGGGAGGGGGCACCCTGTCCAGCTTGTCCAGCTCTGAGCTCTCTTTGTCCTGGAGGAGGCAGCCCCTTCTCCTAGTTGGTCCACTCAGCCACTGCACTCCTTCACTGTATTCTTCTCAAGGTAGTGCTTTCGTTACTCAAGCTAAGGTGCCTATAAGCCTGGCTGGAGCCGTCCTTTGAATATACCTTAAAGAAACGATCAGGGAATTCTGCCAGTGGTAGGTGAGCATGGTCTGCCGGCCCTTCTCCGGGTCAGGATGACGGCCGCGAATAAGCACTCGGGAGAAACCAGCAGGGCGGGCAGGCCTGGTGGGTGCGTGCAGCCTGGAGCCGGGGCGCACAGGACTCACAGCAGAAACCGGAGACACCGTCAGTGCAAGTGTCCACCGAGCGGACTCCGGGGTAGCCCACGCCTGCTCCTGGGTGCGTTAGGGAGCCTCGCGTGGCCACCGACACCTGATGGCACCTGGAGGTGAAGCCGGCCCAGCGACTAGCGGGGGTGCAGGGTGGTCGCACTGGCGGATGGAGAGGTGGCCTACCTGCGTCCACCAGGGAGGAGCTGTGCACTGGACGCGGTCACGGCGTCCCGACAGGACAGTGTTTAGCAGATGGAGTAAATGTAGGGCAGAGGCGGCTGTAGAGTGAGCTGATAAGCTGGAAAGCCAGATAAAGAAATTTCTCCAGAAGTCAAGAAATAGAAAGTTTAAAAGAAAAATTAAGAGGGAAGCGGAGCAAGAAGGGCTGGCATCCTGAGAGCAGACTCGGTGGGGGATGCGTGTCTGGACCCTGAGGAAGGGGGCCCGTGGGGTGGGCCTCCAGCCAGCGTGCGTCAGACTCCCCGGCAGAGGGGCTGGAGCCAGAGGATGACAGTGCAGTAACGTTTTAAGTTTTTCAGAGGAACCTTTTTTTTTTTTTTTTTGCCGTACGCGGGCCTCTCACCGTTGTGGCCTCCTCTCCTGTTGTGGAGCACAGGCTCCGGACGCGCAGGTTCAGCGGCCATGGCTCACGGGCCCAGCCGCTCTGAGGCATGTGGTATCTTCCCGGACCGGGGCACGAGCCTGTGTCCCCTGCATTGGCAGGCGGACTCTCAACCACTGCGCCACCAGGGAAGCCCTAGAGGAACTTTTAACCTAGATTTTATATTCATCCCAAGATGTCACTTAATTGTGCAGTTGCAGTAAAAGTATTCTTGGGTACGTAAGGTTCAGAAGTTTTGTCACAAAAAGACCATGTTTGTGAAAACACTTTTGGGTGAGGTACTAAGAGAAACAAGATGTGTGAAAGTAAGGAAATGTTAATACTGGGTAAAGTTTGTTGCATTAAAGAGAGTGGGTGCACGTGTGCGTGTGTGTGTGCCTGTGCGTAGCGGCCAAAGGAGCAAGCCTGAGAAGGTAGGTCAGTGAGGGCCCAGAGCTAGCTTGGCAGCCGTGCCAGCAGGATGGGCGTGATGGGGAGACAGATGCTTGTCTCATAAAGAAAAAGAGAATCCACTCAAAGTCCAAAGGAAGAAAAAGGCAGCACAGAGAAAAGGAGAACATGTCGAACTTCTTCGATCAGACGTGAGACAGAAGACCACTGCCGTCAGCCACAGACAGGAGCAGAGTGATGGGTGATGCAAGATTTCGCCTGGACGAAGAAATAGATAATTAACAGAACTTCTCGACAGAGGCTTCTGCATAAAGAAGTACATCACATAGATTAACATTGCAATTAAGGAAAACGTTCTTTACAACGTGTGCCTGGTTGTTTGCTGTGCACTGACGTGCTCTCTGTTTTGTGAATCGAAACTTATTTCATCCACATTGGAGGAGGTTCGTGGCTGCTTCCTTTAAATTCTGTTGGACAACGTCTCCCTCCAGCCCTGCTGCGGCTTCCGTCTGGGCAGGACGGGGCGTCCGCGTCCCGGCCCCCCTTGCCGGGCCGTCATCTCTGTCCCTTCCTCCCCCAGGATCGCGGTGTTCTCCGTGACAGTGCTGCACGATGACCGGATCGTGCTGGTGGCAGAGCAGCGGCCCGACGCCTCAGAGGAGGACAGCTTCCAGTGGATGAGCCGTGTGCTACAGGTGGGGTGCGTGTGGGCACTGGCTGAGCGTGGGCTGACCCTCAAGGTGAGGGGTGGCCCCGCGGAGCTGCCATCCACCGGGGTGAGAGATGTAAACTTGCACGCATCGGTGTTTCCACTGCTGTGCTTTGAGAATTTCAAACGTGTAGCAAGGTGGAAGCATAGCCCAGTGAACCCTTCGCGCCTGGGCTGGGGCTCCGCGTGCTTCCCACCTCGTGACACCCGTTTGACACGCACGTGCCCTCGGCCTCACCCGCGTGCTGCGCACTGTCCTTCCCTACACGTCCACGTTTACATCCTTAAATAATGAACTAGATTCAACAAGTTCTTTTGCGGGGAAGGGAGTAAACTTTGCCTTCAGTAAAGAGCACAAACTAAGTGTCCACTCGGCTTTACTGAATGTAACTTCCATGTAGAAGGAGCCCATTTTCAAGTGTCCAGGTTGATGAGTTTTGACAAATGTACACACCCAGGTAACCACAGGTAAGAGCGCTCCCGTCTAACGGGGAACCGCTGGCTGCTTTGTGTCGCCGGGAATGAGCCCTGCCCCCTCCCTGGACGTCCGTGCAGATGAATCTCAGTGTGGGCTCCTGGTCTGGCATTCTTTCCCTTGGCATCACGTTTGTGTGGTTCCTCGTGGTGTGTGGATCAGTGGCTCATTCCTTTTTATTCCCAAGTTGTGTTCTTTTGCTTATCTGTTCACACCTTGGTGGACGTTGGGTTGTTAATTTTTGGCTATTGTGAATAAGGCTACTGTGGACAATAGTGTACAAATCTTTGGGTGAATTTCAGTCCTGGCGGCTTTTCAGGGAAGCCCTCTGGTGTACCGACAGCTCCGGTTGGTTTTGTGGCGTGTGCTCGGCCCCAGCCACCTAAGAAAGGACACTTGTACAGAGCAGACAAAGTCCAGCGTCAGGGAGGCCAGGGAGCTCTGAGCTTCAGAGGATCGGTTTTTCTACTAATATTTACAACGTTTATTTTTTGTTTGTTTGTTTTTGTGGTTTTTTTTTTGGCTGTATGCGGGCCTCTCACTGTTGTGGCCTCTCCCGTTGCGGAGCACAGGCTCCAGACGCGCAGGCTCAGCGGCCATGGCTCACGGGCCCAGCCGCTCCGCGGCATGTGGGATCCTCCCGGACCGGGGCACGAACCCGCGTCCCCTGCATCGGCAGGGGGACTCTCAACAACTGCGCCACCAGGGAAGCCCTACAACGTTTATTTTTAATGAAAATTTTTAATGTTTTGTTATGGAATATTTCTGATATACGAAACATACAAAGGAGAGTGTAACAACCCCTGTGTGTCCATCGCTGCTTCAGCAATGACCGACAGTCAAGGCCCCAGCCGTGCCCCGCCCATCCTCCCCGCTTCTCCCTCGGGAGTGCTTGGAAGCAAATCCCGGACTCACAGATTTTACCTGTAAATTTGAGTATGTCTTTCTTTAAAAAAGAAGTACCAGTATCACATCTTAAAAATTAACAATAAAATTTTTATTCAGGTATAATTGACATGTAACACTGTATTAGTTTCAGGTGTACCACATAATGATTTGATTTTGTATATATAGTGAAAGAGTCACTACCTCTAGTTAATGTCCGTCAACACACAGAGTTACAGAATTTTTTTCTCGTGGTGAGCACTTTTAAGATCTACTCTCTTAGCAACTTTGAAACACACAGCACAGCATTATTAACTACAGTCCCATGCTGTACATGGCATCCCCAGTACTTATCACCTTATAACTGGAAGTTTCTCCCTTTTGATGCCTTCACCCATTTCTCCCACCCCGCCACCCCTCACCTCTGGCAACCACCAATCTGTTCTCTATGTCTATGAGCTCATCTTTTTGTTTTTGTTTTTAGATTCTACATGTAAGAGATCATATGTTTTTGTCTTTCTTCATCTAATTTATCTCACTTAGCATAATACTATGAAGGTCCATCTATGTTGTTGCAAATGGCAAGATTTCATTCTTTTTTATGGCTGAGTAATATTCCTGTGTGTGTGTGTGTGTGTGTGTGTGTGTGTGTACCACAGTTTCTTTATCCATTCGTCCATTGATGGATGCTTAGGTATGTTGGCTATTGTAAATAATACCACAATGAACAGAGGGGTGCATGTATTTTTTTTAAGTTAGCATTTTGGTATTTTTTTATTCACTTATTTATTTGTTTTTGGCTGCATTGGGTCTTCGTTGCTGCATGCAGGCTTTCTCTAGTTGCAGTGAACAGGGGCTACTCTCTGTTGTGGTGTGTGGGCTTCTCATTGCAGTGGCTTCTCTGGTTGCAGAGCATGGGCTCTAGGCACATGGGCTTCAGTAGTTGTGGCTCTCGGGCTCTAGAGCACAGGCTCAGTAGTTGTGGCACAGGGGCTTAGTTGCTCCGTGGCCAGTGGGGTCTTCCCGGATCAGGGCTCGAACCTGTGCCCCTGCATTGGCAGGCGGATTCTTAACCACTGCGCCACCAGGGATGTCCAGCATTTTTGGTTTTTTTCCAATAAATACCCAGAAGTGGAATTGGTGGATCATATAGTAGTTCCATTTTTAGTTTTTTTTTTTTTTTTTTTTTGCAGTACGCGGGCCTCTCACTGTTGTGGCCTCTCCCGTTGCGGAGCACAGGCTCCGGACGCGCAGGCTCAGCGGCCATGGCTCACGGGCCCAGCCGCTCCACGGCATGTGGGATCTTCCCTGACCGGGGCACGAACCCGCGTCCCCTGCATTGGCAGGCGGACTCTCAACCACTGCGCCACCAGGGAAGCCCATTTTTAGTTTTTTGAGGAACCCCCATACTGTTCTCCATAGCAGCAGCACCAGTTTACTTTCCCACCAGCAGTGCACGAGGGCTGCCTTTTCCCCACATCCTCGCCAACACTTGTTGTTTCTTGTCCTTTTGATAATAGCCATTCCAACAGGTGTGAGGTGATATCTCATTGTGGTTTTGATTTGCATTTTCCTGATGATTAGTGATGTTTAGCATCTTTTTATATACCTGTTGGCCATTATATGTCTTCTTTGGAAAAATGTCTATTCAGGTCCTCTGCCCATTTTTTAATTGCATTATTTGATTTTTGTTTTTGTTTTATTTTGCTGTTGATTTGTATGGGTTTCTTATATATTTTGGATCTTAACCCTTATCAGATATATTATTTGCAAATATTTTCTCGCATTCAATAGGTTCCTTTCATTTTGTTGATGGTTTCCTTTGCTGTGCAGAAACCTTTTAGTTTGATGTAGTCCCACTTGTTTATTTTTGCTCTTGTTGCTTTCGCTTTTGGTGTCAAATCCAAAAAAATCATCACCAAGACTGATGTCAAGGAGTTTACCATAGCCTATGTTTTATTCTAGGAGTTTTACGGTTTCAGGTCTTACATTCAAGTCTTTAATCTATTTTGAATTAGTTTTGTGTGTGGTGTCCAGTTTTCCCGACACCATTCATTGAGGGGGCTCTCTTTCCCTGTTGTCTGTTCTTGTCTCCTTTGTTGTAAGTTAACTGACCACATATGTGTGGGATTATTCCTGGGCTCTCTATTCTGTTCCATTGATCTACATGTGTTTTTGTGCCAATACCATACTGTTTTGATTACTATAGCTTTATGATATTTGAAATCACTGAGCGTGATACTTCTAGCTTTGTACTTCTTTCTTAAGATTACTTTGACAATTCAGGGTCTTTTGTGGTTCCGTACAAATGTTAGTGTATTTTCTAGTTCTGTGAAAAATGTCATGGGTGTTTTGATATTGCATTAAATCTGAAGATGGCTTTGGGTAGTATGGACATTTCAACAATATTAATTCTTCCAATCCATGAACTCAGAATATCTTTCCATTTATTTGTATCTTTTTCAGTTTCTTTTATCAGTGTCTCATAGTTTTAAGTGTACATGTGTCCTTCACCTCCTTGGTTAAATTTATTCCTAGGTATTTTGTTCTTTTGGATGTAATTGTGTATATAATTTTATACATATATATATATATACACACATATATATAAAATTAAATATTTAGTCACTATTCAAATTTCCTGGGTTATCTAATGTTTAGTATGTGTGTTAAACTCAGGATCAAAATAAGGTAAAAATTGCACTTGGTGGGGCCAGGCTTTTGAGTCTTTTTTAATTTTTCATCTCACTATGAACTAGTGGATTATAGTTGTTGTATTTTTGACAGTGGTCAGTGGGAGCCTCTTCGGACTGGCTCTTGAGCCCTTTAGACACACCTCCTGGGTTCTTTGAGGCCACACCCGGGAACAGGAAGCTCGATTCCTGGGGAGGTGGTGCATTTTGTGTCCTAGACCCGACACTCCTGGGGCCCCGCTGCCTTCTAGGGGAAGTGGAATTTGGGCACTGTCTGGGAACTTGATGTTACTGGCTTTTTTCAGTGGACAGAGTAGGAGGTGATGTCTGCCTGCTTTGCAAGATTACCTGCATCATGGGTTTATGCTGCTAGTTCCAGCTCAAGACCTCAGGGTTTTTTCTTAAGTCACCGATCTTTCTCCACAATGAAAAATTGCAGTGGTGATACTTCCAGCAGAAGTACTCATATCCTGAGGCCACTCTGCACACAGCACAGTCTCCAAATAACCGTCTCCACACTACCTCTCAAATGTGAAATTTCCGAGCGCAGCTTAAGATGTTTTTTCAATTCTTTTTGCCCGTGGGACTGGATTAATGAAATTCCTGTGTTTAAAGTCACTATAAATAGATTCTCTCTGGGGCTGGGCTACCAACCTGATTCCACTTTGGTTGAGTTCGTTTTATTTTACTTTCAGTTGTTAGGGATTGCTTTTTTAAATTCTAAGTTTTTTGTGTGTAAAATATATACATGATTCCAAATTTGAAAGCAAGGTGTATTCAGAGGAGTCCAGCTTCTGCCTGCCTTGCTGTTCACTGCTTCTCCCACAGGAAGTCACTTAACTACCTTTACGGCTTTTTTTTAATGTGAGCAGTTACAGATTTATATTCGATTGTGTACATACACAGAACGTGTGTGTAAGTGATAGGAAATGCACACTCGCCTCGCCATGTTTCTCTTCTAGCAAAACGTCCCAGAGGTCACAGTTCCCCGTCTCATGCCCCCCCTTCCAGGCCATCGACAGCATCCACCAGGTGGGCGTGTACTGTCTGGCCCTGGTTCCTGCGAACACCTTGCCCAAGGCCCCTCTAGGAGGGATTCACGTTTCTGAAACCAAACAGCGCTTTCTGGAGGGGATGCTGCACCCGTGTAACGTGTTAATGTGCCCTCACACGTGTGTTACCAACCTTCCCAAGCCTCGCCAGAAGCAGCCAGGTTAGTGTACATCCCACAACACGTCTATTCTGTCTTCAGACTGCGGCAGCTACGCTTGTGTTTAACTGGTGCAGCCCTGTTGAACGCTCCATCTCTGGGGTCGGGGCTCAGAGCCAGAGCGAACGGCACACCGGGTCGGTCCCCACCTCCTGCCCCCCAGGGGAGAGCACAACCCCACGTCCCCAGCATGGGGGTTCCCCCCGCCTGTTAGCACCCACCCCAGGACTGGATTCAGGCCTGGCGTCTGAGCTGTGGAGGCTGCTCCCTGGGGGCAGAACTGATGCCCAAGAGCAGCCCTGGAGCTTGAAATCTAAAGCGCCACTGCGGCCACCATTGTGCCGTGGGGCGCCGGCCACGCCGAGGCCATGGGGCCTGTGGGTGCCGCACGTGCTGCTACTCGGCTCTGTCATCAGCCACAGTCACCGGGTTGATCTAGGAAGCCCCAACAAACGGTCAACTTCCCTTCCCTGGTTTAACTCTTATGTACAGTTTTTCATTCCTTTGGTAATGTAAATTTTTAGTAAATGCTAACCTTTGTTGATTATTACACACATAAAATACCATTAAATGAAACACAACCAGTAAAACAATGAGATAAATACATTAAGAGTTTAGCTGCGGCTGAGGTCAAATCATATCTCCCCAGGGCATCTGCCATGTGGTGAATGTCTCCATCTGGTTTGTTTGTAAGAGAGAGATTCTGTTTGTCACTTAGCATAACCCTTGTAGCTGGTTTCCCGAACACCTGTGTCATAGTGAAGAATTAAATGCCTGCCTGTTCAAATAAAAAGTTGTGTGATGATTACCTCTCAGACGGCACCCACCTCTCACTCGCAATCCCCCCTCGTTTTCTAGAGGTTGGGCCAGCCTCCATGGTTGTTGGGAACCTGGTCGCTGGGAAGAGAATCGCTCAGGCCTCGGGGAGGGAGCTGTCTCACCTGGAGGACAGTGACCAGGCGAGGAAGGTAAGGGTGGGTGGCTGGGGGGAGGAGGGGCCTCCCTGGCGGGTGGGAAGCCGCCAGCACTGAGCGCCCCCCGTGCGCCCCGCAGCTCCTGTTCCTGCCCGACGTGCTGCGCTGGCGGGCCAGCACCACGCCCGAGCACCTGCTCTTCCTGCTGCTCAGCGCCAAGGTGAGGCCGCCCACGCCTGCGGGCCACGCGCTGCCCGCCTAGGAGGGGGGCTGAGGTCTGTTTCCCAGCTGTGGCACTCAGGCTCAAGGCCTCACGTTTGGAGAACAGCAAGCCTTGGCACCCAGGCCCCGGCTGGCCTGCCTCTCTCTGTGGGAGCCTCAGCTTCCACACAAGCCACACAGTTACCTTCCTGTGGCTTTTATATTTAACAGGAAAATTCTCATTACCTTGTCTTTTGATTATGAATAGTATGCATGTAAGTACTCCTAAGTGAACTAAAAGGAAATGTTTATTTTGTAAAGATTAGGAATTTAGACCTTCTACATTTGTTGATAGCTTTAACATGACAAATACTGCTTACTGCCCTGATCCTGGGTACCTTTCAGCGGGCGTTACATGATACCAGGGGCTTCTAGGGTATAAAGGAGAAACTGTAAGTTGTGGGCCAGTAGACAAACTATGAAAACATGAAAAATAACAATGAAAACCCTGCATGACTCTCTGTCAGGCGCTCCCGGGCCAATGAGGACGCTTGTGCTCTGACGTCTTAGAAACACTGGCCTTGGGACTTCCCTGGTGGTCCAGTGGTTAAGACTCTGCACTCCCAATGCAGGGGGCCCAGGTTCAGTCCCTGGCTGGGGAACTCAGATCGTGCATGCCGCATGGTGCAGCCAAAAAACAACAGAAAGAGAAACACCAGCCTGGCTTTCAGTCCTGCTCATTACTGGCCACTGCTCCTTCATTCAAAAATATTGATTGCTGCCTGCTACATACACAGTGTTAAAGAAGACAGAAAAGGCCCCTGTTCGCCAGACAGTGAATTAAGTCTTCCTGTGGCTGATGGAACTCTAAAGCCAATAAGTAACAGTTGACCAAGATAAAGTCAGCTCATGGCGAGAAGCTGAAAATCAGTGCAGCCGGGGCTGTGAGGCGGCGAGGCCGGGGCACTGGGCTGACCCCAGGCGTGAGCCGTGAGGGGTGTGATGGGGCCCGTGATTCCGAGCGACTCCTCTGGATTGTAAGAGGGCAAGGGTGGGAGCAGCGGGCCAGGGGGCCGTGGTCCAGGCGAGAGATGGCCATTCAGAGAAGAGGACGTGGGGATGTAGACGCGTGTGAGGGGGGGTCAGAGGCAGGCCCGCGGGATCGAGGGTGGCCTGCGTGGGGGCTGAGCGCCTGTGCAGATGGAGCACTTCCCAGGGAGAAGGGGGCTGTGGGTGGGCGTGTCCAGAGACACCACCAGGAGCACAGTCAGCCGAGAAGACCCCATGATCGTCTTTAAAGCTCAGAGCTCAGGAGGAACCAACAGAAGACCACCTGGCCTTCTCCAGGTGCATTCCAAAAACTTGTAAGTTTTTGCACTTCTTTTGGCTTGTCAACCTTCTGAGGTTTGAATTGTCCTTAGGTCTCCAAGGATATGCCGGCTTTCGACCCGGGAGGAGGCCTGTGCCTAGCAGGTGGTGTCCCTGGCACGAGGTGGCCCCTAGCCTTGGGGACTGGGGGGGCTCTGGGCCTTTGGGCTCCCGGTGCGTGCCTGGCATGGCGCTCTGTACCTCGGCTTGGGTGTGAGGAGAGTCTGACCAGCTGTGCAAAGCCCCCGGACCTGCGTGGTGCGACCTCGGCCAAGGAGCAGTGAGGGATTTGGACGCTGCACCGGGCTGTCCTGGAGGCCGGTGGTGGTTAGGCCGAGTGGCGCTGTACTTCTCCTGAGAAGGACCGAGAGAGCTGTGAGCCCTGACTCGGGTCGGCAAGGGGAGGGAGGGTCAGCTCGGAGCTGGTCCCTGGCCCAGCTCTCCTCCGCAGAGGCCCAGGTGCAGGGTGCCCCACCAGCCACTCGTCCGCCCAGGCTCCCTGAAAGAGCAGCCTGTGGCGACCCAGGCCCCAGGACCTGGTGGATGGGGTGCCTGAACATGCATCAGGGTTCAGTTTAGGGGCCTGTATTTACTGTTTCTCATTTGCTTGTGTGTGTTTATATTCAAGATAAGGGTTGCTTTTAGGGAGGGAGAGGATGGAACTGGGGGTGTATGTAGAGTGGTGGTGATTTATTTTATAAAAGAGACATTGAAACAACGTGGCAAAATACTAGGTAATGAAAAACTGGATATTTATTACATTATTCTTTATACTACTGTTATATTTAAAATATTTTATCATAATGGCCAAAAGGGTTTTCTTCAGTCGCCAAGTCTTTGACCGTGGTGGACAACCAGGCTCTGAGAAGACTGCAGATGGGTCTGGAGTGGCACCTGTCCTGGTTCCTGACCACAGGGGCTCAGACACGGGCTGTGCGCGGAGTGTCCATGGGTCGTCCCCTGCCCCCCGCTCAGCAGTGCCCACGATTGCTTTCCTAGGGCACAGTCACCAGCACCACCACCTGCATCCAGCTGCACAAGAAGGCTGAGAGAGTGGCCGCTGCTCTGATGGAGAAGGCCAGGCTGACCACCGGGGCCCACGTGGCCCTGGTCTACCCCCCAGGTGAGGACCTGCCGGCCTGCCCTCTGCCCGTGCCCACCCTGCGCTCCCGTCACGCGTGCCTCCACCCCTGTGAGCACTTGTGTGTAATTGTGAGTCCACTCTTGCCTGTCTTAGTGCAGCCTTTCCTTTCTGTTTGCTTTCTTCATCTGGCTGTTCTTCCCGTATCTCTCCCCTTTGTTTTATTACTAGAAAGCAAACACCCTTGTAACCACCAACCAGGTCGAGAAATGGATCTTTGCTTTTCCCGTCCCAACCACCTCCTCCCTTCTCCAACAGTAGCCTCTGTCCTGACCTCTGTGGTCACCATTTCTTCCATTTCTCCGTAGTTTGATCACCCAGATGAGCGTCCTAGTCATCACAGTTTAGTCTGCCGATTTTCTTTAAATCTGATATATTTTTAAGTCTCCTTTAACCTGCAGGCTGCCCTCTGTCCATCTCTTCTGTGGCCCTGGAGCGTCTCCGCCGTCTGGAGTGGCTCCGTGTATGCCGCCGGCCTGGGCTCCCACAGGGAACCCGGGGTCAGACTCCCTCGCAAGACCCTAAGGCT
Organism: Delphinus delphis; assembly: GCF_949987515.2. Lineage (NCBI taxonomy): Eukaryota > Metazoa > Chordata > Mammalia > Artiodactyla > Delphinidae > Delphinus > Delphinus delphis. The sequence goes on along the minus strand of NC_082686.1, from coordinate 170,557 downwards.
GTTTCTTTCTTTTGCGGAATTAGCACGCTAGCAGCCATTGACATTCTCTGTCCCGCGTTCATTAACGCTTTAAGGGTCACTAAATAGTGGTGTTCTGTCCTTTCTTTTTCACTTATCAGCCGTAAACTATAAACAGACACTTGCCCTCGTTAGTATCTGGTCACCCAGTGGTAGAATTCAGCTGTGAAAGGTAGAGTAAGTGTTGCTTCTTTCGTTCTATCAATGAAATGAATTCTGTTTCTTGTCGCACCCTAGTGGGAGCTTGCTCCCACGTCCTCGGGTGTGACCTCTCGTCCTAATGCCTCCTGCTGTCTGCTGGGACCAGGTGCCCCGGCCAGTTCTCCGTGGAGCCTGGTGTTCACAGCACCAGTTTGGGCCAGGGGCTCGTCCCTCCTGGGCTGGCCGCTGGCCGTTGGCCCTTTCCTTGAACAGAGGTCTGATTTAAAATGAGTATAATAATTATATCTTGGAGACAGGCAGTGGCTCATGAGTTCATACTGCTGCACCTGATCAGATTCAGGGTTACAGGCTTTTACTGAACCCTTCTTGACGTTCCGTCTGCTTTACGCCTGTGTCTCCCTTCTTCCCTACTGAGAATCCTGATTCTCCAGGATGGGAGTCGATAGAATTCAAATATCCCAAGATCACTCACTTGCTTTATCCTGTGTCACAAGCAGCACCTCCAAAATAACGGTAGTAATACGTGACCACCTGTGTGATTTTTGAAAGCAGCTTAAATATTTTCACACGTGCTTTCTCCACCCGTTTTCCCTGTAGCTGTGCTCTCTGTGTCACCGGGGCGGGTGGGGCTGGGGGCCTGCCAAGCCGGCCTCTCCTCACCCTCAGTCCCAGTGACTGCGTTCAGTCTCTTTCTGCCACGCTGGTTCTCTAATTGGTTTCTCAGGAAGGTTCATTGGAACAGTATCCCCTGAGTTCTTGCTTGTTGGTAACAGTCTGTACACTTCGTAATGAAAGTTGTTTTTGCTAGATAAAAAAATCCCTGGCTCACATTTTCTTTTCTTGAGCCTCTCAAATATGTGTCCATTTTCTCCTGGCCTTAAGCATCAAGTCTGACGATAATCTAATTTTCTTCCTCTTATGAGTCACTGGCCTTTTTGCTCTAGGTGCCAAAAGGACATTTTTTTTCCCTTCTTAAAGTCCGGCATATGGTTGTAACATTGATTATTACAGGGCGGCATTCTCTTACCTAAGGTATCTTTGGAAGGCAGCTACGCTCACCACTATACCATCAATGCCGTACAATGTATAAAGTATCTTTAAATAAGAAGATGCAAATCTTTTTTTTTTTTTTTTTTAATTTCAAGGAAGTTTTCTAGAACCGTAGTCTTTTCTCTGTCCCTTCCCTTGCTTTGATTTTCTTCACATCTCCTGACTGCTCCCGTGGCCCACGTGTTAGGTCTTCTCTGTCGTTTTCCCCAGGAGTGTCTCCGTTGAGTTTCCAGTCTCGTCCTCTTCGTGGTTTCTGTGTCCATTGTCTTGTTTGCTCTTGGGCTCCTTCTAGTTCCATCTTCGTTTCTGAAATGATTTTTTTATAATTTCTACTTCTTTCCTCATTTCTTTTTTCTAGTTCTGATTTTGGTTATTCTTTCATATCTTGCATCATTTTCTTAATGCATTTTAGCACATGTTAAAATGGGCTGCAGTTCTTATCTGCTGACCTTGTCTGGACAGATGACCATCTGCCCCTGATTCTTTTCCTTGTACCTTGGGTGGGACTTGGCCCCCGGGCCATCCACACGGACCCCCCACCCCTCCCGTCTCCTTCTGCGCCCCACACCCTGAGCCCCGAGCCCCACTCCGTGGGCCTCTCTGTGTTGGGCTGGATTGCTGGCCCCAAACCCTCATGGCTGCTCACTGGCGCTGGTGAGTGGGTGAACGGTTTCCGTCCCTCGCCCTGCTCTCTGATCAGACCCACAGTTGTGGGAACAAGATGCCTGCGCCTCCCCAGTCGGGATGTCTGGGCCTCCTGGGGGCTCCCAGCCCTCCCAGCTCCCTCCGGTGCCACCTGGCTCCTGTGGAATCCCCTCACTCTGCCCAGTGCGGCCCCTATAGCCCGTCTTCCCCGTCGGCGCCCGCTCTGCCTCTCCTGCCTTATCTTGGGGTCCTGGCTCTGGGAGTTTGCTGCTTGGCTGTTAGGGGATGCTTTTCTCCTGCGTCTGGCGCATGGGTGGTGGCACTCGGAAGACCTTTCCCTTTCCCTTTCCTGGGCGGCCTGGGCCTTCGCTGGAACAGGAATCACAGGTTTCTCTGGCGTGGCAGGTGCTTCCCCAGGGTTGTAGGTGATTTTCTTTTTTCCCCCTTTTATAAGTCTGTTGTTGTTTTGCCTGGAAGCTTGTTAGTTCTAGTTCAGGAATTTTACTGGGAAACGCCTGGGTCTAGGTCCTCTCTCACTTTCCTGCCCACTTAATCTTCATCTCAGGAAACTGTTCTTTTTCGTTACTGCCTTTTCTCCCTCTTTTTCATGCTTCTGGAACTCCTGACTCAGGTTTTGAGTACCGTCTCTTTTCAGTGTGTCTGGCAGGACACGACTTGTGCTGGGCACTTTCTCTCTGCTTGTGGGATCTGGGGGCCTCTTCCCAGGGCGCTGCCATGGAGGGCTCCCTGCCCGGCAGCCAGGGCGAGCTGGCGGCCCGGCCTGTTTCTGGACGTGGACGCGTGACGGCTCGGACACCTCGGGCTCCCACTGGCGTTACAGTTACGCTGCTCTTTCCGGTCCCGGGAACGTGCGGTCATTTCTCTCCAGGACTGATTGCATCTCCCACTCTTCTCGTCTCCCTGGCCTCAGTGTGAGGCAGACATCTCCCCGGCCGAGATGAGGCCAGGGACACAGCCGCTCGGGAGCCCCGGCCATCACCATCCACACCCGGCGGAGAGCCTGGGAGGACCACGGCCATGCAGGGGCTCCGGGCTGCAGCTGCAGGCGTGCAACGTGAGGACATGCTGGGGGTGAGGGTTGCTGAAGTAACAGGAGAATAGGAGAAAAAACGGAAGGAGGCCCAACGCCTCTCTCTCTTTGGGGCATGTTTAACACTGTTTATAAAAAATTTTTAGTGAATAAAGGAAAATGCTTGTTGAAGTCCTGAATTTACAACCTTACCAGCAGGTGGAGAGTATAATGAATAGCTGGAGGGCAGATCCCACCCTGCTTGAAGTTTTGCAGATGCACACCGGTGTGTGTGTGCACGTGTGTGTGTGTGTGCGCGTGCGCACGTGTTGTGCATTCCCTGGTTTACCGTGAGGGGCCAGGACTTTCTCCTTACAGGGGTGTGTGGCCCTGGGGTGACTCTCTGGGAGCTGCAGGTGGGGTGCGGGCAGGGACAGGGCTGCCCCGCATGTTCGCCTGGTGATGCCAGGACAAGAGGAGATGCACACGCAGGGACGGCAGGAGCTAGATGAGCTCGTGGAAGTGAGTTGCTGATGGTGCTTTCGTGTGTTCAGTTTGGTGATACCTTTGTGGCGCGTTGGGCAGAGTGGCCCTGCTGGGTGTGAGGATGCTCACACGCGTGTCGACCTGCCTGCTGGCTCTGTCTCCTGGGTGGTCCCTGGTGGGTGGGCTCAGGCCCGTAAAGATGACCGTGCTGAGTACCCCTGGCCCTGATGGAGCATCGTGAACTTGTAATCTGGTGAAACCCGTGAGCTGGGTTAAACGTTGTGTATTTATTTTGACCCTGGAATCAAAACAGCCTGAGACTGGTGTCTGGTAGCCAGATGTTGTCAGGCAGTGCCTTGTGTGATTTGAGGACAACATCTGGAGGAGTCTCCAGGGTGTGGGACTCAGGTGTCCTCAAGTCGGACTGAGTTCAAGAGGGGAAGATGGGTTTTAAGTGTGGTACAGTTCCCCCCCAACTTGAAACACATGAAAGAGTTGAAGGAGCAGCCAGTGGTCCCACGTTGTGGCGCGGGGTTGAGAGCGGGGCAGGGACATCCTGGCCCATCCCCAGGGGTGTGGGCCTCCCTGGAGAAGCGGCCAGGCCCCCCATGTCAGGGCGCAGATGCACGCGAGAGGTGCAGGGCTTCCGGGTGGGCAGCTCGCCCACCCGCCCTCCATGGCCTCCTCTGGGCCGTGACTGCGCCCCCCGCCCCCCCGGCCTCCCCGTGTCTGGGCGGGGGGTGACCTGCAGCGGGGTGGCTCTCTGTCCCTCCGTAACAGCGCTGTTCGGTGCACACCGTTAGTGTGGGGGAGGGTGGTTTTGTTCAGGCACAGCAGGTGAGGCCCCTGGTCTTTCTCGTGGATCCATGGCCCTGGACATGGAGAGCAGCCTTTGACCCGCTGACGCCCTCTGACCATGTGTCTCCCCAGGGGTGGACCTCATTGCCGCCTTCTACGGCTGCCTGTACTGCGGCTGCGTGCCCGTCACTGTGCGGCCCCCGCACCCCCAGAACCTCGCCACCACACTTCCCACCGTCAAGATGATTGTGGAGGTAGGCAGGCACCACGGCCGGCAGGGCGGACCTGACCGTGGGCCCGTGTGCAGTTCGCTCCCAGGCGCCGAGTCTCACTTGTGCCTTCAACCCCTGTGCCCTGAAGGTCAGCAAGTCTGCGTGCGTACTCACGACGCAGGCCATCACGCGGCTGCTCAAGTCCAAAGAAGCACTGGCCGCCGTGGATGTCAGGACCTGGCCGACCATTCTAGATACAGGTGCGCGTCCTCGCTGCGTTGGTGTGCTCGCTGGCCCCGCCAGGATCAGCCCCCTTTCCTTCCTTTGTTGTAGGGATTGCGTTGTCGCCACGTAAACATAAAGGTTGGCTAAGAGCAGCTTAGCAGCTTCAGTAAATGGTGAGAGGCTACTAACAGGAGGCTCGCCGGCTGGGTGCCTGACAGCCTATGTCCACCAGCTCGAGCCTAGAGCCGGGCGCGCAGAACGGAGGGCGGCTGGTGGGGAGCAGAGGTCCTTCCAAGGCCCGGCGCCTGTGGACGAGCTCCCCTTGCTGCCTTTCATGCCCGCGCAGCGGTTGGCAGTTGCGGGGACATAGACGGTGCCCACAGCACACACACACCCGTCCTGGGTCCCCATCATGGGTGTGTGCTCCCGTGCCCCAGGAAATACTTGTGGGCCCCCTCTGCCTTGGCCTGTTGGGTCAACCATCAAGACACCCCAAACCAGCAGCACCCTCCAGGCTCCATCGGTAACTCGAGGTGCACGGCCACATGGGTGCCAGCCGGCAAGCAGAGAGGGGTCCCTCCTTCCCCATCGCACCTGGTGGGTATAGGTGCCTGTCCTTGCCCACCAGGGCACTGCCCACGAGAGGAAGTCAGGGACCGTGTTGTCAGTGGCCACCTGCCTGATACCAGCAACAGGCACGGGGAGCTGGTCCAGGGCGGCTGGCGGGGTGCCCAGGGGTGGGCCCGGGAGCAGATGGGCTCCAGGGAGTCCCCTCACCTCACCCGCTCCCTGCCCTCGCCTCGCCTGTGCCCACCTGTGCGTGGTCAGTGCTGTGCCCATCTCATGGTCCTGAAGGAATGCGATGAAGCACCCAGATCCCTGGGGGCCCATCCTTAGCACTTACTGTGCACAGAGATGTCGGTAATCCTGGCTCCATCACAGGCTCCGGGACCCTGGCCAAGTCCCTGCTCCTCTGAGCTTTCCTGTGGGGCTCTCTCGGCCCATCTCCAGCCCTCCGTGTCCACCTCGTCCCCTGTCCCCATCCCCACATGCTCGGCGTGGTCGCGAGGGTCCGTTCCACGTGACCTTCTCTGCGTGCACACGCGGCCTGCTCTCCCGCAGCCTGACTTCTGCTCTGAGCTCCCCAGCTCCCCAGGTGCGTCCTGTCTCCTCTCTCCCCACGAGAACCTGAGCTAGCATCCACGCCACCCATGTCTCCTGACCGACAGATGACATACCCAAGAAGAAGGTGGCCAGCATCTTCAGGCCCCCGTCCCCAGACGTGCTCGCATACTTGGACTTCAGCGTGTCGACCACGGGGATCCTGGCGGGTGTGAAGGTGGGTCCTCTGGCTGGAGCTCCCCTCCACTCCGGCCCCTGACACAGTGGGCGGGCAAAGGGCAGAAGGGTGTTGGCTGCAGGTCTGTGCAGGCCCTTCCTCCTCCCAGAGCTTAAAGCAGCAGTTTTGCTCCTTAAAGTTTGTGTTAAATACCAATATACCCCAGGATTAGGTTAGCCTGAGAGTGATGCGTATTTTAGTGTTTTATGGTAACGTCTAAACTTTCTGATTCATGAGTATCTGGCCTCGAGGACCAGGCGACTTGGATGAGTCTGTCACATTAGCAGGCACCAAACGCTCCACTAAAGGTCTCTATTACCCTGAACTTTCGCCTAGAAGATTCCTAGTGTGCCGTGCCTGGGTACTGATTGGTGTGTGTGGGATTGGGGCCAGCCACCCTTGCGGGAAGTGAAGGTGTCCGGCTGCTGTGGGCAGCAGGCACTGCCGTCAGCCCTCCCTCTTCCCTCACATCACTGAGCAGAGCTTTCCTTTCACCCCTTAAGATGTCGCACGCAGCCACCAGCGCCCTGTGCCGCTCCATCAAGCTGCAGTGTGAGCTGTACCCCTCCAGGCAGATCGCCATCTGCCTCGACCCCTACTGTGGCCTCGGCTTTGCCCTGTGGTGTCTGTGCAGGTGAGTGTGCAGATAGAATGTGCAGGTGAGTGGAGGGTGAGTGTGCAGGTGAGTGGAGGGTGGGTGTGCGGGGGAGTGGAGCTGAGTGTGCAGGGGAGTGGAGGGTGAGTGTGCAGGTAGAACCCCCCCACTCCTTACCCCACCCCCAGCTGAATTGCTTCTTCAGACGTCCCCTTTCTAAGGTACATTTTTGACGCCCACCAAGCAGAGGATACATGTGTGAGTGGGTTGGTTTGTGTGGGTGTTTGGTGGGTTGGAGTTCGGGTCTGAAATTGAGTAAAAGAGTAAAAATGCCTTTTTATTAAGTGCACACTCTCCGTTACTACTAATTCCATCCAGAACAGGGAAGTAGGAACCCATCTTTGTAAGCAGAACCCCGTCCCTGCCGGCTGGCCCATCCCTGACAGCGACCCTGGATCCTTGAGTGCTGGTGGCGGGACCTGCGCCCCCAAGTTTTCTACTGAAAGCCCCACTCGGCCAGAGCAGAAAGGGTGGGCTCTGCCGGGAAGGGCAGTGTCCTTGACGGGAGAGGCGCCCACACGCGTGCTGACCCCGCCCCTGTCGCTGTCGCAGTGTCTACTCGGGACACCAGTCGGTGCTGGTGCCCCCACCGGAGCTGGAGACCAACGTGTCCCTGTGGCTGTGGGCTGTCAGCCAGTACAAGGCCCGTGTCACCTTCTGCTCCTACTCGGTGATGGAGATGTGCGCCCGGGGCCTGGGCACGCAGACAGCGGTGCTCAGGGTGCGTGCCGTCCGGGCCTGGAGAGAGCCCCGGACCTCTCCCAGCAGCCGAAAACCCTCCCGGGGCGCCCCGCCCCCTGCTGTGAGCTCCCCACCCCGACACACACCCATGGTGCACTTCCTGGGAGGAGAGGGGGGCGGGCGCAGGGCAGGGTGGGCCCGACCCCGGGTCTCCGAGGCCTCAGGGGCCGGAGCCGAGAGGGCGGAGCGGGGGAGACAGAACCGAGGAGGCGGGGCTCGAGCAGCTTGGCCTTTACGCTCAGACCCGGCGGTGTGCGCCCACTCTTCCCACAGATGAAGGGCGTGAACCTGTCGTGCGTGCGCACCTGCATGGTGGTGGCCGAGGAGCGGCCCAGGATCGCACTCACACAGTCCTTCTCCAAGCTGTTCAGGGACCTGGGTCTGCCTGCACGTGCTGTGAGCACCACGTTTGGCTGCAGGGTCAACGTGGCCATCTGCCTCCAGGTAGGCGGCAGGGTTTCCCGCTGGGCGCCACGTGCACACGCTGCGCTTCTCCGTCGGCCTTGGGTACTTTCTGGTCCTCCCAGCCTTTGATGTTGCGTTTTCCAAATAGCACGTTAGCTTTGAGAGCTGAGCATTTTACTTTAAAAGATACTCTGTTCTTGATGAACAAAGACTTACTTGAAAAAATCAAAATGTTTTTGACCAGTGACTATTATCTGGAAGAATTTCTAAGTTGGATATGGTATGCAATTAATATTCTAAAGCAAGAATAACCTAATTGTTTTTAAGACATCTAGCAATTTTAAATGGAAACATTAACGAGTGTGATAGTTTATATTGCCCAGAATTCCTTTTTGGTACATTAAGATATTTTACTTATTAAAAGGAAACGAAGTTTCAGAACAGCTCACTCCAGTGCAGCGCTGTTTACTGCTGCTGAATGCAGGGGACTCTGCCTGTTCTCCAGACTCCTACTAGTACCTCAGTCCCACTTCTTTCTAAACCACGTTGCATGCCTCACGCACCCACGTTCAGGAGTTGTTGGGAGGAAAGGCCTCAGGGGAACCACAGTTCCTCATCCCCAAGCCCGTACTGGCCGGTGCCTGCCGGACACAGGGAGGGTCTCGACTGCAGAGGCGGGCATCCTGTTGTTCTGGTGTTCCTGCGACAGCCTCTCCACAATGGAGACGGCTGACCATCTCGCTTGGACCCTTGCTGAGTGGCAGGAGGAGCGGGGTGGTCCCTCGTGAGGTCCTCCCATTGTAGACAGTGCGACTGCACCTCGGCTGCTGGCGCAGGGTCGGTGGCTGTCAGCGCAGCCCTTCTGTCTGCTCAACGTCTGGCAGCCCGGCCCCTCCTTCCTGGAAACGCGATGGCATCTGTGTTGCTTATCAGCACGTGGGCAGCAGAAGTCTTGCTGGGACGTTCTTGGTTTGCACTTGGAGATGCAGTGGCGCGCTTTGCTCTCTCTCGGCTGTGCTTCTCACGTGCCTGTGCTCTCTGTGTTCCCTGTGGCTCCTCCTCCCTGTCTCCCTCTGGCCCCCTTTGTCCGCCCAGCTGGCTGGGAACGCTGGCTGAGCAGGTACGACCTTGACCTCGCCCTCGAGGTGCCTCTGTGCTTCCCATGAGTTCACGTGGCCTCTCATGAACTCCAGACAAATACGTGTTTCTTCTGCTCACAGTGGACGTTATTTGACACATTACAAAAGCTCCTTTGTAACTGAATTTAAGACAGAAAGTATTTTCAGAAGCATTTAACCTTCATTTTAATCAATTGCCTCTGGAGGAAGGGCTGTGTTTAGTCTCAATGAAAAAATTTCCATTTTCATTCCAGGGCAGACATAGGTCGCTTTGGGATCTTCAGAGAATGATGCTGGGGCAGAGTGTCCGTGTAACTTGATGTTCCTTATCTAATGAAAAGGAACGTGCTGTCCTGTAATCAGGGCCAACGTCAGCTGTCAGATGAGAGGAGAGAGAGTGAGGACGTCATTCTGGCAAATCCCTGGTGGGGCTTCGCTGTGCTCAGTCCTCAGGAGAATTAGGTCGGAGCGAGCATGGCTCAGTGGAAATGCCTCAAAACCCATAGCAGTGTTTTCTTAGAGACCAGCGGGAATAGAGCTATCAGGACTGAAATGTGAAACTGTTTGACTTGACATCTTCCTTCAGTGTTACTGGAGGTTTCCCTCGATGGTACCAAGCCTTGTAGATGTTTGCAGGAAGGCAGACTCTTGCTGGGAGCAGAGCAGCTGCCCTCCCGGCCCCACCCCACCCCCAGGGCCGGAGGAGCTGTCCCCCAGCTGCACCCGTGTGGAGGCGATGCCCCTGGAAACCACGGTGTGAGGCCCGAGTGGACGTACCTCTGCTGCTCCCCTTGCAGGGCACGGCCGGCCCGGACCCCACGACCGTCTACGTGGACATGAGGGCACTGCGCCATGACAGGTAACAGCACCCAGGCCCCCGGGCAGCCTGGGCCTCCCCTGCATCCCTGTCCTCCCTTGATCAGTCATTCCCACGACCAGGAAGGGAATGACCTTCCAAGAGTGACCGAGCATTTGACACGTGGCTTTTTATGGGGTAGAAAACAAGTAAGCCCATCGTTGGGCAGGACAGAGGCATCATGTCAGCAGACATGTCCCGGGGGCCACGGTGTGTACCTGCGGGTCGGGGTCCCTCCCATCTTTGGAGCCGGATCCCAGTTCTGGATCCTCAAATGCAGCTTGAGGTAAACCATGGTGGAGCTTCCCGGGGGGCGAGGCCAGCTGGCCAGGGGCCCCCCGAGGACATAGAGCCAGCTCCTGCCCTGAGCAGTGCTTGGTGCACCACGCACCCGAAGTCACTGCTCCAAGGTCACAGCAAGGTCCTGATCAAAAGGCTAAAGGCTTGGCTGTTGTCAATGGACTGGCTGTCGCAGTGATAATCAATTTCTGACTACCTTGTGAGTTGCCTTTTTAGAGATTCTTGTCTGTGTAGTAAATTTTATTCTGAAATTTTTCCCTTGTTAATTTTTAGGGTACGTTTGGTGGAACGGGGTTCTCCGCACAGTCTGCCATTGACAGAGTCTGGAAAGGTAGTGCAGGGGACTGGGCCTCCACGCTTGCATCGTCCCTGGGAGGTGCTCGCCATGAGCACAGACCCCTGTGGTCGGGCTGGGCTGGGCTGACATAGAGGCCTCTCCTCGCTGCAAACACACACACACCACACACACCACACACACACCACACACACCACACACACACCACACACACCACACACCACACACACACACACACCACACACCACACACACACACACACACCACACACACACACCACACACACACCACACACCACACACACACCACACACACACCACACACACACACACCACACACACCACACACACACCACACACCACACACACACACACACCCCACACACACAACACACACACCCCACACACACACACCACACACACCCCACACACACACACCACACACACCACACACACACACACACCACACACACACCACACACACACACCACACACACCACACACACACACACACCACACACACCACACACACACACCACACACACCACACACACACACACACCACACATACACACCACACACACACACCACACACACCACACACACACACACACCACACACACACACACCACACACACACACCACACACCACACACACACCACACACACCACACACACACCACACACCACACACACACACACACCCCACACACACAACACACACACCCCACACACACACACCACACACACCCCACACACACACACCACACACACCACACACACACACACCACACACACACACCACACACACACACACACCACACACACCACACACACACACCACACACACCACACACACACACACACCACACATACACACCACACACACACACCACACACACACACACACACACACACACACACACACACACACTTGCTAAGTCTTTATGTCTACATCTGAGTTCCAGTTCCCAAAAGGGAGGACCTCAGGTGCAGAGATCTAGAAGGAACTACACTGCTGGGTCTTGAGGCCACGGGGCGCCTGTTGCCTTCATGGCGGCCCTGGAGCAGCGCACTGGGGCCTGGAAGAACTCAGCCCATGGCCCAGGTGACAGCCAGGAAGTGGTCCCCACCACAGTGGCAGTTTACCATGAAAGCAGTCCAGGCCTGGTGCAATCTCAGGGGCCCAGAGTGGGCTCAGGTGGTGGGGCTGTGAGACCACCTGAGGGCACCCAGGGAAAAACTTTGAGCCACCGTGAGGGACCAGCAGACGTAGAGCCAGGAGAACAGGAGTTCTCAGAAGCAGGAGACGTTCAGAGGAAGGAAGAAGGCCCCAGGAACTGTCAGACAATGTGATGGTGGGGGGAAGGCCTGCGCCCCGGCCCCGGCCTTGGGCCTCCCTCTGCAGCTGCACAACCAGAGGAGGGCTCGGCACAGCCCCTGCTCTGCTCGCACTTGCCCGAGCGCACGCCACAGCTGTCCCCAGGGAGACGGGGAGGTGCCCGCGGGCAGCAGCGCAGGACGAGCCCGCGGTGAATGTGAGGGAGGAGCAGGCGGGGGCTGTGCACCAGCAGGGGCCGCCCCAGAGGAGGAGCAGAGACCTGGGGAGAAGGCTCAGCTGGCGCAAAGGTCCTGGGGCCACGGGGAGGCCTGCGTGCGGGAACTGCACTGGGGGGAGGGGAGGAGGAGAGAAGGGCGCTCTCGTGGGCGGGTAGGCGTGGGGCCTGGGAAGGAAGGCACAGACCCTGGAGGAGGGGAGTGTGGACACAGGCCAGGGCTCCCTTCCTGTCCTTCCCACGCACACAGAAACGCCTTGTGTGCAGCCCGCGTTGTCCTTTCTGCAAACGCAATTCTTAATGCTTTCTGGTGCCTTTTTGTTTCCTATCACACATGGCTCTGCATCCGTTTTTGATGGACTTTCCCCCCGTATTTCTCTGTTATGGTAAATTGGCGCTGACAGACCTGGGTCCTGGAAAGACCTCTGGCTTCAGGGTTTGGGTGGGTGGGTGGGCCACACGGGGAGGGGTCGGAGGGTCAGCAGCATCTGGGGAAACAGAACGGCCCCACCAGGGCTGTAGAGGCAGCACGAGGAGAGGAGGGTCTGGCGCCAGCCACGGCGACCTCCTGTGACCACTCGTCCCTTCCTCCACTGCCTGCAGGTCTCCACTGTCATCTCCCGTTTTATACCTGGGGAACTGAGGACACAGAACAGGTGTCCAGGAGCAGCCAGGTGGTCTGACTTGAGCCCAGTGAGGCCCCACAGTCCCGGCGGGGGTCCTGGACCCGGGGCACACTCCCCTGGAGTCTTCTCCACGGCCCCTGGTGGGCCCGGAGCCCGTGCTCAGCAGCTGCTCCACTCTGAGTCTGGGGGCAGGAAGGCCTCTTGGGGGCCAGGTTTCCATCCAGAGCCGAAGGCTCAGGGGGGCCGGGGTGAGGGGGGGACGCAGCCGAGGCATGTGGACCCCCGGCACTCGTGAGCTCTCACAAGGGGCCTCAGGGAAGGACCCCCTCGACCCCTCTTGCCGTCCAAAATAGGGTCCATTCTCAGGAACTGGATGATTTTGCTAGGATTCAGAATTTATTTTTCTCTATTAAAATGTCTCCTGTTAAAATTCAAAGTCAGATTTAGGTTGGCTCCTGAACCTGATCACCCCCGTGTACGTGTCCCATCCTTTGGATCAGCTTCGAAGGACGTTGTTTTGATGCACTTGAGTCAGGAGGGCCGTGCTGCCTCTGACCCGGAGCACGGTTCTCCTTGCAGATCCTCCCTGGAGTGAAGGTCATCATTGCCCACAGCGAGACCAGAGGGCCCCTTGGAGACTCGCACCTGGGCGAGGTGAGGCGGCGGGGCCCCAGCGCCCCGGACCTGCTCTTCACCCTCCTCCCCGTTCTGCCCCGGATTCGGGAGTTCTGAACCTTTGGGGTCGCACGTGTTTTGGGGAACCTGTCCCCACAGTGCTTGTGCTCCTGGACCCAGTCCCTGGGTAGGATTTCAGGGTCCTGCCCTTGGGATGAAGCCCCCCACCCTGTTACCCCACTAGCAGAGGGAAACCTTGAGTTGCAGGGCACTGGGTGGCTTAAGGAGCCTCGCAGGAGCCAGCAGCCATGGAGGAAACAGCTGTCCCTTGAAGAGAAGTTCCTGCAGCCCCCAGTGAGGGACAGCACGGGGCAGACCCCGTAGCTAAGAGGGGTGGTTTTCTCCATCCTGGGGACACGGGGCAGGGGGTTCCTCACTGCCCCAGGACACAGGCTGTGCTGGGGTCCTTGCTATGCCTGCGTACAGCACCTGGTCTAGAGTAACGGGACAGGTGGGACCCAGTACCTGGTGGCCAGGACGGCAGGTGGAGCCTGGGTGCCCAGGCTGGTCTGTTTCGGTGGGAATGGTCTCAGCTCCCAGTTCCGGGCCTGGGGGCCAGCATCCTGCACTGCTGAGGGCAGCACCCACGGGTGTCCACACACACTGCCTGGCCCCTGACCAGCTGGGACAAGGGCATGGGTGGACCTGGGGCTCATGCCGCATCGGCCAGGAAAGGTGTCCTAGTCCCAGGGCTGGGTGTGCTCTGCCTGGGGCCTCGCCCCAACCCTACCCCCTTCCTGGCCAGCTGGGCCCAGGCCTGTTAGGGCAGCAGTGGGTCCCAAGACAGTCCTGGCAGGTCTGCCCCAGGCCGGGACCCATGTGGCCACGCTGTCTCCTCTTTCGGACCCTGCTTTTGGGGGATACCTAGAGCCTGGTAGTCAGTCGGGAGCCGCCTGTGGGTCCTGGAGGGCCCTGGCTTTAGAAGGGGTCCCTGGGGGCCCGTGACGCTCTGGGCACCGTTAGCCCACGTGCAGGCGGGTCAGCGCCCCGACTCTTGCTGGCCCTGTGTGCGTGTGCACGTGCAGGTTGCTCCCAGTACATCGCTGTCCCACAGGCGTCTCTCCGGGGTCCAAGGAGGGGAACGGTTCATTTGAAGGAGGACAGTCGCTTGCTTTCCATGCCTGTTGTTGTAACTTAGTTCAAGTGCCCCGTCCCCGCCCCACCCCCGTGTGCTGTGGCGTTGCTGCCGTGAATCGGCACAGACTGTGCCGGGCACCGTGGCAACTGACCCCCTCGTCCCCTGGGCCCCCAGGTCTGGGTGAGTAGCCCGCACAGCGCCACTGGGTACTACACGGTCTATGGGGAGGAGGGGCTCCACGCCGACCACTTCAGTGCCCGGCTGAGTTTCGGAGACACGCAGACCGTTTGGGCAAGGACTGGCTTCCTGGGATTCCTCCGAAGGACAGAGCTCACCGACGCCAGTGGAGGTGAGGGGTCCCTGTGCAGCCCCATACCGGCACCTGAGCCCTATGCGGGTGGCATCTTGGGGGCCCCCGCTGACTCACCTCGCCCCTCGCTAGGAGCTCGTGTCTCTAGGTGCCCTGACACGGTTTTCTCTGAAAATTACTCTTTTTCCTTCACTAGTCTTGGACCCCAGCCTCTGTGGAGGATGTGGGGTTGCTGGCAGAGGCTGTGGGCCCCCCAGGCTTAGCCGTGGGCGCGTCTCGCTAGCCATCTGTTGGGCCCTCCCCACACGGCCCCCCAAGCCTTCAAAGTCCCTTGGCCACAGCACGCTGGCCAGATGCCATCAGAACTTTTGGGAGCCCCTGTAGCTGCTGCTTCGTTTCCAGAGATAGCAAAAGTTTTTGTTAAATACATATTCAGACATGGGCGTAACTTCTCTGAATCTCAGGGGGCCGAGCGTGGCAGGAGGGTGTTGTCAGGCAAGGTTTGAGTCGCCAGCCATCGGCACCGCGTGCCGTGCTGAGGTGGGCGAACTGTGCTGTCCACAGAGCGACACGATGCGCTGTACGTGGTGGGGTCTCTGGACGAGACGCTGGAGCTGAGGGGCATGCGCTATCACCCCGTCGACATCGAGACGTCAGTGGTCCGGGCGCACAGGAGCATCGCCGAGTGGTGAGGGCCTGGGGCGCCTTTCACCCAGCTCTCCGGGGCCAGGGCAGGCACTTCGGCCATGCAGGTGAGGCAGCCACCTGCCTCTCCAGGAGCAGACCCCAGACACGCTCTTGGGATCACGGGCCAG
This sequence comes from Delphinus delphis, assembly GCF_949987515.2. NCBI lineage: Eukaryota > Metazoa > Chordata > Mammalia > Artiodactyla > Delphinidae > Delphinus > Delphinus delphis. The sequence goes on along the minus strand of NC_082686.1, from coordinate 155,163 downwards.
AGACCCCTTGTTTGGGTTTGCTTGGTTTTTCCTCTTCCTAATCAGTCTTAAGCTAAGAGTCTGTCCGCAAATGCACAGGCAAAACGTGAGAGCTCCATGGTTATCCTGAAATGCTTCAGCTTTTAACATGAATTTCCTAATTTAAATGGTTAAGACTCAGGATTTCTTCACTTTCTAGGGAGCTTGCCTTGGGAAAGGTACAGCTTTCGACATCACATATTTTTGATTCTTAGCGAGAACTTTAATTAGAATAGATATTCCTGTAAAACACACTTAACTTGGCCTTTGAATTGTAACTGACCTTGAGCAGGAGGGTGACGTCAGTGAACCTACTTTGGTTTTTTCCACTGGTCTCTTTCTGATGCCCTTTCCCAGCCCCCAGAGCCTGTGCCCGACCCCGTGTGACACCGTCCGCCTTCTCCCTGCAGTGCCGTGTTCACCTGGACCAACCTGCTGGTGGTGGTGGTGGAGCTGGATGGACTGGAACAGGATGCACTGGACCTGGTGGCCCTGGTGACGAATGTGGTGCTGGAGGAGCATCACCTGGTGGTGGGCGTGGTGGTCATCGTGGACCCAGGTGTCATCCCCATCAACTCCCGCGGGGAGAAGCAGCGCATGCACCTGCGTGACGGCTTCCTGGCCGACCAGCTGGATCCTATCTACGTCGCCTACAACATGTGAGCACAGCTCACACCCCAGCCCTGAGAGGGGCCTCGGGGCGTGTCGGAGGTGCTAGGATGTGTGAAAACACAGCAGCATCTGCAGCCCCCAGGGAGCGGACCCCAGGCCCTGGGAGCACGGTGCCCCGCCTCCTACGCTCTTACAGGTCCATCTCATTTTAAAAACCACTTCCTGAGTTATTCAAAGAAATCTTTTTATTATCAAGGACATTTACAGAAGCATGAATGTCAGTATTTTAACAGATGGGGTGACTGGGAAAGAGGCCTGGTGTGGGCGCTGCGGGAGCTGCAGGTGTGAGTCTGCACTTTTTTAGGCTGAAAATACAGTTCTCAATTTTAAAAATTCAAATGTTTTTTCCCACTTCAAATGACAAGTTCATATATAGAATTTATGCTAGGAGGAATTTGAGGCCCAAGTACAGCTGTTTCGATTCTGATTCACAGGAAAGCGTGGAGCCCAGAAAGGCTGGTGGACAGGAGTGAGCCTGGCCTGGCCGCCCTGCCCACCTTTGGGCCCCAGACCAGGCACTGGACGCACATGCTTCCTCTCTTGAAACAGGTGTGCACGGCTGTCTGCCTGTGTGGTCACTAATGCTCGACAGGGGCCATCTGGGGCCGTCAGGTGAGGTGCTCTGTTTCGGAAAGATAAACCAGCATTGAGTTTTAAACCACTTTCTAAGTTTCTGATTTCTTGCTCTTCAACTGAAGTGCTTGTTTTCATAACCACAGTAGAAGGTCTTCTCACTGCACGGAAGTGTACTGAATTATTATTTTTATTCCACGTCAACAGATGTGGAAGCCCCGGTGGGGTGAGGTTTCCGTCCTCGGTGATGTCTGCTGAGCACCGGCAGTGCAGCCGAGGGGCCCAGCCCAGGAGAGCCTTGCCCCTTGCTGTTGCGTTTTGAGTTGTGTGCCTGTAAGATCTGGCCAAATCATGTTCAGTTATTTTATTCTAACTTGACCAGACTGAGTGGTATAATATTATAGTAAGTCTAAATCAAAGAAGAAAACGTGATATCCTTTAGTTACTTCTAAGAATTGGAAGTGAAGCTCGAATCTAAGACAGAGTATTTTTGTATCACTAATGAAGAGTATGTTACCAGTTGTCAGGGACTGAGGGTGGGAAAGTTTATGAATCATGCATGCTTCCTAGAACAACCAGGCTTTTCTGGAATTCGCCTGGATCAGTACCTAACAAAGTTGTTACTAATTCTCTACCACTTTACGTTCTCCACCAAAAAGGCCCGGCTCGCTGGGCCAGCTCTCACGTGTGGCTCGTATTCGGCTCCAAGTGGCTTGCGCCCGGTAGCTGTCGGCCTGCAGCGCTGGCCCGCAGTGTGGTGGGTAACAATATGCTGGAGTTTGAATAGTCCTCTTGTAATTGTGTACATAATCTATGTAATTTATTGTTTGACATACAAAGGTCCTAGGAGTTGACTAATGGGCATTCCTTATAGCAGAATGGCCAGCAGGGGAAGAACTACCCAGCCTTGTATGTTGTAGTTTTATAACAAACAAATATTATAAAATTTTTGTATTGAAAGGTCGGTGGCAGTAAGACAAGGTGTCTTGTAAATTAAGATTTTAAGAAGCATTAAAATGTTTTAAAATTACTCTCTGGGAATTCTGTATATCACACTAAAATTTTTATATCATTATGTTAATAAAGTTATTGACTGTTTGTAATTCTGCATTTTGAAATGTGTGAAAAGGTTTTTAAAATTACCCCAAATACGATGTATTTTATTATGCATTCTTCTTTCCTGGATATAAAAGCTACAGCATAAAATCTACAAAGCACATTAAAGTATAAAGAAGAAAATTTAAATCTCCCATAATCCTACCTCTCGGTGATGACAGCTTTAGTACTTGATGTAAATCCTTTCAAGGATTTATTTTTTCCTTTAAAACACTTTTACAAAATTAGGATCGATTATTATAATTTTATAATCAGCTTTTGTAGTTAATAAATTAGACTTTTAATCTGTTACATATATTCTTCTAAATGTTTTAGTGACTGTGTCATATGGGAGGGGGGCTCGACTGCATGCAGCTTGTATTCACTCGCTCAGTGTCAGCGTCGTTTCAGCCGTGCTGCCGTGAACCTCCTCGCGGGTGTGTGTTCAGACTCAAGACCTGCCTTGGGCTCAGTTCCTACAGGTAGAGTTCGTGCCAGGTGTGAAGCTTTGGGCGCCCCTGCCCTCGGAAGCACACAAGGCAGCGTGGGAGAAGCATTTTCCTGGCAGCCTGAGAGCACCGGCAATAAATAAATAAGTCCTTGTCAATTTGATAGTCAAATAAGTATCATGTCTAGTGATGCTGAGTATGTTTTCACGTGTTTGTGGTCATTTTAATTTCTCGTTTGATGTGTTCTATTTGGCAGGGTTTTTTTTTTAATTCTTTTTAAAAATTTATTTATTTGTCTGCGTTGGGTCTTAGTTGCGGCACGCGGGCTTCTCTCTAGTTGTGGCACACAGGCTCCCGAGCACGCGGGCTCAGTAACTGTGCTGCGCATGGCTCTCTAGTTGTGGTGCGGGCTCCAGAGCACGCGTGCTCAGTAGTTGTGGTGTGCAGGCTTAATTGCTCCGCGGCATGTGGGATCTTAGTTCCCCGACCAGGTATCGAACCTGCGTCCCCTGCATTGGAAGGCGGATTCTTAACCACCAGACCAAAAGGGAAGTCCCTCAAGGGTTTTTTTTAAATCTTTATTGGAGTATAATTGCTTCACAATATCGTGTTAGTTTCTGTTGCACAACGAAGCGAATCAGCCATATGCATACACGTGTCCCCATATCCCCTCCCTCTTGAGCCTCCCTCCCATCCTCCCTATCCCACCCGATAGGTCATCGCAAAGCACCGAGCCGATCTCCCTGTGCTGTGCTGCCGCTTCACACCAGCCAACTATTTACATTCGGTAGTGTGTATATATCAGTGCTGTTCTCATTTCGCCCCAGCTTCGCCCTCCCACCCCATGTCCTCAAGTCCATTCTCTACGTCTGCCTCTTTATTCCTGCCGTGCAACTAGGTTCATCAGTACCATTTTTTTTTATTCCATATATACGCATTAGCATACAGTATTTGTTTTTCTGACTTACTTCACTCTGTATGACAGACTCTAGGTCCGTCCACCTCACTACAAATAACTCAGTTTCGTTTCTTTTTATGGCTGAGTAATATTCCATTGTATATATGTGCCACATCTTTTTTCCCGCCCCCCGTCTGGAATGGCTGCTCCAGCTCTATTTTATTTTTTTAACATCTTTATTGGAGTATAATTGCTTTACAATGGTGTGTTAGTTTCTGCTTTATAACAAAGTGAATCAGTTATACATATACATATGTTCCCATATCTCTTCCCTCTTGCGTCTCCCTCCCTCCCACCCTCCCTATCCCACCCCTCTAGGTGGTCACAAACCACCGAGCTGATCTCCCTGTGCTAAGCGGCTGCTTCCCACTAGCTAGCTATTTTACGTTTGGTAGTTTATATATGTCCATGCCACTCTCTCACTTTGTCACAGCTTACCCTTCCCCCTCCCCATATCCTCAAGTCCATTCTCTCGTAGGTCTGCGTCTTTATTCCCGTCTTACCCCTAGATTCTTCATGACCTTTTTTTCTCTTAGATTGCACATATATGTGTTAGCATACGATATTTGCTTTTCTCTTTCTGACTTACTTCACTCTGTATGACAGACTCTAGGTCCATCCACCTCACTACAAATATCTCAATTTCGTCCCATTTTATGGCTGAGTAATATTCCATTGTATGTATGTGCCACATCTTCTTTATCCATTCGTCTGTTGATGCACACTTAGGTTGCTTCCATGTCCTGGCTATTGTAAATAGTGTTGCAATGAGAATTGTAGTACATGTCTCTTTTTGAATTATGGTTTTCTCAGGGTATATGCCCAGTAGTGGGATTGCTGGGTCGTATGGTAGTTCTATTTTTAATTTCTTAAGGAACCTCCATACTGTTCTCCATAGTGGTTGTATCAATTTACAATCCCACCAACAGTGCAGGAAGGTTCCCTTTTCACCACACCCTTTCCCGCATTTATTGTTTCTAGATTCTTTGATAATGGCCATTCTGACCGGTGTGAGGTGATACCTCATTGTAGTTTTAATTTGCGTTTCTCTAATAATTAGTGATGTTGAGCATCTTTTCATGTGCCTCTTGGCCATCTGTACGTCTTCCTTGGTGAAATGTATATTTAGGTCTTCCGCCCATTTTTTAACTGGATTGTTTGTTTTTTTGATATCGAGCTCCATGAGCTGTTTGTGTAATTTGGAGATTAATCCTTTGTCTGTTGTTTTATTTGCAAATATTTTCTCCCTTTCTGAGGGTTGTATTTTTGTCCTGTTTATGGTTTCCTTTGCTGCGCAAAAGCTTTTATGTCTAATTAAGTCCCGTTTGCTTATTTTTGTTTTTATTTCTGTTACTCTAGGAGGTGGGTCAAAAAAGGTCTTGCTGTTTATGTCAAAGAGTGTTTTTCGTATGTTTTCCTCTAAAAGTTTTATAGTGTCTGGTCTTACATTTAGTCTTACGTTTTGAGTTTATTTTTGTGTGTGGTGTTGGGGAGTGTTCTAATTTCATTCTTTTACATGTAGCTGTCCAGTTTTCCCAGCACCACTTATTGAAGAGGCTGTCTTTTCTCCATTGTACATTCTTGCCTCCTTCGTCGTAAATTAGGTGCCCATATGTGCGTGGGTTTATCTCTGGGCATTCTATCCTGTACCATTGATCTATATTTCTGTTTTTGTGCTAGTACCATACTGTCTTGATCACTCTTGCTTTGTGGTATGGTTTGAAGTCAGGGAGCCTGATTCCTCCAACTCCGTTTTTCTTTCTCAAGATTGCTTTGGCTATTTGGGGTCTTTTGTATTTCCATAAGAATTGTAAAAATTTTTGTTCTAATTCTGTGAAGAATGCCATTGGTAGTTTGATAGGGATTGCATTGAATCTATAGATTGCTTTATATAGTCATTATAGTCATTTTCAAAATATTGATTTTTCCAATCCAAGAACATGGTATATTTCTCTATCTGTTTATGTCATCTTTGATTTCTTTCATCAGTGTTTTATAGTCTTCCGAGTACAAGTCTTTTGCCTCCTTAGGCAGGTTTATTCCTAGGTATTTTATTTTTGTTGCAACGGTAAATGGGAGTGTTTCCTTAATTTCTTTTTCTGATTTTTCGTTGTTGGTGTATAGGAATGCTAGAGATTTCTATGCATTAATTTTGTATCCTGCAACCTTACCAAATTCATTGATTAGTTGTAGTAGTTTTCTGGTGACATCTTTAGGATTATCTGTGTATAGTATGTCATCGGCAAATGTTGACAGTTTTCCTTCTTCTTTGTCCAATTTGTATTCCTTTTATTTCTTTTTCTTTTCTGATTGCCGTGGCTAGGACTTCCAAAACTATTTTGAATAAGAGTGGTGAGAGTGGACATCCTTGTCTTGTTCCTGATCTCAGAGGAAATGCTTTCAGTTTTTCACCATTGAGTATGATGCTTGCTGTGGGTTTGTCATATATGGCCTTTATTATGTTGAGGTGGGTTCCCTCTATGCCCTTTTTCTGGAGAGTTTTTTTTAATCATAAATGGGTGTTGAATTTTGTCAAAAGCTTTTTCTGCATTTATTGAGATGATCATGTGGTTTTTATTCCTTAATTTGTTAATATGCTGTATCACATTGATTGATTTGAGTATATTGAAGAATCCTTGCATCCCTGGGATAAATCCCACTTGATCATGGTGTATGATCCTCCTAATGTGCTCTTGGATTCTGTTTGCTAGTGTTTTGTTCAAGATTTTTGCATCTATGTTCATCAGGGATATTGGTCTATAATTTTCTTTTTTTGTGATATCTTTTTCCGGTTTTGGTATCAGGGTGATGGTGGCTTCGTAGAACGAATTTGGGAGTATTCCTCCCTCTGCAATTTTTTGGAAGAGTTTGAGAAGGATCGGTGTTCGCTCTTCTCTAAGTGTTTGATAGCATTCGCCTGTGAAGCCATCTGGTCCTGGACTTCTGTTTGTTGGAAGATTTTTAATTGTGGTTTCAATTTTATTACTTGTGATAGGTCTGTTTATATTTTCTAATTCTTCCTGTTTCAGTCTTGGAAAATTGTACCTTTCCAAGAATTTGTCCATTTCCTTGTGGTTGTCCATCTTATTGGCATATAGTTGTTTGTAGTAGTCTCTTATAATCCTTTGTATTTCTGCAGTGTCAGTTGTGATTTCTCCTTTTTCATTTCTAACTTTATTGATTTGCATCCTCTCCCTTTTTTTCCTGATGAGTTTGGCTAAGGGTTTATCAATTTTGTTTATCTTCTCAAAGAACCAGCTTTGAGTTTTATTGATCTTTGCTATTGTTTTCTTCGTTTCTATTTCATTTATTTCTGCTCTGATCTTTATGATTTCTTTCCTTCTGCTGACTTTGGTTCTTTGTTCTTCTTTCTCTAGTTGTTTTAAGTGTAGGGTTAGATTGTTTATTTGAGAATTTTCTTGTTTCTTGAAGTGAGATTGAATTGCTATAAGCTTCCCTCTTAGAACTGCTTTTGCTGCGTCCCATAGGTTTGGGTCATCATGTTTTCGTTGTTGTTTGTTTCTATGTATTTTTTAATTTCTTCTTTGATTTCTTCAGGGATCTCTTGGTTATTTAGTAGCGCACTGTTTAGCCTCCATGTATTTGTGTTTTTTTCATTTTTTTTCCTGCAGTTGATTTCCAGTCTCATAGCATTGTGGTCAGAAAAGATGCTTGATACGGTTTCAATTTTCTTAAATTTGCCGAGGCTTGATTTGTGAACCAAGATGTGACCTATCCTGGAGAATGCTCTGTGTGCACTTGAGAAGAAAGTGTATTCGGCCATTTTTGGATGGAATGTTCTATAAATATCCATTAGATCTATCTGGTTTATTATGTCATTTAAAGCTTGTGTTTCTTTATTTATTTTCTGTTTGGATGATCTGTCCATGGGTGTAAGTGGGGTGTTAAAGTCCTCTACTATTATTGTTTTACTGTCAGTTTCTCCTTTCATGGTTGTTAGCATTTGCCTTATGTATTGAGGTACTCCTATGTTTGGTGCATAAACATTTGTAATTGTTATATCTTCTTCTTGGATTGATCCTTTGATCATTATGTAGTGTCCCTTATCTCTTGTAACATTCTTTATTTTAAAGTCTATTTTATCTGATACGAGTATTGCTACTCCAACTTTCTTTTGATTTCCATTTGCATGGAATATCTTTTTCCATCCCTTCACTTTCAGTCTGTATGTGTCCCTATGTCTGAAGTGGGTCTCTTGTAGACAGCATATATATGGGTCTTGTTTTTGTATTCATTCAGCTGGTCTGTGTCTTTTGGTTGGGCCATTTAATCCATTTATACATTCAGGGTTATTATCGATATGTGTGTTCCTATTACCATTTTCTTAATTGTTTCGTGTTTGTTTTTGTGGGTCTTTTTCTTCTCTTGTGTTTCCCGCTTAGAGAAGTTTCTTTAGCGTTTGTTGTAAAGCTGGTTTGGTGTTGCCGAATTCTCTTAGCTTTTGCTTGCCTGAAAAGCTTTTGACTTCTCCATCGAATCTGAATGAGATCCTTGCTGGGTAGAGTAATCTTGGTTGTAGGTTTTTCTCTTTCATCACTTTAAGTATATCCTGCCACTCCCTTCTGGCCTGCAGAGTTTCCACTGAAAAATCAGCTGATAACCTTATGGGGATTCCTTTGTGTGTTATTTTTTGTTTTTCCCTTGCTGCTTTTAATATTTTTTCTTTGAATTTAATTTTTGTTAGTTTGATTAATATGTGTCCTGGTGTGCTTTTCCTAGGGTTTATCCTGTATGGGACTCTCTGTGCTTCCTGGATTTTGGTGACTATTTCCTCTCCCATGTTGGGGAAGTTTTCGACTATAATCTCTTCAGATATTTTCTCAGACCATTTCTTTTTCTCTTCTTCTTTTGGGACCCCTGTAATTCGAATGTTGGTGCATTTAGTGTTGTATGATACTCAGTTTCAGTAATGAAGAATTCTTTTTTGGTTTTTTTTGTTTTGTTCTGGTTTTTTGGCTGCTCCATGGCATATGGGATCTTAGTTCCCCAGCCAGGGATCGAACCCACAGCCCCTGCATTGGAAGCACAGAGTCTTAACCACTGGACCGCCAGGGAAGTCCTGAAGAATTCTTTTAATAGGTAACTACATGCAAAATTTCAAAACTTCTTGTGCTCAAGAGGAATAGTCTTTAAATTGTCCATGCAGGCGGCTGGGTCGCCCTCCCTGCTGTGGGTGGCCTGAGAGCCTGAAGCCTCACCCCAGGTAAGCTCACTCCCTTCCTCACTCTCATCCTCCCCCTGGTCTGCCTTTCGGGGTTCAATGGGGGAACCTTTTTACATGAGGCCGTGAGATGGTTTGGAAGTAAAATTTGCCAGGGGCAGTGCGAAGTGAGAAACTGAGATGTTATTCTTAATTTTAAGTGCCAACTGAGTATGGTGCACCTTACTCCCCAGGCTCTGAAATTGACTGAAAAGGCCAGATATCATGAATGTTCATTACAGATGCCACAAGCCCAAAGTTGAAGAAGGGCCAAAAGGGGCCAGATGAAGCTTTGAGGGGAAAAGGGGGCACAGAGGTATTGTCACCTGTCACCACCCCCAGCAGCAGCGAGCTGGTTTTTCAGGTATGTGCACCCAGGTGCTGCAGGGCTCCAGGTGGAAGCAGCAGGATGGAGGCTGTCTGGAGGCTGTTGTGCTCTGATGGGGTGGAGCACAAGTTCAAAGACAAGCAGTGCTTAGCATATACTTTACATGAGAAGATAAAGAAAGAAGGTCAGCTTCTGGCATGATGGCCTGAGAAGCTCCATAGACATGCTTGCCAGCAAAATGGGTGAAAATTATTTTTTTTAAACTTTTAAGCCTTTGGAAATGGTCCTAAGTGTATACAACAAATGAAGAAATGTCTATACATGAAAGTTCATTAATAAAAGCAAGAGTCTGTTATTTGAACCAAGACTGCTCCTCCCCTCCCACCTCCCAGCTGAGCCAAGCAGAAATTCCACTCCAAACAGGCACAGCCAAGAACACAGGCTCCTGCCCCCAGTTACCTGTTGATGCAGCTAAGTTCTGGGTGAGTGCAAGTGAGAGATGAGAGATCTCTTCTTCCATCCAGCCTCTGCTCATGGAATGGAGCCTCTACCTTGGGTAAAGTGCCTCTGAGTGTACAGGGCCCTGGGTGCCCTTCCCAGCTCTTAAGTGGTTCCATACCTGGAGAGGCAAGCTGGGAGGACCTTAGGCTACTGCCCCCAACTCCACTGAGTGCTTAGCTCCTAAAGCAGCGGTGTCACTCAGAAAGACGTGCGCCATTGTTCTCACTCCCAGGCCCAGAACCCTGGCTTGGAGATTTTGCCTTGGGGGAGAAGCAAGCTATAAAACAGGTATCTCCCCATCTCTTCCTAAAGGAACTGACTTCATTTGCACCAGAGCGTGGAGAAGTTCAATCATAAGGACACTCTCAAAAGCAGTACAAGTGTGGTGAAAGGCAATTGGGAGGAAGTTCATCGATTCAATGAAGATACAAGCTAACTTGTAGGCCAAGTAGTTTGCAGGAGAACCAGGGAAAGAGACAGGTAGGAAGAGCCCTCCTGGGGTTAGAACAAATCTCAAACACTGACTTTGGGAACTATTTCTTCAATAAATCCTGAATTGGATCACATTCAGCTATAGAGCAATTTATGCCCCCTGAGCATGCTGAAATGATAGAGCAGTCAGCTGGCAGTCGGTGGAACTTCACAGCTGGGTGTGGTCAGGGAAAGGGACTGGAGAGACCTGCCAAAAGCACCATGAGCCCAGGGCGACTAAGCCTGCCCAAGGCTGCACCTCCTTGAGGGACAATAGCAGAAGCTTCTGCAGGGGCCGAGGGGAAGAGATTTCACTGAAGTAATCCAGCCAGTCATTAAACAAAGGCCTGGAGGGAGGAGGGAGTGGCAAGAACCAGGCCTTGCTACAATGTATTATCTAAAATGCCCAGTTTCCCCCCCACCATGTTACAAAACACGTAAAGAAACAGAAAAGTATGACTTATACACTAGGAAAAAAAGGACGACGACAGATAATGCCTGTGAGATTAACCAGATGTCAGATTTGAAAGTAGCCAAATATGTCACAGAACTAAAGGAAACCATGATTAAAGAAATAAAGGTACGATGGCAGTGTCACATCGAATAAAGAATACCCACAAAGAGATTAAAATAAAATGTTAAATATAATGTATAATGTTTTATATAATGTAAATAATATAGGTATCATATAAACATAAATGTATAACTACAGATATCATTTATATAAATGTAAACCAAAGAGAAATTTCTGGAGTTGGGAAAGTACAATCACTGAAATGAAAAATTCACTAGAGGGGCTCAACAGTAGTTTTGAACTGGAAGAAGAAAGAATTAGCAAACTTGAAAGTAGATTGATAAATATCATGCAATCCAAAGAACAGAGAGGGACAAAAGAAAGAAGAAAAATGAACATAGTCTCAGAGACACGTGGGACACCAAGCTCACCAACAATATGTGTAATGGGAGTACCAGAAGGGGAAGAGAGAGAGAGAAAAGAGCAGAAAAAAATTCAAAGAAATAATGGCTGAGAACTCCCCAGATATATTGAAAACCTACACATCAGGGAGCTCAAGAAACTCCAAGTAGGATAAACACAAAAAGATGCACAGACATATGGTAAAAATACCGAAACACAAAAGAGGAAACCTTGAAATCAGCAAGAGAGAAACTATTTTCACTTACTAGGGAACCCCAATAAGATTGATAGCTGAATTCTCAGCAGCAATAATGGAGGCCAGAAGACAGTGGGGTAACGTATTCAAAGAGCTGAAAGAAAAAAACTATCAACCAAGAATTGTACCTTTCAAAAGTGGAGGCCAAATAAAGACATTCCCAGATATACAAAAAACGATTGAATTTGTTGCTAGCCAACTTACATTACCAGTAATACTAAAGAAAGTCCTTTGGGCTAAAAGCAAGTGACCCCAAATGGTAACTTGAATTCACATGAAAAAACAAAGAACACTGTAAAGATAAAGGTAATTATACGATGATATAAATGCATAATTTTTTCTCCTTAACTGATTTAAAAATCAATTGTATAAAATAATATGATTATAATGTAATCTTGGTCTTATAAAATGTATGTGTAATATTTTTGCCAATAACAGTACAAAAGAAGTTGGTGGGAGCAAAGCTGTATTGGGCTAATTTTAAGATGGTAAAATAATAATTATAACAATGTACTGTTGGGTTTGTAACATTAATAGATGTAATATATATTTAAAAATCATAAAAAGGAGGAAAATGGAATAGAGATATATAGGAACAATGTTTCTGTATCTCACTGGAAGTAAGCTAGTATAAATCTGAAGCTGATTCTGATAAGTTAGGATGCGTACCACTAAAAAAATAGTGAAAATATCAGTCAAGAAATTAAAATGCTTCATTAGAAAATATTTACTTAATACCAAAGAAAGTGGTAGAGGAGGATTAGAGGCAAAAAAAAGAAAGAAAAAAAAAAGACATGAGACATGCAGAAAACGAAAAGTACAGTGGCAGAGGTAAATCCAACTATATCAATAATAACAGTAAATGTGGGTTAAACAATTCATTCAAAGGGCAGATTTTTCAGACTCTGTGTGTATTACCCTACTATATGCTACTAACAAGAGACATGTTTTAGATTCAAAGATACAGATAGATTGAAAGTAAAACAATGGAAAAAGATATTTCATGCAGGTAGCAACCACGAGAAAGCTGTAATGGCTTTACTAGTATTAGATAAAATACACTTTAAAACAAAAATATTTACTAGAAGAGATAAAAAGGGACATTTTATAATGATAAAAGGACCAACCCATTAGAAAGACCTAATAATTATAAATATGTATGCACCTAACAATAGAGCACTGAAATATATGGAGCAAAAACTGATAGAAAACAAAGGATGATATTGGAGACATCAATACACATTTTCTATAATGGATAGAATAACTAGGCAGAACATCAAAAGGTAATGGAGGACTTGAACAACACTATAAACCAACTAGACTTAAAAGACATCTATAAAACACTCTACCCAAGAACAGCAGAAGGGACTTCCCTGGTGGTGCAGTGGTTAAGAATCCACCTGCCCATGCAGGGGACACAGGTTTGAGCCCTGGTCCGGGAAGATCCCACATGCCACGGAACAACTAAGCCTGTGTGCCACAACTACTGAGCCTGTGCTCTAGAGCCCACAAGCCACAACTTCTGAGCCCACATGCCACAACTACCGAAGCCTGTGCACCTAGAGCCCCTGCTACGCAACAAGAGAAGCCACCACAATGAGAAGCCCGCGCACCGCAATGAAGAGTAGCCCCCGCTCACCGCAACTAGAAAAAGCCTGCGTGCAGCAACGAAAACCCAATGCAGCCAAAGATAATTAATTAATTTAGAAAGAAGATGTAATAGGTTCTGTTTCAAAAGATAAAATGCATATACAAAGCTTTAAAAAAAAAAAAAAGAACAGAATATACATTCTTCCTAAGTACACATGGAATATTCTCTAGGCTAGGTTGTATGCTAGGCCATAAAACAAACCTCAATAAATTCTGAAAAGATAAAAGTAATACATAGTACATTCTTCAACCACAATGGAATTAAATTAAGAATCAACAAAAACTTTTGAGAAGCTGAGAAATATGTAGAAATTGAACAACACATTCCTAAATAAACAATGAATCAAAGAAGAAATCAAAACAGAAATCAGAAAATACTTTGAAATGAATGAAAATGAAGAATGGCATGTAGCTAAAGCAGTGCTTAGAGGTAAATTTATAGCTGTAAATGCCTATATTAAGAAAGAAGAGGGCTTCCCTGGTGGCACAGTGGTTGAGAATCCGCCTGCTGATGCAGGGGACATGGGTTCGTGCCCCGGTCTGGGAGGATCCCACATGCTGCGGAGCGGCTGGGCCCGTGAGCCATGGCTGCTGAGCCTGTGCATCCGGAGCCTGTGCTCCGCGACAGGAGAGGCCACAACGGTCAGAGGCCTGCGTACTGCAAAAAAAAAAAAAAAGAAGAAGAAAGATCTCAATAACATAAGTTTCCATCAAAAGACACTGGAAAAAGAGCAAATAAACCTAAAGCAAGCAGAAGAAAGAAAGTAATAAAAGAGAGTGGAAATTAATGAACTAGATAAGAGAAAAATAATAGAGAAAATCAATGAAACAAAAACAAGTTCTTTGGAAATATCAACAAAATTGACAAACCTTTAGCTAGGTTGACCAAGAAAAAAGAGAAGACTCAACTTACTAGAATCAGAATGAAAGAAAGGACATTACTACTGACCTTAGAGAAATTTTTAAAAAAATTATGAAGGAATACTATAAATAATTGTATGCCAACAAATTAGATAACTTAGATGAAATGGACAAATTCCTAGAAAGACATAAACTATAGAACTTGACTCAAGAAGAAACTAACAATCTGAATAGACCTATAGCAAGTGAAGATATTGAATAGGTAATTTAAAAAAAAAAAAAAAAAAACCCCAAATACTCCCCACCCAGGTGGCTTCACCACTGAATTCTACCAAACATTTAAGGACGAATTAATACCAGTTTGTCACAAGCCCTTCCTAAAAATAGAAGAGAGAACATTCATTTAATAAGGCCAATATTACCTGACACCAAAACCAGACAATGACATTAACAAGAATAGAAAACCACAGAGCAATATCTCTTATGAATATGAACACAAAAGTCCTCAGCAGAATACTAGCAAACCAAATCCATCAACAGACAGAAAGAATCATACACCATGACCAAGTTGGATTTACCCCAGGAATGCAAGATTGATTTAAACTGAGAGGCAGTTAAGGTAATATACCATATCAATAGAATAAAAACCAAAACCACATGATCAGCCTCAATAAATACAGAAGAAAAAGCATTTGACAAAATTCAGCACCCTAGGAATAGAAGGGAATTTACTTAACCTGATAAAGGACATTACAGGAATCCCACAGCTAACATCGTACTTAATGACGGAAGACCGAATGCTTTCCCCTACGATCAGGAACACTTCGGGGAGGATCACACAAGGTGTAAGAACCAGGAGAAGGGGAAGGGGGTACCCTAGGGCACATCCACGCACCAGCCAACACCTGCTCCCGGACGAGAACGCTGCAGTCCAGAGGGGCCAGGTGCAGTGAGACTGGCCAGGGACTGGGCTGTCCCTGCCCCTTCCTACCCTCTGCCTCGCGTGAGGCCTGCTATACAGGGCGGGCAGCCACAATTCCTCCAGAAGGATCAGCCAGGCTAACCTGGTGTTTCCTAACTTCCCTGAGGATGAGAATCGCCTGAGTTCCTATTAAAACAGTCTCACAGACAAGGTCACATCCCAGATCTGGGAGGCCTGGTGCCTCGGATATTTAACAAGCTCCCAGGGGAGTTTTGTGTTCAGGGCTCTGTGGGGCCCACGTGACCTGGGGTCCGTACCCAACCCAGCACAGAGGGGAACATTTCGGGAGTGGCCTCCTCTGTGTGCGAGCTACTGCAGGGACCTGCATGATAAGTGAACGGTGCTGGGGTCAGGCTCTGTCCCTGAGGAGGTTGCCAGTCTCAGCCTCGGCTCTGCTCCAGCTCCAGCCGAGAGGCCGAACCTCCCTGCTTGGCCTCCTGCCAATGTGCTTGAATAGCGTGTCTTTTTCGCACGCCCTCCTTTGCAAGAGGCCAGTCCTTTCCTCCACAAATGCAGTGAAAGGATGTTGTGAAAGGGTCTTACTCTGCCGACGGCTAGCAGACATGCCATGAGTGTCATAATTAAAGGGGTGCAGGACCCTCTCTTTGCTTCAGGATGAGGGACCGGGCACCCCCTGTCCACGCCTGCCTGGCCCAAAGGCCACCCAGCTGCCAGCATGGGGGCTGCCCAGGTCATGTCCAAGCTCCAGCTGGTTGAGGTGAAGGGTGAGAGCCACTGTCCTCCGATCTGTCTCCTGATGCCCAGAGGTCTCCACCGTCTGTAGTTACCAGAACCCAAGTTTCCTGGGCCAGAGAGGGATGGATCCCTCAGTTTCAACGTCCTGCTCAAGAAAATCTCGATACTGTGAACCATGTGAGCTGGCTGCTGAGGCTCAGACGAGACAGTTGTCGTCTGAGCCCTGATGTAATTTTGATTATAATCTTTGGTGTTCGTCAAAACAGCCTTGTTTTTCATTGAATTTGAATAAATGTGATAAATTTGAACTGGTAAATTCAAACAAATAACAAAGTAAATAAAAACCCTGAAACAACAGCAAACAAACCTCATGGGGCAGAGATGTGGGCCTTCCCAGAACTTTCCGGGAAGAGTTGTCAAACTGGGGCCTCAGCTGGGGGCTGGCAGGCCAGGGCTGAAGGGCCCCCCTTGCCTTGGAGACAAGGGTGGGGTCCTGCACGTAGCAGCTCACAGGCTTCTGGAGCTCAAGGGGCTGTCATCGTGCGGAGACCAGCTGTCCCCAGGAAGAAACCCAGAGTGGGGCCGCCCACTGGTCCAGGGGAAAGCTCGCTTCCCTTTGTAGCTGAAGGGAAGCAGGGCCGGTGCTGGGCAGGATCAGGTCTAAAACAGTGGGTGGGAGTGAGAGCCGGCTGGCAGAGGCCCCTGGGACTGACCCCAGGGCCAGAGAAGGCCGGGAGGGCCGGGGGCCTACCCAACCTCCACCTCCGCGTCACTGCTCCTGGTGGTCTGGGCAGGGCCAGGACTAAGGAGGGAGCGTGGCCAGGGGTCAGGAATCGCGGTCCCTGCAGGCCTCGAGGATGGGGTATGGCTGGACTCTGTGCGGGGGTGGGGGGCCCTGAACGTCGAGCGCCCCCCCTCTGTGATCGTGAGGTGAGGAGTCCTCCCTCTGGTGGCAGGAAAGTCTGGGGATAGTGTCGCCTGGACTGCGGGCAGGAACAGCCGTGCCTGCCAGGGTGGTCCACGCTGTCCAGAGGGCGAAGGGTGGGTCCTCAGCAGGCCCCAGACTCTCTGACGGCACTTGACACTGCAGGGCCAACAGATGGGATCCTGGCCATGGCCTCAGGGTCTCGCCCCGAGACACTCAATGCTTCTCTCAGGGACAGTTCTCTGGGTGACTGTGGACCAAACTGATAAACCAATAGAGCACGGGAATTCCTGTGAGGCTGAACTGGACCATGGGGAAGGCAACCTGGGGCAGAGTTCCCCTTGTCCTGTCTCTGAGGCCCTGAGTGAATTGTCTTTGCTCCTGGCTAAAGCTGCGAACTGATTTTCCCTGGTGATGCCTGAGACAGGTCATCCCCGCAACCACATGCCCCAGGCACCCTCCTACCCACCTGGGGATGCCACCTGCCAGGGGCCGTGTGGGACCATCACCACCCATTCATGGAACTAGACGGTGCTTCTAGTTGAGGACAGGTCAGAGGAGGATGAGGGACATTTTACAAACTGGAGCTCGTGGTAGTAGGTGAGAGGAAGCCCCCAGGAGCCCCAAAGATGGCTATGCAGATACGCTGGGAAGCAGCTTCCCTCCTTGTGGTAAACGAGCATGCCCTGGATGTGGGGTCGGGGGCACACTCAGCGGCTGCCCTAGGCAGGCTCCCTGGGGGCTGGGGCACTGGGGTTCTTTCCTGTGCACTTTGAAAGCACAGTGGACATCTGGGAACTGTCGCTTTGGGATTCTTGGGTCAACGGGGGCAAGGGAAGTACCAGCAGAGACTTATTCAACTTGTGGCTAAAGCAGCGATGAGCAGAGGCATAGAGACATGTTTTGAAAGCAAGCTGGAGAGGTGTGTCCACCGCAGCACCACAGCCCAGAGCCAGCTCACCTCCCGTCCCTGGCTGACCTTTCGTGCACAGGCTATGCTGGCCCCTGGGCTGAGCTAGACAGGTGTGGTCCACCCTCCAGGCTCCCCACCCTGGCACGTCCCTGTGTCAACAAAACTTCAACTAGCAATCAAGAAGAAAAATGGGGCTTCCCTGGTGGCGCAGTGGTTGACAACCTGCCTGCTGATGCAGGGGACACGGGTTCGAGCCCTGGTCTGGGAAGATCCCACATGCCGCGGAGCAACTAGGCCCGTGAGCCACGACTACTGAGCCTGCGCATCTGGAGCCTGTGCTCCGCAACAAGAGAGGCCGCAACAGTAAGAGGCCCGCGTACCGCGATGAAGGGCAGCCCCCCGCTCGCCACAACTAGAGAAAGCCCTCACACAGAAACGAAGACCCAACATAGCAAAAATAAATACATAAATAAATAAATTAAATTTTAAAAAAAAAGAAGAAAAATGGAATTTTATTCAAGCCAAACTGAGGATTATAACCTGGTAGACAAATAGAAACTGTGAGAATTGTTCCACCTGTTAAAAGTTGAAGGCACAGTCATACATTTTCAAGACAAAGGATTGTACATCAAAATGACATACTGATAATTTGCATAAAGTTCACCAAGGATACATGGTCCAGGTAAGCACATATAAAGTGAGAAGCAAGTCACCATGACCCCCTGCAGAGCTGGTGCCCATTTGGGGCCACTTCTGGTCTCTGACGTTCCTGCCAGGACCAGTGTATTTCCCCTCCCTGGCGACTGGTCCAGAGAGGGCCATGTGATGCCCACCAGGCTGGAAGTTCCTAGCAGGAGGTGGTGAGCAACTGAGGAGACAGAAGCTCATCCCTCCGGACAGGCACTGCCCCTCCAGCTCCATCCCTCTACACCCTGGCCCTTTCTGTCCCTCCCATGGCCCGCCCCTCCCCTTTATGTCCCTCCAATGGCCCCGCCCCTTTACCTCCCTCCCATGGCCCCACCCCTCCACACCCTGCTCCTTTATGTCCTTCCCCAAGGCCCCGCCCCTCCACAGACCCACTCCTTTATGTCCCTCCCCCTGGACCTGCCCCACCCCACCCAAGCTTCCTGACCCTGGCCTGGGTGGTGCAGCATCTGCAGCCCTGATGACGTCAGGGTGCGTGGACTTTACTCCTTTTCCCAGTTTTGCAGGAATTTAGCTTTTATTTCATGTTTTACAGCTACAGAGACTTGTTACAATGCTTTTTATTTAATGCAAATACAAGCGAACAATTAGTTTATGATTTCCAAGTCTGTGTCCTTAAAAAAAAGCAAAACAGAAAAACGGTGGATAAGCTTAATTTGAATTTTCCTGGAAGTAATTCTTAATATTTGTAACTTGATTTATTTGAATTGGTGGATACAAAAGCATAAAGATCATAAAGTTCCCTGGCTTCACCAACAGCCACAAGCAGACCCTGTCTGCTGCGCACAGACAGGTCGGGAATGACCTTCACCAACAGACCAAACACATCCGTCATAACCCTCATTCTATAGGCAGGACAGAAGGCGTGGGTGCTTGGGTACAGCTGTCTCCAGAGGCAGAGCTGAGATCCGCCCCGAGCCCCCTGCCCCTGCTGCCCCATGCCCCATAGATCCAGCAAAGTGTGATCCTGTCGGGAGAACCCCACTGAATGTAGAAGCTTGATTCTCAGTTCTGATTACAGTTACCATGTCAGTACTTGTCGGCTTATGAAACAGATTTTCCATTTAGAACTGTTAGCATTAACTACTCACTCAATAATCACAGCCCACCTGTAGGAAAGGGCTCTAAATGTGACCATGCTCTTTGGTAGGTGGGACAGACTGTCAGGCCACCCAACCACATTAGGTTTCATTTGCCCCAGTGATGAGCAGATTTAATGAAGGGCAGCCTTTTCAAAGGATGGTGGACAAAGCTTTGTGTTTTTAAATATAGTGGAAGCTTACGGAAACCACAATGCTCCAGTTATTTCTGGTAATCAGTTTGTTTTTTCTGGGTTAGGGGGTCTACACAGCCAGGATAGCCAGGATAGCACATGCTTTGTGACTGAGGATTGACTTTCCTAAGTGATGATCACCAAGAGTCCCTGGGGCCAGTCAGCTAACACGGATGCCTAATAGCGCTGAAATAATGCTGGGGGCCACTAAAAACAGCCCTTTGCAAAGAGGTTTCAATTTTTCATTCGCGAAGCAAATCAAGCTCCCTAATTAGCTACGACACAGCTGGAAAGCTCAGCCCCTACTACCCTGCAAGCCCTGCCTTGGCTTCCCTGCCCGACCTCCGTCTCTGCTACAGGAACAGCCCGGCTGCTTTCTCTAGTTCATTCGTGTTCAAAGAACTCGTGGCAGGCAGTGGTAACCATGGCAACAAAAGCCATAAATTCCTGGAAGTCGCATTCACCATCTCCATCGCTGTCCAGTGTTTCCATGACTTTGTCCACAACCTCCTGCTCTTTGATTTCCTAAGAGAAATAAGAGCAGTTGTCCAGCTTGTTGCTCAATGAAATTTAAGGATATCAAAACATGATCAGGAGTTGGCTGGCTTTAATAATTTGTATCAGAAACAACCTCAGACATGAAATGAAAAATGCCAGAAAGGACTTGTCCTGTGACCAGGAGGCTGTTGGCTGGCAGAAGTCTCTGGGGGTCTGAGCCTTCTTTTCCACCTTCCTTTAGGTCCAGTGGGGCCTGGCCTACTTAAAGACTGAATGGAACAGCCAAGATCTGAAAAGCTGCGGGTTGTTTGTGTTAAAATACCCAGAAAAGAATAGTACGGTCTAGATCAGCCTGAGCATGTTACATGCAAATGTCTGAACTTTTGGCCCCTGTAAGTTTTTCATTGCTTCTGTGTGTAGAAGGCCCTATAGTGAGGGCTTCCAGTGGATTTTCATGTTTTGAAAGCGGTTTTTGGCTGAAATAACTCTGGGGAACATGCCCTAAATTTATTAACTTCTGTGTCTTTTTGCCACTTGAGTTGCCTTCCAGGTGTCCTGGGACTTTTCCTGACATTCTGCCCAACATGCAGCCAAGTGAGTGGTGAAAGAGTCTCAGAGGAACGGACACAGTGAATGAAAGATGTACGCTGAGCGGAATGTTCTGAATAACCAGTCCCCAGGGCAGGAGAGCTGGGCCTGAAGAAGTTGAGTGTAATGTACAGTGGCTGCCTTGGATATAAAACATGTAAAAGGTTGAGATTCCTGTGGGCATTGGGGTAGGACCTATACACAACTGCTAAAAGATTAATTTCAATTACATGATAGATTTGCCTCCAGACAGAAACTACCTCATAAAACCAGGCCAGCAATGTTCATGATACCTTGTAACACTTACTGTGAATTACTTATCTTTTACAAATTGTGGTTCCCACATGCTAAGCTTTTTCTATGTTTTAAATCAATAATTAATGACAGTAGCTGCACTCGTTGAGCCACACTTGACAAGCACTGTCTCATTTCATCCTTTCAACAATTCGTTTTATGGAAGAATCGGGGACCTTCTTCTGATTGTGAGGTTACGAGGCAGAATCGGGGGGACCAGGTAAGTGAAAGCGTGCATGGGGCAGCTGCCACTAGGTGAACTTGGACGCCTGAGAACACCAGCCCTGGAATCAGACTAGAGGGTCCCACCCCAAGCCTGCAGGCCACTTCCTCTGCCAATGGGGTGTTTGGGCAGGGCGGGGACAGTGGGGCGGGAGGAGCCCTGCAGACATGGGACATGGAGCCTGGGGCTTGTCTTACACGGTGGCCCAGCCTGCCCAGGACGACAGCTGTCCACCACTGTGTGGCAGGGCCCTGGCCTGGGGCTCTAGTATCTTCCCCGGAATTAGCTCTTGGTCAGACACTAGTGCCCTGGTTCATGGTCTGGCCATTTCCTCTGTGTGTGACTGGTCACTTCAGTGATCTTGGTTCTGGGCACCAAGGGAAGGTCAGGCACCAGGTGGACTGCAGTTTATTGCCTCGAGGACACGGGGCTCATGCCACAGAGATAATGCGTGTGGCTGATTCCAGGGCAGCGGAGGCAGCGGCTGGGGAAGTCTGGACACACGTCCACCAGAGCGGGAGCTGCCAGGGCAGGACGGGGCTCATTGGGCGCCCTCACGCAGCTTCTCAAGTTCCCCTCCAAGGCCCCTGGCCCCACAGAGCCCCCTGCGAGGCCCCGGGGCCTCTCTTGTGAGCTGCTCGTGGCCACTCAGTGATGCACCAGGTTGTGGGGCCTGTGTCTCTCCCAGCATCGACCGAGCTGAGAGCTCAGTAACGTCTGCTGTGTGAACGGCATCTTATCACCATGTAACCATGTAGGAAAAGCCGAAACAGTCCTTTTCCCAAGAACAAAAGCTTATTTTTAACAGCCTTCTTATATGTTCACTGTGACCCATGATAAGTCATGAGTATATTTTCCATCCCATTTTGTCATCTTTATTTATTTATTTTTTATTTATTTTTTTTGCGGTACACGGGCCTCTCACTGATGTGGCCTCTCCTGTTGCGGAGCACGGGCTCTGGACGCGCAGGCCCAGCGGCCATGGCTCAGGGGCCCAGCCACTCCGTGGCATGTGGGATCTTCCCGGACCGGGGCACGAACCCGTGTGCCCTGCATCGGCAGGCGGACTCTCAACCACTGCGCCACCAGGGAAGCCCTTGTTTCTTTTTTTTTGTCTTTTTTTTTGTCATCGTTATTGCTGTACATCCTTGGATTTCTCAGAGAAAAGGCAGTGTTATTTGGAACCTGTACTTTTGCATTTGAGACAGCAGTCTTTCCTTGATGCTCCTACTGCACACAAAATGAATACGGTGGGGCCTACCTAAGCCAGCCTCTGTACTGAGGGCTCACCAGTGCAAACACGTTTTCAGAAACAACCTAGGAGTCCTGACACTGACCTGGAACCACCTTCAGGGCAGCTCAGAAGAGAAAGTGGACAGGTGGTTTTACAAGCAGACAGGAGAGCAGATTAACTTGTCAGTTTTAAAAAGCAAGACTCACCTCTAAAAAGTGGGAAAGCTCATTGTTGATGAGCTCCTTGAGTTCGGACTTCTTCAGCTTGTGCTTGTCACCTTCCCTTCCGGAATATTGATGGAAGACGTCAATTAGGGCCACCATGGCCTTCTCCAGCTCAGACATCCTGGGGGCCACAAAGAAAGATGCCTTCTAGCACAGAACAGTTAAGGTGTTACCTACTCAGACCTCAGCCCCCAGGGGGCACGACGGCCTCGGCTCACCTCCCCTTTTGGGCTCAGAGTGGTGCATCTCTCCAGTCACCCCTTGAGGCCACTCTTCCCCACCCCTGCTCTGTTTACTCTGTTCCCACGCCCTCTGGCTTCTGGTTGGTTTGGCCAGTGGGAAACTTCAGCCAAAATACACAGGCAGAGCAGTGAAGGGGCTTCGGACTGACTCCTTCCACCACCCCCACCCGAGGCCCCGTCTGCCCTGGCTCCGAGATGAGAGGACAGAGCAGGGGAGCAAGCTGTTAGAATGAACTGCGGTGACTAGGAACCAGATGAGGATACGAAAGTCAATAGGATCCCTATGTTCTGTCAAGAACAATGAGAAAACATAGTGGAAAAGTCTTCTTATTTTACAGCAGCACACATGTATTACTAAGAATAAGTTTAGCAAGAAAAGTGCAGGTCCTTCCAAAAGACACTAAGGGCATAAAATGTAGGAACTTACTTCCCTTCGAATGGATATATAAATTTAGCTCATTTTTTAAAACTCATTTTTAACAAAAATGTCTCTGGCATTTTTTTGTTTTTTGGATGGGTGAGGAACAGCTGTAAAATTCAACTGGAAAAATAAATATGATAGAATTGCCACAAATTATTTTGAAAATGAAGATGAAGAAAAGGTACCTTGACTACCAGAAACAAACATGTATCATACGGTCGTCTGATGAAGCTGTTGTAGGGAGAAAAGTTGCCACCCCAAATGTCTCTTTGGCATGCAGATTATTTTGGGCTGAAAACGATCCAGGCCCTGAAGTTTCAGGAAGAAACACTGACCTTCCCTTTAGCTGCCTGAATCAGAGCTCAGATGGAGGGCCTGTTACAGGAATGGAGTACTCACTAGAGATGTCAGCAAAGAATACGGGCCAAGGGTGGATCGGGGAACTCTTAGAGATCTGAGTCCGCTCTGTGTCCCATCGCCTCTTCATGGCGCAGCAAACACTGCTTTACCAAACATGTGCTTTTCCATCTCCATCTGAATTGCTTTCCTCCCCTTTGAACTGCCAGACGCCACCCCAACAGCCTCCTTTGTCTTTAGCTGATCATGGTATTTAAGGTGACGGACGGTCTGGGGCGTTTTTGTGAGTGACTCAGTCTTCCTGGGTCTCTCCCATGTATGCATGTTATTAAACTATGGTTTGAGTTTCTTCTGTTAACCTGTCTCACATCTATTTAATTCTTAGACTGGCCAGAAGAACCTAGAAGGGTGGAGGAAAATGTCTTCCTCCCCGACACCAGCCCTGAAGCCAGAACAAATGGGCCGGAGGCTGGGCCACCGCCAGGCACTTGGTATTCATGGAGGCGTCGCCATCCCCTTCTCAGCACTTATCGAAGCAGGAGGCTTCCATCTCCCGTCCCAGCGCATACCTTATACCGTGGCCTGCAACCTAAGGAAACAGCTGTTCAACCCTGGGAATCAGGCAGTTTACAAAGGACTGCTTGTCAATTGTTTCACAAAACTGAGACACTCAGCGAGAGAAATTGCCAACTTTTGGCCTTGAGTTCTAATCATTAAAGAATCTTTGCAATGTCATAGTTAAAAATAAATAAAAGAATTATGTCTAATTTTTGCAAAACCATTCCTGGGTTGAATATCATTTGCATCTTAAAAATAAATTGGAATATAACATTTAAATTCTTATTTTTATTTCTGATTTTCAAATGAAAAAGGATTGAGGATTTTGGCCTTGGCCTCTGATCTTTGCTAAATTCACCCTATTAATAATCAGTAGACTTTGTTTTGCTCTAAGTCCCTAAAAATCAGATATACCACACATAGATAGAATAATGCAGATGGATTAAAATCTTTAGCATTTCATACTTTCTTATCCTTTGCATTCGTTTTCAATTATTAATTTTTTTTAAAACAAAAAACCCAAGAAACTTTTGCGTGATCCTTTCGCTTCTCGAGCTTCATGATGACTTGGGGGAGGGGAGGCTAAATTACTCTGTGTGAAGTATGACTAGCGGGGTTTCTTTTAAAGGAAAGGCATAAAATATATATCCCACGTGTGAAAACTCCATAAAATGTGATTTTCTTCATAACCACACTGCAAATTAACTTTTTAAAGTTTTTCCTGTTAAATTCTTCCCAATTGATGGTTAAAGGCTGTCTTTTAAGAGAAATGGAAATCAAATATCCATGTTTCCCTTTCACTTCATTCCATGAATGTTCTACATTAACCTTTTATTTCGAAAGCAAGAGAACTTTTGGGGGTTACTCCTCAGAAGGACACATCACACAAGATCTGAGTGTGAGAGTCCCTCTGGGCAAGTGGCCCGATCTCCCCAAGAAACTGCAAGACTGAGGAAGGTTAAACCCGCCATAAACCGCAATTTCTTGGGCTCGATGTGTAATTTACTTGCAAAGACCTCCTCACTTGCCATGTATTGTGGTTTCTGCACGGCGTCCAGGGGGCCCTGACATTTGCGCGGAGCAAGGGGAAGACCGGAGCATCAGGCCGCCTGTCCTTCTCCGCGGAGGGACGCAAACCCCTGGTCCTCAAAGAGTTAAGGAAGAGGCCTGTTTGCAGCAATCACCTGAGCCACCAGACGTGACGTTTCCCCGACTTGTGGCGACAAAAACAAGCAGAATGGACCACTAGCTTCCCCCAGTTGAGGGAGCCGTGTCCACAAAGCAGTAGTAAGATTCACACTTTTGAAACGCTGCCAATTATCCTAAAGGGGTTTTTTAACTACCACCCAGTTCCCAAGCCCACCCTCCGGGCCCTGCCCCCAAAAGACCAGAGCAGGTTCCCCTGAGTGTCCTCACGTCAGTGGTCCTTGGTTGTCGCTCCTGGAACCTCCCGGCTGCCGCGTCCTGAGTCGCAGGCGTGGGGCGGAGGCAGCCTCTTATTCGTTCCCGGGCGGGGGCAGGGCCGGCACGGTCCCTGGGCGGGCCAGGCAGCCAATGGGGGCCGACGGCGGGGCGGGGGCGGGGCCGGCGCCCGTCCCCCTGCGGGCCAGGCAGCCAATGGGGGCCGAGGGCGGGGGCGGGGGCGGTGCGTCAGCTGGCTCCGCAGCCGGTGGGGGCGGGGGGCGGGGCCGGGGGTGCTGGGGCTGCCGGGCTGCACACAGGGCCGCATTGACGGCGCCACCGGGCACTCGTTGGGGAGCCAAGCCTGCACTCGGGCCAAGGAAGAAAAAGGCCCGTGGGGCAGAAAGCGGGGAGTCAGCTTTTTGTGCTGTTTTTAAATTTATGCATGAATATTGATGTTCCTCTAAAGGCAAGGATGGGGGTGGGGAGAGGAGACGAACTATTGATTGAAACCGACAAAGCAAATGTGCAGCCAAGCGCAGGCTGAATGCGAGGGATTCAGGGCCCGCGAGCCGGTTTCCAGTGGGGAGACCCCTGAGCTTCGCCCCTGCTCTGGCCCCACTAACCCTCAGGCGGGGCACCTGTGGATATCAGTATCCCGAGCTAAGCCACTGGCCCAGCGTCTGCAGGGACTGAAATGTGGGGCGAATAGTTTAATATGATCGCGGGCACATGCCAGGCCCACCCGAAGGCCTCCCCATCCCGCCGGGGTGAGTGGCCGCAGACTGTCAGAGCTGGACAGTGCCCAGGCACGTCCTGTCCAAATGTTCCGGTTTAGGGGAGGTGCAGGCAGGGGTCCCTCGCCGAGGCCTCACAACCAGCTAAGGTAAGTCAAGTCCAGACTCCCCACTGCCGTCTTGAGAGGCTCCCTACAGGCCTTCCTTTAGACAAATTATACAAAGCGCACTGGCCCCAGACTCATCAAAGGACGTCTGAACCCGAATCAGGCCCTCTGCTGACTTGGGTTCACAGTGGCCGCGGAAGGATCAGCACACAATGTCTGTGGACACAGCTGTCTTGTTCTTGGGACTTTCACTAGCTTTCCCTATCACAATGGCTACCTGTAGGGGAGCCAGCGAGGGGATTCTGCAGTGGCCAAGCATGTCTGTCTTGACTGTACATTCAGGAGCTAAGAAGTAACTAGAGGGGTGCTCTGTGCACCAGCTGGGCCCCCCGTGAGTGTGTTGAGACTCCCCCTGACCACCAGAGAGTCCTTTGACTGGTGAGTCCAGGGCCAGTTTGCGGCCCCAGGACTTAGCATCAACTCAGAGCCCGTATCTGAGGATGCCATCCTGGGGGCCTCACAGCACCTGAAAGCCCGTCTCATCCCGATGGGTGGCCCCTCTCCTCCCTGTGGGCCCTGGAGCCGGGCGGGACACAGCCTGCCCTTGGCTGTCCCAGGAGGCCGATGTTTGCACCCAGAGGGCAGGGCCTGCCCTCAGCAGTCCAGTAGTTGGATGAGAGAATTCCAAACTATTTTTTTTACTCCTGAGGGAGCAGGCTAAAGTTTTTCTTGTGCACACTGAAGGGCAGACCCAGAGATCAGGACGTGGCTAAGGCCCACAGGGGTGGTGCCTGGCACCCATGTGAAGCCCCCAGAGCACAGCTGCTCCTTCCTCGGAGGCGGGCAAGTTCTGTGCTTCCCCGAACAAACCTGCTCTGCCTGTGGGGCAGCTGAGGAAGTAGGGCCAAAGCACGTGGCTCAGGTCCCAGCTACGGGGTGTGGGGACAGGCTGGGGACCAGGCCGGTCAACTCAAACCCAAGGCTCACAGCCCAAGCTATTTCCAGGCCATACTTCTGGGACAACTTTCCCTTATCATGAGCATGAACCAGAAGCTGTGTGTCACCCCTGGGAAACTAATGCCCCGATCAAAGGGTTGGCACAGCAGGGGGCGATGCTGATCACAAACCCATTTAACCTGCCACTTTGGTCTGTGCAGAAGCCGCTGGGTCTGGGAGGCTGGCTGTGGACTCTTAAGAAAAGCAACCACCCTCAGCTTCGACTGCAGCTGCTGTGTGCCAGGTGAGGTGTCTCCCACAGAGAAAGTCGACACGGCCCCGGCGCTTGGTGTGCAGCTGTGGACTCACTAATGCCTTTTTCTTCAAACCAGCTTCCAAGGACCACCAGCAGCAGTTTGCTCTCACCTGTCAGGGCCAGAGGTGCACCCTCAGTGTCACCCCAGGGACATGTCAGTTCTGCTCTAGGCCAGACACTGTCTGCAGAGACCTGGACCACCCGTGGGCCGCTCTCCTGATGACAGTGTGCTGACTGGGTCTGAAGGAAGCGGCAAGTACTGTAGATGCCTCAGCAAGACGTATAGAAACTAGAGAGTGGAGATAAGCCCCGCAGAAATGTCGGGCCCACCACCTCAGAGGAGCCCCTGGGGCTCCAGTGGTGCAGGACACATTGAAATATCCCCTTCAAGTGAAAGACAAATTGCTGCATCTTGCACCACCTGCCAGGAAAAGAAGCACAGCATTTAGTTGGGGTTTGGGGAAATGACATATGCCATGTACTACATTTGCACGTGCTATTTCACCCAAGAGGCTGGCAGTGCCAAGTGGGGGCCAGAGCAGATTTAGGCTGTGGTACAAGCTGCTTCACCATTAGTTCTCAGGACCCGGCAGGTCCGATGGCATTCAAAGCGTCTACGGTGCACTGGGATCGGCACGGACCCTCTGACGAGCACCAGCGGGAGATCCCAGCACAGGACTCTGGAAGGTCAGTGCCCTCTTTGGCAGCTAATGAGTCTCATTTCAAGAACAGCTTCTGCCTTGCTGTTGGGCCTTAGTGGAGGCTCCCAAGCACCTAACCCAGGGACCTCGCCCTAGGGCTGGGTGTGTCACAGCAGCGCCCCATCAAATGCAAAGCGCAGGAAACGTGCGTAGACGCTCAGACTCCTGTGGCGTCGCCTCCCCTCTCAATCCATGCCCGGGGTCTCCAGGCTGTTTCTTATAACCAACTGGCTGTGGAAGAAAGAGCTTGAGCCTGCTTTATGGGGGGTTTGCATGACATGCTGGGACCACCCCGAAGTGGACAGAAGCAGCCCTGCAGCCCCACCCAAGGCTTACCCGGAAGGACACAGTGAAGGGAAGTCCTCTCAGGGCAGAACTTGGAGTGGGTTGTTTGGCTGTCCATTGTCAGGAGTGAGACGTGGCTGGAGCAGGGATCTGTATTAATTCATGGGTAGTTGCTGATGATTTGGTTGGTCAGCAACCTGGAAGGAACAGGATTGGAAAATTGGTCCAAGGAAGGCTCTGGAAGAGGTGTGGGGATGGACCTCTCTGAAGGAGCAGAGTCTGTGGACACATTCGTGTTCCAGGCGGATGCCCACCGATGGGTGTGCCCTGCAGAAGAGCCTCTTAATAATCAGGTGGAGAATGACCGCCCCATGGGTGTCAGCTAGCGCCTACTGCAGCCACTCCAGGGCTCACTCGATGTGTCCACAAACAAAGTGGCCACGTGGCAGGGGTGGAGGCGCGCAGGGCTCAGCAACACGCACTCCCCTCACGGAAGCTGGCCCGGCCACTGCTGCCGCTGAGTGCCCGGTCTGCCGGCAGCCAAGACGAACGCTGAGTCCCATGGTGACCGCCAGATGCCTGGGGGCAGGTGGATTACATTGGACCTCTTCCATCATAGAAGGGGCGGAGATCTGACCTCACTGGAATAAACATACACTCTGGGTATGGAAGACGTTCCTGCCTGCACTGCTGCTGCCGGCACCAGCATCCGTGACCTCCCAGGGCCTCCACTGCGTCTGAGTCGGGGACTCAGTTCCCAGCAAAGGAAGAGCAGTCTTACCACACATCCCGTCACCCAGCAGTGGCTGACCCGGTTGAAAGCTGGAACAGCTTCTTGAAGAGTTGGTTATAATGCCGGAAGGGAGGGAGGCAACACCCTGAAAGGGTGTAGGATATGACCCATACTTTGAGTTAGGGACCATCATATGGTGCTGTGTCCCCCAGAGCCAGAATGCATGGGTGTGGGAGTCGAGAATTAGAAGTATGAGTGGTCCTCTCACTGGTACACTTCATAACCTCCTTGCAGAACTTTTGTTTCTTGTCCTGGCAGCTTTGAGATGGTTTGGAAATTTTACTCTCCAGAGGGGAAGGCTTCCACCAGGGCTCAGAGCAATGGTCCCACTGACCTGGAAGCTGAGATTTTGCCACTGGCCACTTTGGGTTCCTTATGCCTCTGAACCAACAAGCAAAAACAGGGTTAATCCATTGGCTTGAGTGATTGAGCCCAATTACCAAGGTGGGGAGTTGTGTTACTGCTACATGACGGTGGCAGGGAGGACTCTGGAACCTGGGGATTCTCGGGGGCTCCTTTTAATCCTTCCACCACCAGTAGTAACGGTTAATGAAAAAACAGAGCGACCAAAACATGAATTATCAGTAATTAACTAAAGCAGGAGTATTGAGGACCCAGCCTGCTCAGGAATGAAGGTTTGGTCACTCCGTCCAATAAGGAACCCAGAGCAGGTTCTTGCTGAGGGCCGGGAGAGATGGGATGGGTAGTTGGAGAAGGAAGCCACGCATGTCGACCAGGACCTCAGGACCGGTTACACGGACGGAGGCTGCAGCAGATGAGCATGTGTTTTGCTTGTTATATGTTGTGTTTATCTACTAACCATTTTCTTTTCTCTGCATCTCCGTTTTTATTTTACAAACAAGTTGTTGGAGGTTAGCATTTCAGTTTAATCTTTAGGTAACAATTTTCTGTGGAACGGTGGGTTTGAGGACTGATCGACACAGCCAGCGATGGATACAATAACTGTACGACTGTGCATCTTCTCATTGGGGGAGGAACTAGCTCACTGGTAACAAAGAGACCTGTGTCTTCTGGGGCTGCTTTAGTTGCTGAAAGGGAGTCCAGACGTGTGTAGAATGTTGCTGGTGGACGTTGAGTACCAAACGGGGCGCCTGTTGTGAATTCATTGCCTCTTGGGTCCGGCTGCCTTCAGCGTCCTCTAATCAGGCCTCCTGGCGGGGAGCCTGGTGTTGTGCTTTGGAGGGAGGGCCTTCGAGGCCCTGCGTGGGGAAGGAGCTTCTCTCCTCCTCCTGGTGGAGCACGTTTGCCTGTCCTGTCCTGCTTCACCATCCTTCACAGCATCTCCTGGCGCTGGGCTCCAGGACATGGCCAGCGAGGGCTGCCCTTGCTGCCCTTGCAGCCTGGCCTGGCGTGGAGGCCGCTTCGCCCTGGTTCTTTGACACATGGACTCCAGACACTGCATTCACATCAGCCCCTCCCCTGCGGCCCTTTAGATTCCTCTGTGCAGTACTGTCCGATTGTAGGTTCATAATTCTTTATGTTACACTTGCCCTGTTTGAATTCCTGTGTGGTTTCTGTCTCTTGATTAGAACCAGGCTGATACACTACGTAACAAGGAAAATCAAAGCTTTATTAATTTTTTACTACGCTTTTATTAGTCTAAAGTGGTTTCAACACAACATTGTTATACAACCGTGCTCCAATATCAAATAAAAATTAAAAAAACAATGGCCACCTGAAAGAATAAAATAAAATGATTTCAAAATAAAAGATTTAAAAGATGCTCTAAGGAAAGAGTAAACTTGGCAGAAGGGACAAAGTGGAGGGAAAAAAGGCACTGATGCCAGAAATCAAGTGTTAAGTTTTGAGTGTGTAAAATCCCCCAAACGATGTGCTGCGAGCTGTTTTTGCCAATAGAAAACACTCTGACACCCCGTGTGTGGGCTTTTCCCCACAGCAACCCACTCTCCTATGCCAGCTGGGTGTCGCACAATCTAAGTCCATTCTGACAGCATCCACCACAGGTTAGGGGCTCAGTCCCACAGGACTGCCCCCTTCAGCGGCCACTGCAAGACCCTGGCCATGGACGGCCTGTAAATCGGGGTTCCACGCCCCCTCCTCGGGGTTGGTTAGCCCGCCAGAGCAGCTCACAGAACCCAGAGAAGCATTTTACTTGCGTGGTTTCCAGTATATTGTAGAAGGGTAGAACTCGGGAACGGCCGGCTGGAGGAGAAGCCGAGGGCAGGGGTGGCGAGGCGCCCAGGTTCCCGCTGTCTGGGTGCCTCTCCCTGCCAGCCCCTCCGCGTGCTCACCAGCCCCGAAGCTCCCTGACCTTATGCTAGTGGGATTGTGTGGAGGCCTCCTCACGTGGGCCTGACTCACCAGTGACTCCATCTCCAGCCCCTCTCACCCTGGAGAATGGGGCGTGGGCCTGCAGCCTGCTAACCATGGCTCGGTCCTGCCAGCCCCTCTGCGTGCTCACCAACCCGGAAGCTCTCCAAACCCCTTTGTTTGCGGTTTCTATGGAGGCGCTATTACGTAGGCATTGGTTGATTAAATCACTGGCCACTGGTGATTAACTCCATCTCCAGCCCCTCTCCCCTCCGTGGTTAGAGGTTGGGGGTGGGGCCTAAGTTCCAACCCCTAATCGCGGTGGGTTTAGGGGACCAGCCCCATCCTGAAGCTCTCCAGGGGCCTCAGGGTCACCTTGTTAGCATAGTGTCAAGTGTGGTTGAAAGGGGCTTATTGTGAATAACAAAAGATCTTCCTCTCACCACTGTCACTCCAGGAATTACAAGGGGTTTAGGAGCTCTGTGACAGGAACCAGGAACAAAGACCAAACATCTTCATTATATCACAATATCACACAATGTAATGAGACTTTGTAAATATAAACAGCCCATCTATAAAAGGAATATGTACTATTGCCCAAATAATAAAAAAACTTTTGAGCAGACAGAGCCCCGACAGGGCTGGTTGTTGGAACGCCATCACTGCGGGTGTTTTTCCAGGAGGTTGAGACCAAGGGGCTGCTGGGCGTTGGCCCTGGAAGGAAGGCGTCTACTGTGAATTACGCTGAAGCGGCTCCCCCGGCTTTGCCGTCTCTACAGCCCAGAGCCATCGCTTGGCTGGTGGTCGTGGCATTGCTGAGAAGTGCCCCGTCTTTCCGCCTGCAGGACTTCAGGGGTAATGGAAGCGGTGAAGGAGGCTCAGACCCTGTAGCATCTCTGGTGCCAAAGGCCCCCGAGTGCCCTACGGTGAGGGTCTGCTGGCCAGGGAAGGTGGGCTCCTAAGCGGGGTTTCCAGCATCAGTCATGGTGGGGAAGGGGTCCTTTTCCCAGGCAGCAGTGCCTTTGCCCAGTGGATGGAGACACTGGTGGGTCGACAGTGCCCTCTCGGATGCACAAAGCTCCTTCCAGGGTCTTCCTCCTTCTGCCCAGGCTTCACCCACCTGGCCAACATTTAGCACCAGTTAATTCAGTAACCCGAGCCAAGCCTAGCAGAGTCAGTGCAGGGGGAAGCAGTCATTCTGGCTTGAGTTTCCGGGAGGAAAGGCCTTGGGCAGTGCCATTGTTCTCTCGCACAAAGGACAGTGCCATCCACCACCAAGCTGCTCACGAGGTGGGCCACAGTGACCCATGTCCACAGGGAGAAAAGGACGCCTGTGTTCCAGAGGGATGTGGGAGAAGGAACACAAGGCTGCTGTTGTAGCAAACGCAAGTGTCAGGAGATGAAAATTAATTGCCTTTCCTGCTCTAGGGACCGCTGCTCGGCCATCAGCTCTGGGGCTGGAATCTGGAGCTGGGTTCAAATCCTGTCTCTGTGGACAGAACTTTGGCGGATGACTTAAGCCTTCTCAGCCTCAGTAAATGAGGGGAATTTGTGCACGCACACGTGAGTGCACACACACACACACACACACACACGCGTGTACATATAGTGTGCTGTGCCTAATACACCCAATTAATGGTCATTATCATCATAAAAGTTACTATTCTCGTCTATCAAAGGAACCTGCAACCGTCGGGTGAACTCCTGGTACAGGAGGCAGACAAAGCAAAGCAAAGAGCAGCAAAGAAGCAGAGGGCAGGGATTTCTTTCTGAGCCACAGATATCAGGGTCCAGCAGTGCAGAATGAGCTCACTGGCTAATTTAGAAAACTTTGAGTCCAGGAGGCCCCAGTTTGGCCAATTGTGATAGAGCATCTGTATTTCATGGGTATCACGTTTTATTATTTTTATACCACATCAAATTCCATGAATCCATTTAGTTTCTAAGCAGTCATTCCAAAGCCAGAGCTCCCTTCGAGAAGGGCAAGCACAGCGTGAGCAGAGCTGTCAGCCTCCACGATGCTGGGTTTGCTTTGGATCCATGGCGACGTCAGGGTCCAGCTCAAGACAAGAGAGCTTTTGTTTTTGTTTTTGTTTTTGTGCTTTTTTTTTTTAAATTTTGAGAAGGCGCTGGAGGTTGGAGCAGTGCAGCACGCCCCACACGAAGCTGCTTCCTCAGCCTTGCTTTGTGAGTGTAGTTTGTTGCCCTGGAACTGTGTCCGGGGATGTGAGAGAAAGTGATTGATGCTGGGAAAGGCACCCAGAGGAGACTGGCCAGTGCCTTCCCTGGTAGAACTCAGTGCAAATATTTATCTGGTTATACTTTTAAGGACTCAGAAATTTGCCATTGTGAAATAAAATTCATATCTATGGCAGGACAAGAAAAATTTAAACATCAAAATTCTTCTCTGCCCTTTGCACCCTGCCCCCCTGCCACTGTGCGTCGTGTGTCCGCGTTAGGCATCCACCAAACCTCCCCGTCGGCAGGAACACCTGGTCAACCTTAAACAGCAGCATTCTCCCAGCATCAAGACAACTCCTCCAAGATAACTTTTCTTCTTGACCTTATAAAGGGTCACGTGACACACCACGATGGCGCTTAAATCTGGATTATATAAACTGTCAATAATATGTTATTTAATGTACAGCCTCTGTCTCAAAAAACTTATATATTAACTGCGTTTTCTCACAGCCGGGACAGTTCTTAGGGCTTTCTGAGATGCTCTTCCTGGGTTATAATCCTCAAATTTGGCTCAAATAAAATTTTCCAATTCTCTCTTAGATCGACTGATTAACTTTTCGTTCACACCATAAAAACATGCCAGGTTTAAGGTTAAAAAAAATCACTAGATTAGCCTACTTGGTGTTTTTACTCAATGGGAATATTTTTTGTTTAACTGCTTGATAAGCACTGCACGTTTTATTGCCTTGTCCCACGTGGACACAGCACAGCACACGGTATTCAACCACATGAAGCCAAGTGAACCACAACAAAAATCTGCTCAATTGTTAAAATTAGTCAGTAATGAGGATTCCTACACCTTGCTTTAAAAATAACTCTGTGGAGGGCTTCCCTGGTGGCGCAGTGGTTGAGAGTCCGCCTGCCGATGCAGGGGACACGGGTTCGTGCCCCGGTCTGGGAAGATCCCACATGCCGCGGAGCGGCTGGGCCCGTGAGCCATGGCCGCTGAGCCTGCGTGTCCGGAGCCTGTGCTCCGCAACGGGAGGGGCCACAGCAGTGAGAGGCCCACGTACTGCCAACAAAAGTAAAAGAAATAAAAACCCAACTCTGTGGAATTGAACCATCTCTAAGAAGAATGATCTGGGAGGTGGGAATGAGTTAACTTATTTAGAGATTTAAATAAACAATTTATCAAACAAAATAGAGAATATTAAACATAAGAACGTGTAAATCTGGCAGCCTAATCCCTAGCAGTTTTCCTACTGCAGGACAATAATATTTTTTGCCTGTTAAAAACTAAGTTAAAGACACTGTAAAGAGTTGGCCTGATATTTAAAATTTCAGTTTAACTGAAATATGTCCACAGGTATATTTATTATCTAATGGTACAATTGAGTGCCAATATAAATAAAAATGTAAAGAATACTTAGATAAAATCATAGGAAGGATAAACTATTTTTGGAAATTAAAACAACGTAGCCTCCATAATAGAACTGAATAAGTCGATACAGTTCTCTTGATGTGTGTATTACTCACCAGCAAGGCGGTCCCGGGGTGGTCAACCTCCCACATGGGGCCGCCTTTCCCAGAGCAGCTCCCGTCAGAACCGGTGGAGGTGGCATCCACCGTTGAGACCTCAGAAGTCGTGGAGGCCCCTTTGTCATTTCCCGTTGGTTACAGACAGGTGGAAGGCCTGCCTGGAATCCCAGGGAGGGGATGGAGAGGTGGCCCAGCCACAATGGAGAAGAGCATGTGGGAAGGGACACAAAAGGCTCTGCCAAACCCCATGTACATACACGGCAACGCCGCCCCCCAGATCTGCCAACCAGGCCTGCCAGGCCGCGTCCACCAGGGAGGCCAGAGCCCCAGGAGCTGGTCCACGTGCGCAGAGCCTCCTTGGGCATGACTCCTTGGGAACAGCTGCTTGAGGATGTTTCCTTCAAAACTGTGACCTAAAAAGGCAGGTTACCTGACTCCATCCTCTGGCCACACGTCCAGCGTGAGGACAGGCGCAAGAGAGCCTGACTGAGACAGTCCATTCTTTTCTTTTTTTAAAATAGATCTTTAATGCAATATAATTGCTTCACAATACTGTGTTAGTCTCTGTTGTACAACAAAGTGAATCAGCCACATGCACACATACATCCCCACATCCCCTCCCCCCAAGCCTCCCTCCCACCCTCCCTATCCCACCCCTCTAGGTCATCGCAAAGCACCGAGCTGATCTCCCTGTGCTATGTGGCTGCTTCCCACTAGCTATCTACTTTACGTTCGGTAGTGTATATATGTCAATGCTATTCTCTCACTTCGTCCCAGCTTCCCCCTCACCCTCTGGGTCCTCAAGTCCACTCTCTACATCTATGTCTTTATTCCTGTCCTGCCACTAGGTTCATCAGTACCATTTTTTTTTTTTTTTTAGATTCCATATATATGTGTTAGCATACAGTATTTGTTTCTCTCTTTCTGACTTATTTCACTCTGTATGACAGACTCTAGGTCCATTCACCTCACTACAAATAACTCAATTTTGTTTCTTTTTATGGCTGAGTAATATTCCATTGTATATCTGTGCCACATCTTCTTTATCCATTCGTCTGTTGATGGACACTTAGGTTGCTTCCATGTCCTGGCTATTGTAAATAGTGCTGCAGTGAGCATTGTAGTACATGTCTCTTTCTGAATTATGGTTTTCTCAGGGTATATGCCCAGTAGTGGGATTGCTGGGTCACATGGTAGTTCTATTTTTAGTTTTTTAAGGAACCTCCATACTATTCTCCATAGTGGTTGTATCAATTCACATTCCCACCAACCATGCAGAAGGGTTCCTTTTTCACCACACCCTTTTCAGCATTTACCGTTTCTAGATTTTTTGATAATGGCCATTCTGACCGGTGTGAGGTGATACCTCATTGTAGTTTTGATTTGCGTCTCTCTAATAATTAGTGATGTTGAGCATCTTTTCATGTGCCTCTTGGCCATCTGTATGTCTTCTTTGGTGAAATATCTATTTAGGTCTTCTGCCCATTTTTTAATTGAATTGTTTGTTTTTTTTGATAATGAGCTCCATGAGCTGTTTGTATATTTTGGAGATTAATCCTTTGTCCGTTCTTTCATTTGCAAATATTTTCTCCCATTCTGAGGGTTGTCTTTTCATCTTGTTTATGGTTTCCTTTGCTGTGCAAAAGATTTTAAGTTTAATTAGTCCCATTTGTTTATTTTTGTTTTTATTTTCATTACTCTAGGAGGTGGGTCAAAAAAGATCTTGCTGTGGTTACGTCAAAGAGTGTTTTTCTTAGGTTTTCCTCTAAGAGTTCTATAGTGTCTGGTCTTACATTTAGGTCTTTAATCCATTTGGAGTTTATTTTTGTGTATGATGTTACATAGTGTTCTAATTTCACTCTTTTACATGTAGCTGTCCAGTTTTCCCAGCACCACTTATTGAAGAAGCTGTCTTTTCTCCATTGTATGTTCTTGCCTTCTTTGTTGTAAATTAGGTGACGATATGTGCATGGATTTATCTCTGGGCTTTCTATCCTGTATCACTGATATATTTCTGTTTTTGTGCCAGTACCATACTGTCTTGATTACTGTAGCTTTGTAGTATAGTTTGAAGTCAGGGAGCCTGATTCCTCCAGCTCTGTTTTTCCTTCTCAAGATTGCTTTGGCTATTCGGGGTCTTTTGTGTTTCCATATGAATTGTAATTTTTTTTTCCTAATTCTGTGAAGAATGCCATTGGTAGTTTGATGGGGATTGCATTGAATCTGTAGATTGCTTTGGGTAGTATAGTCATTTTAACAATATTCGTTCTTCCAATCCAAGAACATGGTATATCTCTCCATCTGTTGGTATCATCTTTAATTTCTTTCACCAGTATTTTATAGTTTTCTGAGTACAAGTCTTTCACCTCCTTAGGCAGGTTTATTCCTAGGTGTTTTATTCTTTTTGTTGCAATGGTAAATAGGATTCTTTCCTTAATTTCTCTTTTTGATTTTTCATTGTTAGTGTATAAGAATGCAAGAGATTTCTGTGCATTAATTTTGTATCCTGCAACATTAGCAAATTCATTGATTAGTTCTAGTAGTTTTCTGATGGCATCTTTAGGATTTTCTGTGTATAGTATCATGTCATCTGCAAACAGTGACAGTTTTACCTCATCTTTTCCAATTTTTATTCCTTTTATTTCTTTTTCTTCTCTGATTGCCATGGCTAGGACTTCCAAAACTCTGTTGAATAATAGTGGCGAGAGTAGACATCCTTGTCTTGTTCTTGATCTTAGTGGAAATGCTTTCAGTTTTTCACCATTGAGTATGATGTTTGCTGTGGGTTTGTCATATATGGTCTTTATTATGTTGAAGTAGGTTCCCTCTATGCTCACTTTCTGGAGAGTTTTTATCATAAATGGGTGTTGACTTTTGTCAAAAGCTATTTCTGCATCTACTGAGATGATCAGTAGATAAAAATCAGGATGGTTTTTATCCTTCAATTTGTTAATAGGGTGTATCACATTGATTGACCTGTGTATATTGAGGAATCCTTGCATCCCTGGGATAAATCCCACTTGATCATGGTGTATGATCCTTTTAAAATGTTGCCAGATTCTGTTTGCTAGTATTTTGTTCAGGATTTTTGCATCTATGTTCATCAGGGATATTGGTCTATAATTTTCTTTTTTTGCAATATCTTTTTCTAGTTTTGGTATCAGGGTGATGGTGGCTTCATAGAATGAATTTGGGATTGTTCCTCCCTCTGCAGTTTTTTGGAAGAGTTTGAGAAGGATGGGTGTTAGCTCTTCTCTAAATGTTTGATAGCATTCGCCTGTGAAGCCATCTGGTCCTGGGCTTTTGTTTGTTGGAAGATTTTTAATCACAGTTTCAATTTCAGTGCTTGTGTTTCGTCTGTTTATATTTTCTATTTCTTCCTGGTTCAGTCTTGGAAGGTTGTGCTTTTCTAAGAATTTGTCCATTTCTTCCAGGTTGTCCATTTTATTGGCATGTAGTTGCTTGTAATAATCTCTCATGATCCTTTGTATTTCTGCAGTGTCAGTTGTTACTTCTCCTTTTTCATTTCTATTTCTGTTGATTTGAGTCTTCTCCCTTTTTTTCTTGGTGAGCCTGGCTAATGGTTTATCAATTTTGTTTATCTTCTCAAAGAATCAGCTTTTAGTTTTATTGATCTTTGCTATTGTTTTCTTCGTTTCTATTTCATTTATTTCTGCTCTGATCTTTGTGATTTCCTTCCTTTTACTGACTTTTGATTTTCTTTGTTCTTCTTTCTCTAGTTGCTTTAGGTGTAGGGTTAGATTGCTTGTTTGAGATTTTTCTTGTTTCTTGAGGTGAGATTGAATTTCTATAATCTTCCATATTAGAACAGCTTTTGCTGGACAGTCCATTCTGAAGGGGAAATGGGAGGCACAGGGTAGCACCGTCCAGCCCAGCACACAGCACCAGGCTTCATCAGCCCACAGTGCCCAGGAATGATTCCTCTGACTTGGCTTTGACCCCTTTCCATGCTCTGAGTCATTCTTCCTTTTCCATGAACAGTAGCCCCTGTTTGTAGCCTCCACCTACCTGGAGAAGTTCAGGGTCCAAACGCCTCTTTCCATCTTGTGCTGTCTCTGCTTCTTTTAGTGCAAGTTGCTGTGGATTCTGCTGGTACCATTCTCTTAATAACTGTGGGTTTTCTGCAAAGTTCATCGGTGTTCATGCCATTTGACAAAACCTACACCCGAATCTCTTTGAAACAGGCCCTTTTCTAATTGGTCCCCATGAGACTTCTGCGTCCAGTGACCTCAGGTTTGGGGCTGATTAACACAAGAGCATCCGAGGGGCCCGAGTGCCAGGTCTACAGAAGGCTTTTGCCCACCTGAACGGGTCTATGAGGCAGCAATTAAATTGTTTCCGAGTCTTAGAGGGTTTTCCAATCCCACCTCTTCTTGCTTTTATTCTGAGACCACACTTCCCCAACAGTGTCTCGGATTCAGCCTTTGCCCTGAGCTCACTCTTTGTTTGAGAATCTTCTGCTGGGAGAGACTGGAGGTGGGGGCCTGGGGAGAGGGTGGGGGTGAAAAGTAGTTTCATTTTTGAGCCAATCGTGGCTCCTTTATAGCTCTTTTAAGTTCTGTTTGCAAATTGGATAATCCTTCTTTAGTTCCTCTCTCCCTGACAGTAGCTTAGATGTGTAGCTGCAAGACCGCCGCTGACACTCTGACGCTGTCTGGAAGCCGCTTCACCAGTCCTGGCATCACCTCGACTTGCACGCAGGCCACCCTGGTGCCCGGCTTCCTGGGCTGAATAACAGGGGTCTTTCCTCCTGCCTCCAGGAGCATCGTCTTGCTGCCCCTGCCGTGGTCGACCACGCCTCCACCCCCGGTGCGCAGGCCCCCCAGCTCCTGCCTGATTGCAAGCTAGTGCTGTAGGCTTTAGGCTCCTGCTTTGGCGGCAGCCACGTCGAAGCACCAAACTCCACCCCAGTTCCCACCGCCACACAAGAAACACCAGCAAACAGCGTAAAAGCCTCAACCTCTTCCTCATTCTCAGTGTGCACGTCGGTCAGAGTGCAGGGGAACAGCTTGCTCCAGCTCCACAATGTCCGGGACCACAGCTGGGAAGCCTGGAACAGTGGAATGGCTCAAATGATGGCAGTGGGTCCCCTGGCCCCCTCCACAGTTGCACATCTGGCATCTGTGTGGGTCCCTGAGCGGCTTGGGTCCCAAGAGCAAGCATTCCAGCAGAACTAGAGGATGCTACATGGCCGCTTGTGAGCTGGCCTCAGAGGTCACAGCTGTTCTCCTGTTCTATTGATTAAAGCCCACCCAGATTCAGGGAGAGGAATGTGATGGGAAGAG
Organism: Delphinus delphis; assembly: GCF_949987515.2. NCBI lineage: Eukaryota > Metazoa > Chordata > Mammalia > Artiodactyla > Delphinidae > Delphinus > Delphinus delphis. The sequence continues at coordinate 114,467 of NC_082686.1, read as the reverse complement.
TGTCAAAGACTTTACAGCCCTTAAAACCCCCACAGTTCACCCTCCATCCACAAATTACTTACACACAGTGGAGGGCACACATCTTTTTCAAGACATTGAGAGATTAATTTCAATTGAGGTGTACTTTACATTGTGTGGCTTACATAGTATACAACACCCATTTGCACCCTTTTAAAGATATGGACCCACTCCAGGACCCCAGAAGATTCCTTCACGCCATCCCTCCACTGTGCACCCTTCTTGCACTTATCTGTCGAGGCACGTATGCAATTTTGGGGGGAGGGGGCACATACCTATGAGTGGAATTGTTGAATCACAGGACAGGCATATGTCTAACTTTACCAGAAACTCCCAAATAGTTTCTAACATAATTATACCGGCTTATATCCTCCCTCCCCCAGCAACGTGTAACTCTAATCGGTCAAGGTACTCACCAACACTTCAGTTTTTTTAGTCTTTCAACCATTCTGATGGGCGTGTGGTGACAACTCATTATGGTTTTAATTAGCATTCCTTGATGTATCAATTAGCTTTTGCTGCATACCAAACTGTCCCAAAGTTTAGAGTTTTCAAACAACAATCATTTATTTAGCTCACGATTCTGTGCATTGGTTATTTGGGATTTGTTCAGCTCGTCAGGTCTTATGCTGGTGTCATCTGGACTCACTCCTGTCTGTGGTTACTGCTGGTCAGCCAGGTGGCTTTGGTTCTGGAGGTGACTGATTGTCAGGTGTGTATGTGTGTGTGGTGTGCATGTGCCTGTGTGTTTCTGTGTTTGTGCTTGTGTGCATGTGCATGCATATGCGTGTGTGTGTGTGTGTGTGTGTGTGTGTTTATGTGCCTGTGTGATTTAGCCCTCTATCTCTGCTCATCCAGCAGGCTCACCTATGCCTTTTCACCTGGTGGTATGGGTTTCAAGAGTGAGATGGAAACTGAGTGGCCTCTTGAATCCTAAACTCGGAAATTGCACATGGTCACTTCTGCGACTTCTGTGGGTGCATTGCAAGGCCAGCCAGGATTCAACGGGTCCACTTCTTGCTGGGAAAAACTGCAGAGTACTGTGGCCATTTGGGGGCCAAAATGAAAGAGAAACCTCATCTAAAATGGAGTCAGGATGCCCTGAATGGGGAGATCCCCCCGCCCCGTACCTTCCCTCCCAGCTCGGTTCACATTCCTGGGCCGGAGGAAGCCAACTTTACACCCAGCAGGAGAAGGAGGGTTTTCTTCCTGCCCAGCAGTAGCCCAGCCAATGAGAAGCCGTCACCCTGAAGCCTCCCTTCCCTCCAGTGGACTTGCCTGCAAAGAAGCCCCTCCCAATTCCCCCTTTTCTCTGCGAAATGGCCTTCCTCTCCTGTGTTCTCTAGACTTGCCTACAGTTTGCCATAGCCTGCATGTCCTGAATTGCGATTCCTCTGCTATTCCCAAATAAATCCATTTTGCTGGTAAAATAACTGGCTGTTTTATTTTTCAGGACAGCATTTGCAATCTCCCACACTTAACATTCTAGCCACAAAGTATTTACATTCCTTAAACATAAAGCGTTTGCTCACCCTGTACCCAGACCCCCCCTCCCCGCCCCCGCCGCCCACCAAATCTTATCCCACTGTGGCATCAGGCTTGAAGCTCAGCATCTCATGATTTCAGTCAGGTCTAGTAGCCACTGGGCCTCCTGAGCAGCACCTCTTCTTGTTGCAGAGACTTGTGAGCTAGGAAGACAAGTCGTCTGAATTTCCTGCACACACCCCCAGCACATGCTGGTGAGACAGGAGGGTAGACATGAGAGACACTCCCACTCACGCAGCGTGGAGCACAAGGCACGTGTCCTTGCCCGCTCGCTGCGGCCGCGAAATCAGCAGCGCCAAGTTCCCAGGGTCCCCGGCCCGGGAGTAAGTGTGTTTGGATTAGAGCCTGTTCTGCTCCTTACAGGAGGCTCCCCAGTCCAAGTCCCCCGCTGCTCCCTGGGAGGGCACACAGCCTCCCATCCTTCCTTTTCTGACTCCTCAGCCTAGAAGGTCGGGGTCCCCGGCAGCCTGGTTTCATTTTGAATTATCTCAGTCCCTTTTAGTTCAAGCTGGTCGTGATTTCACCGACGTGAAAGTAAATCTCGTGAGCGGTGTTCATTGTGGGAATACACCACAGTTTGTGTATCCATTCTCCTGTTCAATAACATTTAGAATGGTACCAACTTTTTTGTTATAAACATTCTTGGGCAAGGCACTTGCATTTCTTTTGGAGAATGCCTTGGAGTTCTTTTTCTGGGCTGTAGGGTAGATCAGTGTGACCCCCCAGTATTCATATGTTGAAGTTCCAACCCCAGTGTGATTGCACTTGGAGGTGGCCTTTAGGGGGCCGTTTAGGTTAAATGAAGATAGAAGGGCGTGGCCCTAATTCGATAGGGCTGGTGTCCTTATGAGAAGAGGGGGAGACACAGAGCCTGTCTCTCTGAGCTCTGTGGGGACAGAACGCGAAGGCGGCTGTCCACAAGCCAGGGGAGTGCACTCATGGGAACCGGATTTGCTGGTACCTTGATCATGGACGTCCAGACTGAGACAAAATAAATGTCTGATGTTTAAGTCGCCCAGTCTGTGGTATTTTATTGTGGCAGCCAGAGCCAACTTATATAATATGTATAACTTTACAAGAAAAGGCCAAACATTTTCCCGTAGCGCCTCTTGTACTTTATACTCCCACAGCAATGTACGATAATTATGTTTGCTCCACAGCCGTCCCAACATTTGGGTGTCAGTCTTTTGAATTTTAGCCAGTCTGTGTAAAAGTATCTCATTGGAGTTTTGATTTTCATTTTCCCAACAACTAACAATATTGAGGAACTTTTTTCATGTACTTATTGACTGTTTGTATATCTTCTTTCATGAAGTGTCTGTTAAGTCATTTGCCCATTTCTATTTATTTGTTTATTAATTTAGTTTTTCGGTTTTAGGAGTCATATATTTCATATAGGAACCTTTTGATAGGTAGATGTTTTGCAAATACTTTCTCCCAGTCTATGGTTTCCCTATTCCTTAAAAAAATGTTTTTTTTTTTTTTTTTTTTTTGCGGTACGCGGGCCTCACACTGTTGTGGCCTCTCCCGCTGTGGAGCACAGGCTTCGGACGCGCAGGCTCAGCGGCCATGGCTCACGGGCCCAGCCGTTCCCCGGCACGTGGGATCTTCCCGGACCGGGGCACGAACCCGTGTCCCCTGCATCGGCAGGCGGACTCTTAACCACTGCGCCACCAGGGAAGCCCCTGGAGTATTCTTTGTAAGAAGATTTTTAATTATGAAATTCATTCCTTTCGAAAATCTAGAACTATGTAGATTTCCTAAATATTCTCGTTTAGTTTTGGTAAGTTGTTCTTCAAGGAATTTGTCTAATTTATCTAATTTGTTAAAATTTTTGGACAAAGTTTCATAAAATTACAAAATTTACAAAATCTACAGCATCTGTACTGAATTCCTTTTTCATTTCTTATATTGGTAATTTGTGTTCCTGCTCTTTTTTTTATTATGGTAAGATACACATAAAACTTATCTTAACCATTTATAAGTGTACAGTTCAGTGATATTAAATAGCTCACATTGCTGTGCAACGATCGCCAGCATTCATCCCCGTTAATTCTCATCATCCTGTGAAACTGAAACCCTACACCCATTCACATCGTCTCCCTATTTTCCGCTCTCCCAGGCCCTGGCACCCGCCACCCTACTTTCTCTAGGAGTTTGACCACCTTCTCCTACCTTTCCGGCTCCAGCCACCACCTGCCCCACCCCCATAGCAGTGGCCAATAACGTTATTGTTTTTCTTTAAATCCCAAACTTCCTCTCAGAAGTTTATAAATAAAAAATCACTCTGCTTCCATTTGTCAACTGGAAAGAACGACACAAGGTTCACACTTCACAGTGTGATTGGGAAGGTTAACTGAATTATTACAAGAAAAGCACAAGAAGGCGGGTCCTGCTCCGGAAATCAGCCGCTTCTGTCATTCATAGCGGGTTTCTGACCCCCAGACCAGGATGGCTCCCGCTCCCCGTGGCCTGCGCCGCCACCCCGCCCCCTCCCCGGGCTGCCCCCAGCGCCCGGGGACGCGAGCCCGAGCCCGCACGCTTGGAGCGCAGCGCCCGGGCTCGCGCAACGGCCGAAGGCGGGATCCGCGAGGCGCGCCTGCGCTGGGCGGTCGGTCCAGGACCGAGTCTTCGCCGGGATGCCCCCGAGCGCACTGCGCCTGCGCAGTCCAGGGCGTTGGCTCCCCTCTCCGGACAGCGGGGCGTGTACGGCGGCGCATGCGCGCGAAGCCGGTTCCAGGGCGGGGCTTTCTACTCGGGCAGCCTGCGTACATTGCGCCTGCGCGGGCTGAGGGCGGCGGCTCGGGTTCTTGGTGGGTGCTGGCTGCCCCTCCGTGTCGGAGGTGTGGACGCCAACCTCAGCGGAGAAGCGCGGCTGAGGTAGGTTTCCCGTGGGCAGCTCGGGCGGCTGGACCGCGCGTAGGGCAGGACATGCCAGGTGAGGGGTCCTCGCCCGAAGTGTGCGTCAGCGGGCGGTCCGAGGCCGCCGCCCCCTATCGAGATTTCTCCGCGCCTTCCCGCGTCTGTGCTGACCTCAAGCTTGGGGCCCCGCCCCCGCCAGGGCCACGCCCTCCTGCCGAGCACGCCTACGGCGCCACACCCATCGCCCCGCAGCCCCGCGATCTCCCCAACCACGCCCACAGTGCCCCGCCCTTCCCCTAGCCCCGCCCCAGTGCCACGCCCACATCCCGTCGGCCTTTGGCTTCCGGGCCAATCTCCCACCCTCTCAGAGAGCAGGTCACATTCCCTTCCCTCACTACCCATTCTGCTCACGCGTCACGCCCTGCCCCTCCCTTCATCCTCTCTTCCCGTGTTTCTCTCCCCACCCCGTTGGCCACCTGCCCTTCAGGATCCTTGGCCCTCTCCCCCAACCCTGCCCCGCCCCTCAACCGAGCTCCGCCCCATCCAGGCCCCGCCCCATTATCCCGCCCCGCCCACCCTGGCCCCATCCGTCAACCCGGCCCCGCCCTCCCACCGGCCCAGCCCCATTCTGGCCCCTATGCAGTGTTTCCAGCGAAAATGCAATGCATGTGTATTAGTATTTATAATTACAAACGTCACCCAAAGAAGTATTGGGTCTTGATTGATAAAGTGAAGCCCTCATTTTAAACAAAGAATTGCTGTATAATTGAAAAAAACACACATCCATCTCAGAGCGTAGTATGGGTTACACTGTCACTGGAAAAATAAGATTGAGAATGAGAAGAAAAGCCTCTGGGAGATGCAGACCTTGGTTCCTGTTAGTGGAAACACTTTAAAGCCCCAGATAGGAAATCCTAATTGGAGTTAAAGTAGTCAGGGCCCCAAGGAAGGAATTGACATCAATTTATTGTTTTAATTCAACCCAGTGATCTAACAGAAACTAACAGTCTTTGGCCAATGAACAGTTAACACCTTGCAGGCTAGTGATGAAAATATACACTGTTTGGAGTTCATAAATTTTAAATGCTTTCAGTTGATTTTGTAAGAATTGTGTTTATAAATTTCATTTCTGTTCATTTACATTTACTTCCATTTGGTAGAGGACCTTTTTCGTGGACTTTAAAAGTTATGTGGACTTAATTATTATGCAACATAACAAGCATTTTCTCATTCTCTTTTTAAAATAGAAATGGAGGGGAAAATGAAACATTAAAGCAGCAGCTATGTGCAGATCCCAAAGGAATTATGGCAACACCAGGTGACTGCCCCAGAAGTGAGTTGCAGGTAATTTCGGTTCTGCTGTGTGAGAACTTGTATTTAAAGACCAGGACCATCACAGAGAGTGGAGCTCAGCCCAGCGTGATGGCATTTTCCTTGGACCTTAGAGGGTGGCCACTAACCAGGGGATGCTTAAATAAAGGAAATGCACAGTGTGTAAAGGTCACACATGACATTCTGAAATGGGCACTGTAAACACTTCCCAGGAATCTAGGGTTCCATTTTTGGCACTTGAGCTGGTGAAGAAAGCACATTTTTTTTTTAGTTGTTTAAAAACATCCCAGACATAATATGTTAGAGACAGGTTGGACATTAGAAAAGATTTATATATTCATACTGTTTATCTGCCTGGGACCACATATAATTTCATTCAAGTTAACAGTAAAAAAAAAAGTCACCTTAAATTTAAAGGAATGTCAATTATGTAAAATTAAGAACCAGAATATTCTAATAAATAATGTTTTTTAAAAAACATTTTCATGTCTGTGATGTCAATTTTAACATTTTTTTTCTCTTTACATTCTAATTATTGTTCTAAATTCATTTGGGTTTTTATATATAGAAATTTTATTTATAGTTGGATCATTTCATTAATCTGTTTCTTAAAATTATGAAAATATGATTCTTAAAATATGATTAAAATTAATCATAAAAGTTTTAATTTCATGGATCTCTTAATTTTCTTTTGAGAAATTTAAAAACTACTGGAACATTTACAGAATAACATTGCAGACATCAAGTATCAATACATATTACACAGAAGTGGAAACTTGCTAACATTTTGTTATATTTACTTCAGAATATAAGTATATATATGAATAAAAAAACATAAATAAAGTTTGTTCCCCAACCCCAGTCCCATTCTTCTTCCTCTGTCTCAAGTGCAAACACTACTGTGAATTATGAATTGATATTTGTGCTTCTGCACCATCTTTTATACTTTTATACCTTAAGTAGGCATCTTTGAGCAGCATATGATACTGTTTTTGTGTGCTTTTTAGAATTTACCTAAGTGGTGTCATAGTCTGTGTGTGCTCTGCAGCCTGCCTTTTCCACCTACGTTACTTTTGAGGGATTTGTCTTTAATGTATGGGTACAGCTGGTTTAGTCCTGAAGGATGGTCCCTGTAGTGTGTTCCTTATATGAAATGTATCACATTCACAGGCAGGTATGTAGGTCTATTCAGTCTTACTGTTGTACGTTAGGTATATACCACATTTTATCTCTTTCCCTTTTTTTGGACACTTACATTGCTTCCAGTTTTTCTCTATTTCAAACAGTGCTGCAGTGAACATCCTTCAGTGTGTCTCTTTGTGCACATGTGCTCCAGGGTATTTACCCAATAATGGCATTGTAGGATGGAAGGGATTGCATATTTTCAGTTTTACTAGATAATGAGCAATTGTTCTCCCAGGTGGTTTACCAGTTCACAGGTCTGCCAGGAGCCCAAAGTGCTTGCTAACACTTGAGAACATCAGGCTTTTTAATTTTGGTCAGTCTGTGTGTTAGAAATGGTATCTTGTGATTTTAGTTTTCCTGGTTATTTATGAGTCATGGTAGTATTTCAATAATATTTGTGTTCATCCTGGTAATAACATTCTTCATCACAGAAGAGATGCCTGATAGTTACAGTTTGCGTTTTATCTTTTTAGGATTTTATCAATTTTATGTTTCAAAGAAACCTTTGTTAATTTTCTCTTTGTCCATCTGTGTTCTATTTCATTGATTTCTGGTTTTATATCCTTTATTCTATTCTATTTGGGTTTAATTTTCTCTTTTCATAGCATCCTGAGATGGAAGCTTGGATCACTGATTTTAAACCTTTCTTTTCATATATATTTGTGTGTGTGTGTGTGTGTATGTATGTGTATATATATATATATATAAAATCTCTTTAAAGCTGTAACTTTTCCTCTATTCACTGCTTTAGCTGCACCTCACACATTTAAATGCATTGTATTTTCATTATTGTTCACTTAAAATACTTTCTAATATATCACAATGGAAATTAGAAATTTTCCGGGCTATTCAGAAGTGTGTTGCTTAATTTCCAAACGTGGGAAATTTTATATTTTTGTTAGTTAATTTTGGTTTGATTATGTTTGGTCAGAAAATATAACATTTCAATCTTTGGAAATTTATTCAGGCCTGCTTTATGGTCTCATCGTAAGGGTTATTTAGTGGATGTTCCATGTGCACTTGCAGAGACTAAGTTGTTCTGCAGTTGTTGGGTGTAGTGTTCAATGTCTTCACTGTCAAATGGGTTATTAGTATTGCTCAAATCTATATCCTGTTTGATGTTTTGTCCATTTGTTCTATCAATTACTGAGAGATGAGTTTCAAAAATCTCCACAGTGACTGTGGATTTGTCTGTTTTTTTTGTTATTTCCTTTTGGATCTATCTCTTTTTGCTTCATATATTTTGAATCTCTGTTATTTGGTGCATATGTTTAGGTTAGTTTTTGTTTTCTAGATTAGTTGACCCTTTTATTTTTATGAAGTCTCTTTTTACCTATTAATACTTCTTGCCTTGCATCTACTTTGTCTTAGTGTTTGCGTGGCACACAGACACATATATACCTATATTTTCAGCCAAACTAACTCCATATATTTAAAGTGTTCCTCTTGTAAAGAGCTTATAGTTATGTCTTTCATTTTCCTGTCGGATAATATTTGCCGTTTAATTGGAGTATTCAGTCCATTAACATGTAACATAAGTCTAACATGAGCCTAACATCTTGCTGTTTGTTTTCTGTTTGTCACAATTCTTCCTTTTTACCTTTCTCCATTCTTGCCTTCGTTTAGATTAATAAAACATTCTCTGTAATTCCATGTTATCTCCTCTGTTGACTTTTTAGCTGTACCTTTTTGGGCTGGCCAGAAAGTTTGCTTGCGTTTTTCTAAAGATGTTATGGAAAAACCTGAACAAGCTTCTTGGCCACCCCAATATTATTCTGATGGTTACCCAAGAAATTACGATATGCATCCTTAACCTATTCTAGTCTTTTTTTTTTTGACCACTTCACAAGAATCCTCTAAATTAGTTCCATTTACCACCGCTATTTTTGTGCTGTTGTTGTAACATATTTTACTTCTATATATGCTATAAACCCACAATAAATTATTATTGTTTCTCTATACTATCAAAAGTCTTTTTTATAAAGTATAAGTAATAGTGTTTCCCCACATGTTTACCTTTTCTGGAGTCTTTACACCTATTCCTCTGGCAAAAATTAAAGACGGTTACTCCGTGCACTGCTGCTAAAGTGTGAAGTGCCACATCCTTTATGGAAAGAATCTGACAAATGTTTGAGTGAAAACTATGTTTATGTTTCAGCCCTGTCACTCTGTCTCATAGAGATAAAATGTCATCATGTCAGGATAAATGTGCACAGACGTTGTGGCGGTAGAAGACTGGACATCCAGAGCAAGTCCATCAGTCGAAGATGACTTAAGGCTCAGGCAGAATCCCCGCTGCGGAATGTTATGTAGCCATGTGTTATGTATGTACATATGTACGTACGTAGCATATATGCGTATGTTATGTAGAGTTCTGCAGGTGGGGAGTTTGCCACAAGTTATTGTGTGAGTGAAAAAGAAAAAATTTTTTAAACTGTCTGGTATCTTTTACAAAAAGCCATGTCAGGGCTTCCCTGGTGGCACAGTGGTTGAGAGTCCGCCTGCCGATGCAGGGGACATGGGTTCGTGCCCCGGTCCGGGAAGATCCCACGTGCCGCGGAGCGGCTGGGCCCGTGAGCCATGGCCGCTGGACCTGGGTGTCCGGAGCCTGTGCTCCGCAACGGGAGGGGCCACAGCGGTGAGAGGCCCGCATACCGCAAAAAAAAAAGCGATGTCAAAAGAAAAAATGCACGTGTGACACGAGCACGGGAGGTGTGGGGACCCTCCTCCCTCTCCATGTACACCAGGCAACCATGAGGGTCGGGGGTGTGGGGGGCCGGTGACAGACAGCGCGGGTGGAGCCGCACAGGACGAGGGTGAGCAGAAACGAATCGCGTTACTGTGATAGGAAAATGTGCAAAGGATACAAACAGGTGATTATTAAAATAAAAAAGACGACCAGTGTATAGGTAAAATCATGTTTGATCACTAATAATCAAAGGAAGGCAAATGGAGGTAACCAAGAGGTAATTTCTTGCCTTCAGACTGGCAGAGGCTGCAGTGATGAACATCCTCTATTGATCAGGCGCGGGGAACTCACGAGGCTATGTCCTCGCGTGCAGGAGCTCGAGCGGCCGCCCCATGGAAGGCATCAGGTGGTGGTGTCAAAGCCGTAAAAGACCTTGACCCTCAGTGTCATATTCAGGAATTTGTCCTAAGAAAACTATCAGGGACAGACCGATTCATATTCAAGTTCACCTTAACATACTTTATACTAGTCAAAACTGAAAACAGTTTAAATGCTTATAGGAGATTTGATAAATAAGTTACAATAATTCATGGAATGGAATACTGTGAGATACTGAAAATGTGCTTAGAAGTGTATTTAATGATGGGGAAAAATGTTCAGAATTTAATAAGTGCAAAATATGTCATGAGGCAGAATTTTATGATCCGGGTAAACACCATATAAGGAGGTATTGCGTGTGCACGTGAAGAAAGCCTGAAGCGCTGTAATGGTTGCATGTTACCGTCATTGATCTCTGACCAATGAGCAAAGCTCACACTTAGTTTTAATTTTCCTCTTTGTGCTCTTGTTCTTCCACACATTTTCTAAAATGAACATGAATGATGGTTACGTTTAGGAAAATCTGTTTAAACGTATGTCCGGGCGGGGTTGCTGCAGTGAACTGGATCGCGAGCTGGGGCCCTGCCGCCTCTGGTGTGGCCTCCAGGGAGACCCGTTTGGACACAAAGGGAGGCTGGCCGCGTGCAGCGGAGACCCAGGGCGCGCTCTCCAGTCCTGAGCAGCAGTGCGCCCCGAGGGCTGCGCCCTGCCCCCTGTCGGCCCGCAGCACGGCCGCCCAGCTCTGCCCTCGGGTCTGACACCCAGACAGGGCTGCTTTCTCCTGGGCCGGTCACCACCTTCAGAGCGTTGCTGCTGATGGGGTCAGTCACTAAGTGGTCACTCACGGTGCCTCCTGTTCTTTCTCTGACGTTCACTTAAGGATGCGAGTCATTTTGTACTAGAGACTAAAGTCAAGGTGGAGGAAGGGTGAGATCCTTTCATTCTGCTGGTGGAGACGACCCCAAGTGTTTGTAGGATGAAAACGTGGTCACGTGAATCTTGATTTGAAACCATCCTAATAACCTGGAGCCAAGAGAGACAGACAGAGACAGAGAGGCAGAGGTGGAGAGAGACAGAAACAGAGATGGAGACAGAGATGGAGAGGGACAGAGATGGAGGAGACGGAGACAGAGAGAGAGGCAGAGACAGACAGAGACAGAGACGGAGAGGGACAGAGGCGCAGAAAGAGGCAGAAACAGAGGCAGAGACAGAGATACAGAGAGGCAGAGACAGAGACGGAGACAGAGATGGAGAGGGACAGGGACAGAGACGGAGATGGAGATGGAGACAGAGAGTCAGAGACAGCAGAGACAGACAGACAGAGAGGGACAGAGACAAACAGACGGAGACAGAGACAGATGGAGAGGACAGAGGCGGAGAGAGAGACAGAAACAGAGATGGAGACAGACGGGGAGGCAGAGACAGGTGGAGTGAGACAGATGGAGAGACAGGCAGAGAGAAGGGAGGAGAGGAAGGGCAGCCCCACAGTCACCTCCCTTTCTCCCTTGCTTTGAACAGGAGGGAGAGGACCCCGTCGTGCAGGGCGAGGAGGGGAACCTCCAGGGTACTGTGCACCCCGAGGAGTTCGTGGCCATCGCAGACTATTCTGCCACCGATGAGACGCAGGTAGCCATGTGGGTTATGCTTTGTGGATTCAGCATGTTCAGGGACAGGATTAGATGTAAAATTTGCAGAAGTCATAGCAGATTTAAATAAAGAAGTATTCAGATACTTCACTGCCACAGGAGACCTGTGGGTGACCCTCCCAGCCTAACAAATTCGGGTCCCAAGCCTGATGTGAAGGATTCCCGGGTGAGGAACGGGGGGTGGAGGTACCTGCTTCAGTTTCTGCTTTGAAACCCTTACTTAGAACCTATTCCAATTAATGAAAAATTGGGTGTAAATAAAAATATCTACTTGAATGTAGCATTGTTTACTTTGTAATAGGAATTTCTTAGCATAAGCCTCCAGTAAGCGAATCAGCTACCACCTAGCTGAGTTACGGTGAAGAGGCTGTTAGAAATTTTGTTCTAAGAAATTTACACTGTTTGAAAATGTTTAATCTTTTTTTTAAAAAAATATCAATTGAGGTGTGCTTTTGTTTTGTGTAGATATTCCACAAAAATCTTAAAATCCTGGTATCATTTTCATATCTTGTCAGTTGATGCATTTACCCATTGACTCCTTTTCGAAATTGCTGTGATTTGGGCCCCAGTGATGGGGGATTTATCACGGAAATACGAACTGCAGGTTTTTCTTTAATTTTCATTTCTCCGTATGTTTTTATAGCTCAGCTTTTCGAGAGGAGAAAAAATTCTCATCCTGAGACAAACCACCGCCGACTGGTGGTGGGGTGAGCGTGCCGGCTGCTGCGGGTACATCCCTGCGAACCACCTGGGGAAGCACCTGGAGGACTGGGGCCCCGAGGACTCGTGGCAGGACGAGGAGTACTTCGGCAGCTACGGGACCCTGGTACTGCCTCCCTTGCCCGCCCAGCCAGCTGGCGCTAGCTTCTCGCTAGTTTTAGGTTCTAAGTTTAAAAATAATTTCTGGGCTTCTACGCATCATTCAGAGCAGGGCCCACAGATGTTTTCTTCACCTTAGCTGCACAGCCCTGCCGTCCACATGCTGAGGCAGCTGTACAAAATTTCAAGTGAGCAGGGCTGCGTTCCAATAAAACTTTATCCATAGACACTGAAATTTGACTTCCATATGATTTTCATGTGTCATATTCTTCTTTTGATTTTTAAAAACCGTTTAAAAATGTAAAAGCCATTCTTAGCTTGTAGGCCATATAAAAGCAGGTAGAGGGCTGGACTGGCCCACGGGCTGTAGTGTGCAGACCACTGGTTTAGAGATATTGTTTGAGCAGTGGAGTTATGAACCTTTCTCAGTATTTAAAAAAAAAAGTAATAACTTTTACATTAAAAATGAAATACAAAAAAATTATATAAATCAACAGTAATACCTATAAATAACTAGCTTATTAGTTTGTTTTTTTCCAATGTGAATAAAGACCCAAAGTCCTGTGGTCCAGACAACCCTGTTTATATTTTAAACTAAATAAAACTAAATGCATGATGAACGTTGCAAATACAATGTTGAGTGAAAGAAGGAAGACATCAAAGAATACCCTATGTTTGATTCAGTTATATAAGTTACAAGGCAGTGTTAAAAGGTGCTGCCTATGAATGTACATGTGAGTTGTGGAGCTCTCGAGAGCAGGGGCCTGATTCCCCTGAGAATCTGGATGGTGGTTACTGGTAAGGGGGTGTTCTATGTTTGGCAAGGCCGGGTGAGATGCTCAGGGGTACTGGCAGGGTTCTGGTGTGGGTACAAGAGTGTTTGGAATGTGACTGTGTTAAGTAAACTCTAAAGTACTTTTTAGTGTACTTTTTTGTAGGTGTGTCATATTTGACAATTAAAAATGTTAAAGGAAATGAGAACCCACTGATGTGTGTACATATTTAGAGGTTTCCGTCTACTAAGAAAGACATAGCGGCACCTGGAGTCTGTCTCCTCACTGTGCTCCTTGAGATTTCTTTCAGCAACAGTGCTTGTGCTTCTTCCAAATCTAAGCTGCATCTGTTTTATTCTTTTAAATTTATAGAAGAGGAATAGTGTCACACACAGTTTTTCACCTTGCTCTTCTCACGCAGCGGTACTGTTTTGAAGGTCTGTTCTTTACAACAGCTGCGGAGTATTGTGTTGATTTGAAAAGGATCATATTTAGTTTTCATCACAGCAAGCAATGCTGTAATGGATGTCCTCCTACATGAATCCTGCTAAACCTTTGCTGGACTTTCCACTGGGTAAATCTGAAGGGTGTATGTATGTGTTTCTTACTTGGGTGGATCTTGCCAAGTTGACCGCCAGAAAGATATCAACAGCATAGAAGGTGTATTTCACCACCACAAGTCTTCAGAGTGAAAAAAGATTTCCAGTCTTAAAGGTGAAATATGTATCTCGGTTTTGATTTCCATTTTTTAAAGTGAGATTGATCTTCTTTCATATCTTATTGGCCTTTTGTATTTCTTATTTTTTGATAAACTTTCATATAATTTGCCCATTTTTTGTTTGATTTCTGTCAATTTATGTGTTAAATAGGCAGTTTAGCTTGTATTTATATCTATCACACTGACCATTTGCTGCTGTTTTTCCCCCATGGAACTTTTTATCTTTATATGGTCTAATTTGTCCTTCTTTTCTTTGTAGCTTCTGCGTTTGTGTCCTATTTTCAAGGCCTTCACTCCGAGATTATAAATATCCATGCTTTCTTTTAGAACTTTTGTGATTGCATTTTTTTAACAATGAAATATTTAAATCAATCCGGAATTTACTTGTAAAGAATAAGGTAAAATTCGACTTAATTTCCCCACAAATATACAGCTGTTCCAGCTTTTGGTTAATCTTCCTTTTCTGCATAATGTGAAACGCTCATTTATCATATGTCAAATTGTTAGGGTCTGTTTTGGGAATCTCTGTTCTGTGTCATTTATCTGGTTATTTCTTCTGCAGGTCCAAATGCTTTTCAATGATTGGAAGAGCTAGGCCTCTAGCAGTTCTCCTAATTTTTAGCATTTTCATGGCCTCGTCTGTTTATTTTTTTGAAACTGTTGCCAGCAAATTTTGGCTCCCTGTGCACCGATGCCGAATAGAAATACAGAGACAGAGATTTGGAGGATAAGAAATAGAGAGGCTTTGTATTTTCTTTGCCAGGCAAAGGGAAGACCCAGCAGGCTAGCGCCTCAAGAACTGTGCCCGCGTGTTCTGGGGAATTACAGGGGGTCTGGTAGGTGGAACTCACAGTCCAGGATAAGTGATAGGATCAAAGTGGTGAAGATCTTGCATTCTTCTTCTTCTTGCAGTATTTTAAAACAGTCACTGCTGGCGTCAGGCAGCCTGGTAATTGGGTCCATTCATCTCTGGGTTATCGGCGGCCTGCGACCTTCTTTCTGAAATGTAAACAGCTACAAGGGGTGATTTGCTACAAGTGAATGCATCGAGTAAATGCCAGGTGCAGGGTACGATTCATGTGGAATCAGAGTAATTAACTTTGTTTAGCTTTGTGAAGGACAAGTCTAGCTACCAGTGTTTGTTAGTAGTAACAGCTAAAGAATAACCAAGATGCCTTAACTCTTTCAGGCCTGTTTATGCTGTTTCCCCCCCTGTTCATTGTTGCTCATTGTTCTTGTTTATCAGAAAAGTCTCATTTCTATTTTTGCTGCAACGAAACTAGTTTTATTATCGTTTTGTTGTGCTCCTGACTCCACGCCATCCAGTTGTCTGGCATTCTAATGTGTTACGTGGAAAACGTGCATTAATTTACGGAGAAGTGACATCTCTGTGATGACTTTTCTCATTTCTTAAGCCTTGTGTGATGTGTCGGAGTTTTAAGGTTTTGATCATACAGGGTTGTGTACCTTTCTAGGTAAATCTGTTCCTAGATATTTTTGTGTATTATTGTAAATGGCTGGGTGAAGTGTTCTATCAGTTGGATTAAGTTGGCTGAAAGTGTTGTTCACGTCTCTGTCTTTTCTGATTTTCTGCTTCTGTCAGTTGCTGAGAGAAGGGTGTCGAAGGCTCTGACTATAACTGGGAATTTGTCTGTTTCTTGTTGCAGTTTTACTGGCTTTTGCTTTGTGTACTTCAAAGCTCTGTTATTAGGTACAAGAATATTTAGAATTATTATGTCCTCTTGCTGAAGTGATCCCTGTCTTGTGACGACCTGATGCTCTTCGCTCTGAAGTGTATCGTGTCTGAGGCGAATGCAGCCATGCCGGCCTCCTCCGCTGGGGCCTCCGCATCCTGCTTCTGACTCCGCGTCAGGTGGCCCCGCAAGGCAGGACAGCTAGGTGTCAACTCCGTCCACCCCGGTGGCCTCCCTTTGTCCGTCTCCGAGGAGCCATGGGGCCCGCAAGGCCCGTGCAGGCCTCCTGTTGGTGCTGACCTGGTTTGGGGGGCCGGGCCGCCTGTCCCCCTGTGCGTGGTGCCACTTGAGCTGGGTCTCCATGGCGTGGGGCGTGGGGACGGGTGCTGGGGGTGCCGCCTCGCTTGCAGCCGGGGCTCCAGCAGCCTCTGTGGCCCCAGACTGTCTGGAGGAGCCTTGCTCTGCCTGCCTGGGGACCGGCCGATTCCCGTGGAGTGTGTCCTCAGGTTGGAAGTCCCGCCCGCAGTGCAGCTGGGGACCTGCGCTCAGGCCCGAGCGCCGGCGGGGTCGCTCCTCCCTCCAGTGCTGAGGCTCCTGCTGTCCCCAGGCAGCGAGGGGGGTCACGTGAAGGGCCTTGCAGGGCCCCGCTCGGAGAGGACGCGGCGGGGGCGTGCGCCTCCCGCAGCCTCCCCCAGTCTTGGCCGTTCGCTCTGGGCGGATCGTGGCCACGTTGCGTCTGGACGGCAACGTGGCCGTTCCTCCGCCGCCGTCTCCGTGGTCCACACCTGCCCCTCCGCTCGCCTGGCTGTTGGGGCGGTGCGGCGCGCTGAGCGGGGAGGGTTCCGGAAGCTTCCCTGTCATTCCTTCACTGTCTATTCTGACTTGTGTCTGCTGCATATTTTGGACTTTTATTTTTTAAACGCTGTCACTCGTAGTTTAGGTGTGGGGTGGTGGGGCCGAGCGGGTAGGTCAGGCTCTAACCCTCAGCCTTAAGCCAGAGCTCCAGCTGCAGGCAGTGACCCTCCCTTCATGTGTATTTCCCCTAGAAACTTCACTTGGAGATGTTGGCAGACCAGCCACGAACGACTAAGTACCACAACGTTATCCTGCAGAATAAAGAATCCCTGAAAGATAAAGTGATTCTGGATGTCGGCTGTGGAACTGGGATCATCAGCCTCTTCTGTGCACATTATGCTCAGCCTAGAGCAGTGAGTAGGAGGCAGCAGCTCTTTCACAACTTCGAAGCCGGGTCTTGGTGAAGCGCCCGCCTCGTAGGTGAAACCGGCGGCGCGTTCTTGTAGGCTGAGCCCGCCAGAGGCTGCGACGTGGGTTTCATGAGTCGCAGACAGCACAGAGTGAATAGGACAGAATAGAAAATATCCCAGTGAGTTGCAGCTGGTGGGCTGTGTTTGTGAAACTTATTTCAGTCACGCAAGGAGACACGTGCGTCCACGTGTCTGGGCTGGGCTGCTTGTGTAGACCACCGTCCCGTGTCCTCCCCCGCCGAAAGTGACCCTTGGCAGGGACAGGGTGGACCACTCTCTGGGACTCCTGCTGGGCTCCTGTCCTCCTGTTAAAGTCCGTCCGGGCCAAGGAGAGGTGCCGCCTCTCGACGGCCCCAGCACAGGTGGATGAGGTTCCTAGCTCACAGGTGCAACCGCAGGGCAGTGACCGTCTGAGTCCAGACCCTGCCAGGACCAGGAGGTAGCGTTCAGGACCTCCTGAGAATCTGGATTTGTAATTAGCCGCTGCTACCCTAAAAGTCTGACTGTTCACTTGAGTGCCAAGAATCTCCTGTGTCGGTTACCGAGTGTGTCGCTGCGTGTGTTGGAACCTGGGGCTCTGGGGTGGGTGGCCCACGTGGGTGCAGAGGCTTCTGTCCACCTGCAGCCCTGTGTCTGCGTTTAGGCAGAAAGTGGAGTTACGAGTAGAGGCAGGTCCTCCCAGGGCTCCGTCAGGTGGAGGCGGCACAGCGTGGCCATCCGCCGTCCAGCACGCTGCCTGCCTTCTGTTGCTGGCTCTGACTCAGCCGAGGAGACTCAGGCTTGGGGGAGTGGACAGCGGGCCGCCGTCTGGGGCTGGGGCGCGCACGGATGGTGCTTCTGTCACGTGCAGGTGTACGCGGTGGAGGCCAGTGAGATGGCCCAGCACACAGGGCAGCTGGTCATGCAGAACGGCTTCGCTGACATCATCACCGTGTTCCAGCAGAAGGTGGAGGACGTGCTGCTGCCGGAGAAGGTGGACGTGCTGGTGTCCGAGTGGATGGGGACCTGCCTGCTGGTAAGGGGCAGCGGGCACTGCTGGGGCGGCTGCTCTGGGCTCTGGAATCTTCATAAATCATGATTCATTTTGACCTTTTTCCTAAGGTGATGTGTAGTTGATTTCTTGAGTGAACATTGGCTCAATGTCTTGAATATTTAACTGATTAAAAAATTGCCTTTATGAGAAATCTAAATCAAAGTTAATGTGACTTTCTCGTGAGTGATTTACATAAACTCTGTTCTCTTTGGGAACCTGCGAATAGCCAGTGCTTGGTGTGTGGCTTTTTAATGCCAGCAGAATCTTTGTCTGCAGCGCCTGATTTGCATCCGTGACCAGCTCGAGGCCCAGGCTCTCCCACATTCTCTCCCCAGTCTCACGTGGGTCGGGGTGGAGAGTTTTCTGGTTCTGCCCACCCACCCTGCTTACGAACTCTCTGTGCTCCGAGGGTAAGTGAGAGGTGGGTGGAAGCCGGACCTGCGGGTCTCCTCAGACCCTCAGCCCACCCCCCTTTCTGGCTTAGCAGTCTGAAGTTCAGTCTCTGTCAAACCCAGAAAAATGACATCTGGGGGAAGGGGAGGAGAGCACCACCAGGGTTTCCAGCAAGAAATCCATTCAAATAGTAAGTGAGTAACTTGTATGAATAACAAGAATGCCGGCCCTAACTTCTTACAGATCGCGAAGATGAGGAAAATGATAGTAAATGACATTGGGCCTTTAGCCTCGTTGAAATTGTGTTGTCTGGAGATAGAGTGTAAGTAGACCCAACATCCATGATAGAATTTTGTTGTTAATAACAGCTGTGGATTCCCAAGATGATGCACGGGAAAAAGGGACTTGCTACACCTTTAATCCATGAAGTGGGCATTAGCCTTTGCCCCCAGAACGCTAGCGTTCTTTCGGTAAATGTTATTGAGCACCTTGGGGTGGTGGGGACACAGAGAGCCCGGCTGCGGTGATGTGTCCTTTGGCGCAGTGCGGGTCGGGGAAGCCTGGCTGCTTAGGGTCCCGCTCTGCCCCTGGGAGGGGTTATGTGGAGACAGAGAGGAGGGGTGAGGGGCGGGGAGGGGGAAGAGGGAGGAGGGGAGGGGTGCGGGGGGTGGAGAGGGGGCGGGGAGCAGAAGCCTGGGATTCGGTGTCCTTGCCCCTATGTGCCTGAAGCCCAGTGGTGTGGGCCGGGGTAGGGACTGCATGTGTCCAGCGGGGGAGGCTGGACTCGGGCTCTCTGCCTCCCCGGACGTGCGTGTGTCAGGTAGCCAGCCAGCGGCATCCAGGACTTGGAAGTAGTGGGGTAGGGGTCATGATGCGGAGGCCCCAGGACTGCAGGGCACAGTGAGGCCTGCGGAGCAGAGGGGGGACGGTGCAGGGACCCCTGGGGCGTGCGGGGGAGGGGCCTTGGAGGCACAGCAGAGGCCACTGGGGATGCACCAGCCGAGGGGGCGGCTGAGGAAAGGGCTGGAGCGGGGCGGAGGGGTGGGCCAGCGGGGTTGGGGAGGCCTGTTCACCGGCAGATGCCGGGTCCGTGGAGGGGGCGTGGCCGGGCCGGTAGGGGGTGTGGTCACGGGGGGCAGCCGGAGCGGAGCACGTGCAACGAAGGGGTGGAGAAAGCCCGCGGCAGTCTGGTCCCCGCCTGTCCATTGCAGAACGTATGGTCAGAGGGGCAGTGAGGACTGTGGCGACAGGACAGTGAGGACAGCCTGGGGTACCGAGTGGCTCAGGGCGAAGTGCCTGACCACGTGGAACTGGAGGGCCTGGTGGTTTTGTGCAGACCGGGAGGGACCGTGTGGCGGTGGTGGCCGTTGTGGGCCAAGTGGCAGACGTGGAGACGGGGCTGTGAGTCCGGCAGTATCACAAATCCATCAGCTGGACCATACCGTGTCCCACACAGAACCCTCCGTCCCCTGTGGCTGCCCCTCTTCTGTGCTTTTTTGTCTCCCTGGTATGTCCCCTCCTGTCCACTGCCTGTTCTCAGACCTCAGGTCCCCAGTCTCCCTCCCATCTTCCTACTCTGCTGCTGACATGTAGAAAGTTGGGGAAAAAACCCAAATATACGTGTATTTAGTTTATAATAATAAGAGGTTTCTAATCAGCGAGGTACAGCTATATAATCATTCAAAGATGGGGCCGAAGCAATTGATTATTTTGGAGAAAATGATTAGATTCCTCCTCATACCATATGCTGAAATAAATTCCAGATGGGTTATAGAGTTAAGCTTTTTTTTTAAGGAAAGAAACATGAAACAATCACTAAAAATACATCTGATGTTGGAATGGGAAGATCTTTCTAAGAACAAAGCACATAGAGAAACTATAAAATATTTGATTAATTTTATGAGACCAGCATTACACTAATACCAAAACCAAAGTTAGTACAAAAAATGAAAACTACAGACCAGTGGCACTCAGGAACATTGATGTAAAAATCCTTGAAAATCATAGCAAATTGAATTGAGCAATACATAAGATGAATGCCACACTGCAACAGAGGAGAGATTATCTTCAGAATTCAAGGCTGGTTCAGTATATTAAAGTCATTCAATGTAATTGACTATTAATAATCTAAAGAAGAAAAATCACATGACTACCAATTAATGCACAAAAATTTGACAAAATTCAAAATACTTGAACAATTTCTGTTATGATTTCTTTTTTGACCCCTTGTTATTTAGAAGTGTGTTTAATCTCCAAGTATTTTGAATTTTACAGTTATCTTTCTGTTACTGATTTCTAGGTTACTTCCACTGTGGTCTGAGAGAAGACACTGTATGATTTCTATTCTTTTAAATTTGTTAAGGTTTGTTCTTGTCCCGGAATGTGGTCTCCCTTGGCGAATGTTCCGTGTGAGCTTGAAAAGAATGTGTATCCTGCTGTTGTTGGATGAAGTCGTCTATAAATGTCAATTGTATCCTGATGATTGATGGTGGTGGTCAGTTCAACTATGTCCTTACTGGTTCTCTGCCTGCTGGCTCTGTCCGTTTCTGGGAAAGGGTTGTCAAAGTCTCCCGCTATGACAGTGGATTGATCTGTTGGTCTTTGCAGTTCTATCACTTTTCTGCTCATGCAGTTTGATGCTGTGTCGTTAGGTGCGTACACATTAAAGCTTGCTATGTCTTCTTGGAGAGCTGTCCCTTTACCATTGTGTAATGCCCCTCACTATCCCTGATCACTTTCCTTACTTTGAAGTCTGCTCTGTCTGAAATTAACATAGCTACTTCTGCTTTCTTTTGATTAGGGTTTACATGGTAAATCTTTCTCCATCCATTTACTTTTTTGTTTGTTTCTTTTGAGCTGCGCCGCACAGTATGTGGGATTTTAGTTCCCTAACCAGGGATGGAACCTGTGCCCCCTGCAGTGGAAGTGCAGAGTCCTAACCACTGGACCACGTCCCCCATCCATTTACTTTTAATCTATAACTGTATATTTAAAGTGGGTTCTTATAGACCACGTATAATTGTTTCTTGTTGTTTGATCCACTGTGACAGTCTCTCTTTTAATTGGTGTATTTAGACCATTGGCATTCAAAGTGATTATTGATATAGTTGGATTGATATCTACAGTATTTATTACCATTTTCTATTTGTTGCCCTTGTTCTTTTCTTCTTCTCTTTTTCTGCTTTTCTGTTTCTGTGTGTGTGTGTGTGTGTGTGTGTGTGTGTGTGTGTGTGTGTGTTTTAAGCAGCTAAAGGTAGGGAGTTTAATCAGCATGAATTAATTCAGTGCTCACACATATGTTGGTTTAGAGCCTGACATGAACATGCTTTGATAAAAGTAAACTTAAGATACATATTTTCACAGGGTATATGTCCAGTAGTGGGATGGCTGGGTCATATGGTAGTTCTATGTTTAGTTTTGTAAGGAACCTCCATACTGTTCTCCATAGTGGCTGTATCAATTTACATTCCCACTAACAGTGCAAGAGGGTTCCCTGTTCACTGCAGCACTATTTACAATAGCCAGGACATGGAAGTGACCTACATGTCCATCGACAGATGAATGGATAAAGAAGATGTGATACATATATAGAATAGAATATTATTCAGCCATAGAAAGGAACCAAACTGGGTCATTTATAGATATGTGGATGGACCTAGAGACTGTCATACAGAGTGAAGTAAGTCAGAAAGAGAAAAATAAACATCATATATTAATGCATATATGTGGAATCTAAAAAAATGGTACAGATGAACTTATTTGCAAAGCAGA
Organism: Delphinus delphis; assembly: GCF_949987515.2. Classification (NCBI taxonomy): domain Eukaryota; kingdom Metazoa; phylum Chordata; class Mammalia; order Artiodactyla; family Delphinidae; genus Delphinus; species Delphinus delphis. Next base: position 92,346 of record NC_082686.1, on the reverse strand, counting down.
AATAGAGACACAGACATAGAGAACAAACATATGGAGACCAAGGGGGGATGTGGGGGGTGGGATGAATTGGGAGATTGGGACTGACATATATATACTACTATGTATAAAATAGATAACTAATGAGAACCTGCTGTATAGCACAGGGAACTCTGCTCGGTGCTCTGTGGTGAGCTAAATGGGAAAGAAATCCCAAAAGGAGAGGATATGTGTGTACATATGGCTGGTTCACTTTGCAGAAACCATCACAACGTGGTGAAGCAACTATACCCCAATTAAAAAATATATATGTTTTCATAAATTGATGGGATATTCACTTACTGGCCCATTTCCAAGTTTTAAAAATTCTCAGTTTTTAAATTACTCTCTCCTGAAGCTTACTTCTTTTATCTATTTTCACTTTTATTAAGGTATAACTGACAAAATTGTAAGGTATTTAAGTGTACAGAATGATGATTTGATATCTGTATACATTGTCAATGAATTGCCCCCATTGAGCTAATTAATACATCTGTCATCTCACATATTTACCTTTATTTTTAAAGTGAGAATACTTAAGTTCTACTCTCTTAGCAAATTTCAGTTACATAGCACAGTGTTATCAACTGTGGTCACTATGGTATACAGCAGATCCTCAGACCTTGTTCACCTCGTTACTGAAAGCTTGTGCCCGATTACCAGACTCTCCCTATTTCCTTCACCCCCACAGCCCCTGGCAACCACTTTCCTACTGTTTCTCTGAGTTCAGATTTTTTTAGATTCCACATATGAGTGATACCATGAAGTATTTGTCCAGCTTCTTTCACTTAGCAGAATGCCTTCTAGGTTCATCCATGTTGTTGCAAATGGCAAGATTTCTTTCTTTTTCATGGCTGAATAATACTCCATTGTGTGTGTGAATATATAAAATCACATTTTCCTCATCTATTCCTCTGTCAATGGATAGGTTCTTTCCATATCTTGGTTATTGTGATAATGCTGCAGTGAACATGGGAGTATAGGTATCTCTTTGAGACAATGGTTTCATTTCCTTTAGATATAAACCCAGATGTGGAATTGCTGGATCATATGGTAGTTCTATCTTTAATTTTTTGAGGAGCTCCACCGTGTCTGTCCCACTAACTGTGTACAGAGTTTCCCTTTTCTCCACATCCTCGCCAGCTTTTGTTACTGCTTATCTTTTTGATAATACATATCCTAACAGGTGTGAGGTGATATCTCATTGTGGTTTTGATTTGCATTTCCCTGATGATTAGTGATATTGAGCACTTTTTCATGTACTTATTGGCCATTTATATGTCTTCTTTGGAAAAATATCTATTCAGGGTCTTTGCCCAGTTTAAATTGGGTTGTTTTTGTTATTATTTTTGCTATTGAGTTGTATGAGTTCTTTATATATTTTGCATATTAATCCCTTATTAGATAGGTGGTTTACGGACATTTTATCCAGTTCTATAGTATATCTTTTCATTTTGTTGATGGTTTCTTTTTAGTTCAATTTTGTTGATGGAAGCTTTTTAGTTCAATGTAGTCCTTCTTACTTATTTTTGCTTTTGTTGCCTTTGCTTTTGGTGTCTAATCCATAAAATTATTGGCAAGACCAGTGTCTCAAGGAGCTTTCATTCTTATGCAAGTGGCTATCAAGTTTTCCCAGCACTGTTTTGAAGAGATTATCTTTTCCCCATTGTCTGTTCTTGGCTTATTTGTTGAAAATTAGTTGACCTCATATGTATGGGTTAATTTCTAGGCTCTGCATTCTGTTCCATTGATCTATGTGTCTGTTTTTATGCCAATTCCATACAGTTTTGATTACTCTAGTTTGAAATCAGGAAGTGTGATGCCTCTAGCTTTGTTCTTCTTTATCAAGATTGCTGTGGTTATTTGGGGTCTTTTGTGGTTCCATACAAATTTTAGGATTGTTTTTTCTATTTCTGTGAAAAATGCCATTGAAATTTTGATAGTGATTGCATTGTATCTGTAGCTTTCTTCGGGTGGTATGAACATTTAAACAATACTGATTCTTCCTATCCGTGAACACGGGATATCTTTCCATTTGTTTGTGTCTCCTTCAATTTCTTTCATTAGTATCTTTTAGTTTTCAATGTACAGATCTTTCACCTCCTTGGTTAAATTTATTCCTAGGTTTTTTTTTTTGATATAATTATAAATGGGATTGTTTTCTTAATTTCTCTTTCTGATAGTTCATTGTTGGTGTATAGAAATGCAACTGATTTTTGTTGATTTTGTATCCTGCAACTTTACTAATTTTGTTTATTAGTTCTAACAGTTTTTTGGTGGAGTCTTTAGGGTTTTCTATATATAGTGTCATGTCATCTTCAAATGGAGACATTTTTACTTCTTCCTGTCCAATTTGGATGCCTTTTCTTTCTTTTTCTTTCCAAATAGCTGTGCTGGGACTTTTAGGACTGTGTTGAATAAAAGTGGTAAGAGGGGCATCCTTGTCTTGTTCCTGATCTTAGAGGAAAAACTTTTAGCTTTTCACCATTGAGTATGATGTTAGATGTGGGCTTGTCATATATGGCCTTTATTATGTTGTGGTATGTCCCACCTATACCCAGTTTTTTGAGAGGTTTTATAATGGTAGGTAGTTGAATTTTATCAAATGCTTTTTCTGCGTATATTGAGATGATCATATGATTTTCATCCTTCATTTTGTTAATGTGGCGTATTACATTTATGGATTTGCTAAGTTGAACCATCCCTGCATCCCAGGAATAAATCCCACTTGATTATGGTGTGTGATCCTTTTAATGTATTTTTTTTAATTTTTAATTTTATATTAGAGTATAGTTGATTCACAATGTTGTGTTAGTTTCAGGTGTACAGCAAAGTGACTTAATTATACATATTCATATATCTATTCTTTTTCAAATTCTTTCCCATGTAGGTTATTACAGAGTATTGAGTAGAGTTCCCTGTGCTGTACAGTAGGTTCTTGTTGATTGTCTGTTTTACATTTAGTAGCGAGCATATGCCAATCCCAACCTTCCAATTCACACCCTCCCCCGACCTTTCCCCCTAATGTATTGTTGAATTGATTTGCTAATGTTGTATTGAGGATTTTCCAACTATGTTCATTAGGGATATTGGCCTGTGATTTTCTTTTCTTGTAGTGTTCTTGTCTGGCTTAGGTATCAGGGTAATGCTGGCCTCTTGTACAATGAGAAATGAATTTGGAAGAGTTCCCTCCTCTTCTGTTTTTGGAAGAATTTGAGAAGGTTTGGTATGAATTCTTTAAATTTTTGGTGGAATTTGTCAGTGAAGCAGTTTGGTCCTGGACTTTTGTTTGTTGGGAGGTTTTTGATTACTGATTCAATCTCCTAATAGTAATTGGTCTGTTCAGATTTCTTGTATCTTCATGATTTATTCTTGGTAGGCTCTGTGTTTCTAGGAATTTATCAATTTCTTCTAGGTTATCCAATTTGTTGGCATATAATTATTCATACTGTCTCTTATGACCCTTTGTGTGATATCAGTTATAATAGCTCCTCTTTCATTTAAAATTTTATATATTTCAGTCCTCTTCTTGGTAAGTCTAGCTAAAGATTTGTCTATTTTGTTTATCTTTTAAAAAAGGAAACTCGTTGATCTTTTCTGTTGTCTTGTTAGTATCTATCTCATTTATTTCCTTCCTTCTACTAACTTTGGGCTAATTTGTTCTTCTTTTTCTAGTTCCTTGAGGTGCAAAGTTAGATTTGCTTATTTGAGATATTCGTTTTTTCTTAATGTAGGCAGTATTACCGTAAACTTCCCTCTTAGAACTGCTTTTGCTGCATCCCATAAGTTTTGGTGTGTTGTATTTCCATTTTTGTGTGTCTCAAGATATTTTTGATTTCCCTTTTGAATTCTTCTTTGACCCATTGGTTGTTTGGGAGCATGTTGTTTAATCTCCACATATTTGTGAATTTTCCAGTTTTCTTCTTGTAATTGATTTCTAGTTTCATACCATTGCTATGAGAAAAGATGTTTGATATGATTTCAGTCTTCTTAAATTTATTAAGACTTGTTTTGCGGTTTAACATATGACCTATCCTGGAGAATGTTCCTTGAGTTCTTGAGAAAATGTATATACTCTGCTGCTGTTGCCTGAAATGTTGTACAGGTCTGTTAATCCATCTGGTCTAATGTGTAGTTTAAGTCAAGTGTCGCCTCATGATTTTTTGCCTGGATGACTTATCCATTGTTGAAAACTGGCTATTGAAGTCCCCTACAGTTATTGGATTGCTGTCTATTTCTCTCTTCAGCTCTCTTAATATTTTCGATAGTATTTAGGTGTTCTGTCTTTTGAGGTTTTAATTGAGCATGTTATATGACTCCATTTTCTCAGCATAGCAGTTATACTTGCTCTTTTTTGCTTTTTTAATTGGTTTCCATACAGTTTTCAATGTGTATTTACAGCTGTTCCGAGTCTGTTTTCATCTAACACTCTTAGGTTTCATGGTTAGTGTGAGCACTTTAGGATAACAGGGTAATCCTGATTTCTCCCTCCTGTCCCTTGTATCATCATTTTCATTCATTTTATTATATATAAGTATAGATATACATATGTACATAAGCATACATGGTTAAATACTGTGTTGCTATTATTTTGGACAAGATGTTAAATTGATTAAGAATAGGAAAAATAAAAGTTTTAGTTTTATCTTCATTTATTTCTGTTTCAGTGATTTTCTTTATGCAGATCCGTGTTTCTGATCTACAGGCAGACCTCAGAGATATTGCAGGTTCAGTTCCAGACCACCGCAATAAAGCAAGTTGCACGAGTTTTTTGGTTTCCCAGTGCATATAAAAGTTTTGTTTACACTATGCTGTAGTCTGTTAGGTGTGCAGTAGCATTATGTCTAAAACAGCAATGTACATACCTTAATTAAAATATACTTTATTGCTAAAAAATGCTAACCATCATCTGAGCCTTCAGTGAGTTCTAATCTTTTTGCAATAGTAACATCAAAGATGTTAATCACAGATTACCATAACAAATACAATAATAATGAAAAAGTTTGAAATGTTGTGAGAATTACCAAAATGTGACACACAGACACAAAGTGAGCAAAGGCTTTTGGAAAATGGTGCCGATAGGGTTGCTCGACGCAAGGTTGCCACAGCCTTCAATTTGTAAAAAGGACGGTATCTGTGAAGCACAATAAAATGAGATATGCCTGTATATCATTTTCCTTCTTTCTAAAGAACTTCTTTTAACATTTCTTGCAAAGCAGGTCTACTGGCAACAAGTTCCCTCTGTTTTGTTTGTCTGAGAAAGTCTTTATTTCTCCTTCACTTCTGAAGGATAATTTCACAGGGTGCAGAATTCTAGGTTGGTGGGGTTTTTTCTCTCAACACTTTAAATATTTCACTCCACTCTCTTCTTGCTTGCATGGTTTCTGAGAACTCAGATGAAATTTTATCTTTGTTCCCCAGTAGGTAGGTGTCTTTTCTCCCCAGCTTCTTTCAGGATTTTTTCTTTATCTTTTGAGTGTCTGTAGTTTGAAAATGACATGCCTAGTTTTACTTTTTTTTTTTTTCCCCACATTTATCTTGCTTGGTGTGCTCTGCACTCCTGGATCTGTGGGTTGGTGTTTGACATTAATTTGGGGAAATTCTGTCATTAGTTTTTCAACTACTTCTTCTGATCCCACCTCTCATTCTTCTCCTGGTACTTCCGTTTTGTGTCTACTATACCTTTTGTTGTCCTACAGCCCTTGAATATGTTGTTGTATTTTTTAGCCTGTTTTCTGTGCTTTTCAGCTTTGGAGGTTTCTGTTGTCATTTCCTCAAGCTTGGAGGCTTGTTGCTCAGCTATGTCCTAACTAATGAGCCCATTGAAGACATCCTTCGTTTCTGTTACATTGTTTTTCATCTTGAGCATTTTTTTTTTTTTGGTTCTTTTCAAGAATTTTCCTTTCTCTGCTTACATTGCCCATCTGTTCCTGCATGCTGTCTGCTTTATCCATTAGAGCCCTGAGCATATGAATCATAGCTGTTAAATTCCCAGCCTGATAATTACAGCATCCCTGCTGTGTCTGAGTCTGGTTCTAAGCCTTGCTGTGTGTCTTATACTGTTAGTATGTCTTGTGGTTTTCTCCTGATAGCCAGGCTTGATGACTGGATAAAGGTTCAGTGCAAACAGGCCTGTAGTGATGTGGTGGTGAGATGTGGGTCGGGGAGTGTTCTGTGGTCCTTCTGGGGTCTCAGTGTTCAGTGAGCCTGGGCCTCTGCACTGTGAACTTCACAGGTGCTTCTCAGTTTCTTTTCCTCTTTTAGGTGGGACAGGATGGCTGGAGGGGGCTCAAGTTGGATATTTCTCGTTCTCCAGCTGGTTAGGTTCTGTTAACTAGTTTTCCTGAGTGCAGACCCTGTTAAGAAGAACAGAATACTCTGGTGTATTTCAAATGCTTCCTTTCGAACTTGTCAGAAGCACGAGGGGGCTTTTCTCTGACGTTTACTGTGGGGACCCCTGTGACTGAGCCCATCTGGAGCTTTGACTCTCAGGCTTGTCCACAGTGGGCCCCAGCAACTTGTCAACCACAGTTCATGTTTCCTCCCCTGGCAAGTTGTGATTCTCTGTACGATCCTCCTCGACTTATGATGGGGCTGCATCCCGACACACCCATCATAAGTTGAAAATATCAAAGTCCAAAATGCAGGGACTTCCCTGGTGGCGCAGTGGTTAAGAATCCGCCTGCCAATGCAGGGGACACGGGTTTGAGCCCTGGTCCGGGAAGATCCCACATGCCGCAGAGCAGCTAAGCCTGTGAGCCACAACTACTGAGCCTGTGCTCTAGAGCCCACGTGCCACAACTACCGAAGCCCGCACGCCTAGAGCCTGTGCTCCGCAACAAGAGAAGCCACCACAATGAGAAGCCTGTGCACCGCAACGAAGAGTAGCCCCCACTCGCTGCAACTAGAGAAAGCCCGCGTGCAGCAACGAATACCCAACACAGTCAAAAATAAATAAATAAATTTATAAACAAAAAACTTCAAAATGCACATAACACACCTAAGTTCCTGAACATCACAGCTGAGCCTTGCCTGCCTTAAATGTGCTCAGAGCACTCACATGAGCCTACAGTTGGGCAAAATCATAACCAAAGCCCATTTGATAATAAAGCGTTGACTGTCTCATGTAATTGACTCAGTACTGTACTGGAAGTGTCGTTCACCCTAGCATCATGGCTGACAGGGCTGTGGCTTGTGTGGCTCATGCGTTGCACTGTGTATCGCTAGCTGGGAAAAGATCAAAATTCAAAATCTGAGGCATAGTTTTTACTGAATTCCTGTTGCACCGTTGTAAAGTTGAACCATCATAAGTAGGGGACCGTCTGTATTAGTCTCTCAATTTCTCCTATTTGGGGGCAGCAGTTTGCTCCGTGACCTCATTTCTCTTACGGATCTAGGAAGAGTTCTTGATGTTTCAGTTTGTTCAGCTTTTAGGACAGAATGGCAACTTCCCCCTAAGAGCAGGAGTGATGCAGGGAGGGCCGCTCCACCACTTCTACTCCATATTGTACTGGGAAACCTAACCAGTGCAAAACGGAGAGAAGAAGTGAAAGGCACACAGAACGAAGACAAAGAAATAAACCATCCCTTTCTCAAACAGCATGATTGTCTTTGTAGAAAATCCCAAGGAATCTCCAAAAACTTTCCTAGACTAGTAGGCAAGTTTAAGAAGATCACAAAGTCAACATACAAAAACCAGTCATATTTTTATATAAATACTAACACTGTACAATACTATTTACAGTAGCTCCAAAATGATGAAATCTGACAAAACGTACAAGATCTGTATGCTGAAAACTACGTGATGCCGGTAGATACACATTGTTCATGGGCTGGAAGACAACCTTCTAAGGATGTCTCTTCTCCCCAGATTAATCTGTAGATTTAATACGATTCCAGTAAAAATCTAAGCAGGAGTTTTTGTAGATAAGTTCATTGTAAAATTTATGTGGAATGTAAACAAACTAGAATAGCTGATACAATTTTTAAAAGAACAAAATTGGAAGACTTATAGTACCTGACTTTAAAACTTAGTATAAAGCTCTGGTAGTCAAGACTGTGAAACTAGTGAAACAATAGACACGTAAGTCGATGGAACAGAATAGACAGTGTATTCCTACAAATATGGTCAACTGATTCTTAACAGAGGGGCAAAGTTAATTTAATGGAGAAAAGATAGTCTTTTCACCTAATTATATTGGAACAGTTGGCCATCCATGTGCAAAAAAAAAAAAGAACTTCATCTTTAAGCCTCATACCTCATACTAAACAATGAACTCAAAATTGATTACAGATCTAATTGCTTAGAACATAAAACTATAAAACTCTCAGAAGAAATCACAGGAGAAAGTGTTCCTGGGTTAGTCAAAGGGTTTTTAGGTGTGACTCTAAAAGCATAATCCATTAAAGAAAAAGTTGATAAATTGGACTTCGTCAAAAGTAAAAATGTCTGTCCTGTAAAAGAGTGTTAAGAGAATGAAAAGACAGGCTAAGGTTAGGAGAAAATATTTGCTAATCACATATCCAGTGTGTATCCTGAATATACAAAGAATTCTCAAAATTCAACACTCCCGAGGGGCACCTAGGGGCGCTGGGCCGCTCTTGACTTCGGTGCAACGTGACCTCTGTGGCACTCCTGCTTTGATGTTCCACTTTTTTTTTCTTTGTTAAATAAACATCAACATTTTATTCAAAATTAGGCCAGGAAATTGACATAGTCAAATATAATCTAGGAACAGTTACTTTTTTTTTTTTAACATCTTTATTGGACTATAATTGCTTTAGAATGGTGTGTTGGATGCTGCTGTGTAACAAAGTGAATCAGCTATATGTGTACGTATATCCCCACATCCCCTCCCTCTTGCATCTCCCTCCCACCCTCCCTATCCCACCCCTCTAGGTGGTCACAAAGCACGGAGCTGATCTCCCTGTGTCATGCAGCTGCTTCCCACTAGCTATCTATTTTACGTTTGGTAGTGTATATATGTCCATGCCACTCTCTCACTTTGTCCCAGCTTACCCTTCCCCCTCCCCGTGTCCTCAAGTCCATACCCTATCTCTGTGTCTTTATTCCTGTCCTGCTCCTAGGTTCATCAGAACCTTTTTTTTCTTTTTTTAGATTCCATACATATGTGTTAGGATACGGTATTTGTTTTTCTCTTTCTGACTGACTTCACTCTGTATGACAGACTCTAGGTGCATCCACCTCACTACAAATAACTCAGTTTCGTTTCTTTTTATGGCTGAGTAATATTCCATTGTATACATGTGTCACATCTTCTTTCTCCATTCATCTGTTGATGGACACTTAGGTTGCTTCCATGTCCTGGCTATCGTAAATAGTGCTGCAGTGAACATTGTGGTACATGACTCTTTGAATTATGGTTTTCTCAGGGTATATGCCCAGTAGTGGGATTGTTGGGTCATATGGTAGTTCTATTTTTAGTTTTTTAAGGAACCTCCATACTGTTCTCCATAGTGGCTGTATCAATTTACATTCCCACCAACAGTTCAAGAGGGTTCCCTTTTCTCCACACCCTCTCAAGCATTTATTTTTTGTAGATTTTTTGATGACTGGTGTGAGGTGATACCTCATTGTAGTTTTGATTTGCATTTCTCTAATGATTAGTGATGTTGAGCATCTTTTCATGTGTTTGTTGGCAGTCTGTATATCTTCTTTGGATAAATGTCTATTTAGTTCTTCTGCCCATTTTTGGATTGGGTTGTTTGTTTTTTTGATATTGAGCTGCATGAGCTGCTTGTATATTTTAGAGATTAATCCTTTGTCAGTTGCTTCATTTGCAAATATTTTCTCCCATTCTGAGGGTTGTCTTTTGGTCTTATTTATGGTTTCCTTTGCTGTGCAAAAGCTTTGAAGTTTCATTAGGTCCCATTTGTTTATTTTTGTTTTCATTTCCATTTCTCTAGGAGGTGGGTCAAAAAGGATCTTGCTCTGATTTATGTCACAGAGTGTTCTGCCTATGTTTTCCTCTAAGAGTTTTATACTGTCCAGCTTTGCATTTAGGTCTTTAATCCATTTTGAGTTTATTTCTGGGTATGGTGTTAGGAAGTGTTCTAATTTCATCCTTTTACATGTAGCTGTCCAGTTTTCCCAGCACCACTTTTGAAGAGGCTGTCTTTTCTCCATTGTATAATCTTGCCTCCTTTATCAAAGATAAGGTGACATGTGTGCGGCTTTATCTTTGGGCTTTCTATATCCTGTTCCATTGATCTATATTTCTGTTTTTATGCCAGTACCATACTGTCTTGATTACTGTAGCTTTGTAGTTTAGTCTGAAGTCTGGGAGCCTCATTCCTCCAGCTCTGTTTTTCTTTCTGAAGATTGTTTTGGCTATTTGGAGTCTTTTGTGTTTCCATACAAATTGTGCAATTTTTTGTTCTAGTTCTGTGAAAAATGCCATTGGTAGTTTGATAGGGATTGCATTGAATCTGTAGATTGCTTTGGGTGGTACAGTCATTTTCACAATGTTGATTCTTCCAATCCAAGAACATGGTATATCTCTCCATCTGTTTGTATCATCTTTAATTTCTTTCATCAGTGTCTTATAGTTTTCTGCATACAGGTCGTTTGTCTCCTTAGGTAGGTTTATTCCTAGGTACTTTAATTTTTATGTTGCAGTAGTAAATCGAAGTGTTTCTTTAATTTCTCTTTCAGATTTTTCATCATTAGTGTATAGGAATGCAGGAGATTTCTGTGCATTAATTTTGTATCCTGCTACTCTACGAAATTCATTAATTAGCTCTAGTAGTTTTCTGGTAGCATCTTTAGGATTCTCTATGTATAGTATCATGTCATCTGCAAACAGTGACAGTTCTTCTTTTCTGCTTTGGATTCCTTTTATTTATTTTTCTTCTCTGATTGCTGTGGTTAAAACTTCCAAAACTATGTTGAATTATAGTGGTGAGAGTGGGCAACCTTGTCTTGTTCCTGATCTTAGAGGAAATAGTTTGAGTTTTTCACCATTGAGAATGATGTTGACTATGGGTTTGTCATATATGGCCTTTATTATGTTAAGGTAGGTTCCTTGTATGCCTACTTTCTGGAGAGTTTTTATCATAAATGGGTGTTGAATTTTGTCAGAAGCTTTTTCTGCATCTATTGAGATTATCATATGGTTTTTATCCTTCAATTTGCTAATATTGTTTATCACATTGATTGATTTGCATATATTGAAGAATCCTTGCATTCCTGGGATAAACCCCACTTGATCATGGTGTATGATCCTTTTAATTGTGCTGTTGGATTCTGTTTGCTAGTATTTTGTTGAGGATTTTTGCATCTGTGTTCATCAGAGATATTGGCTGTAGTTTTCTTTTTTGTGATATCGTTGTTTGGTTTTGGTATCAGGGTGATGGTGGCCTCGTAGAATGAGTTTGGGAGTGTTCCTCCCTCTGCTATATTTTGGAAGAGTTTGAGAAGGATGGGTGTTAGCTCTTCTCTAAATGTTTGATAGAATTCGCCTGTGAAGCCATCTGGTCCTGGGCTTTTGTTTGTTGGAAGATTTTTAATCACAGTTTCAATTTCAGTGCTTGTGTTTCGTCTGTTTATATTTTCTGTTTCTTCCTGGTTCAGTCGTGGAAGGTTGTGCTTTTCTAAGAATTTGTCCATTTCTTCCAGGTTGTCCATTTTATTGGCATAGAGTTGCTTGTAGTAATCTCTCATGATCCTTTGTATTTCTGCAGTGTCAGTTGTTACTTCTCCTTTTTCATTTCTATTTCTGTTGATTTGAGTCTTCTCCCTTTTTTTCTTGGTGAGTCTGGCTAACGGTTTATCAATTCTGTTTATCTTTTCAAAGAACCAACTTTTAGTTTTATTGATCTTTGCTATAGTTTCCTTCATTTCTTTTTCATTTATTTTTGATCTGATCTTTATGATTTCTTTCCTTCTGCTAACTTTGGGGGTTTTGTGTTCTTTCTCTAATTGCTTTAGGTGTAAGGTTAGGTTGTTTGAGATTTTTCTTGTTTCTTGAGGTAGGATTGTATTGCTATAAACTTCCCTCTTAGAACTGCTTTTGCTGCATCCCATAGGTTTTGGGTCATTGTGTTTTCATTGTCATTTGTTTCTAGGTATTTTTTTATTTCCTCTTTGATCTTTTCAGTGATCTCTTGGTTATTTAGTAGTGTATTGTTTAGCCTCCATGTGTTCGTATTTTTTACAGATTTTTTTCCTGTAATTGATATCTAGTCTCATAGGTTGTGGTCAGAAAAGATACCTGATACAATTTCAATTTTATTAAATTTACCAGGGCTTGATTTGTGACCCAGGATATGATGTATCCTGGAGAATGTTCTATGAGCACTTGAGAAGAAAGTATTCTGTTTGTTTTTGGATGGAATATCATATAAATATCAATTAAGTCCATCTTGTTTAATGTGTCATTTAAAGCTTGTGTTTCCTTATTTATTTTCATTTTGGATGATCTGTCTATTGGCGAAAGTGGGGTTTTAAAGTCCCGTAGTATTATTGTGTTACTGTCGATTTCCCCTTTTATGGGTGTTAGCATTTGCCTTATGTATTGAGGTGCTCCTGTGTTGGGTGCATATATATTTACAATTGTTATATCTTCTTCTTGGATTGATCCCTTGATCATTATGTAGTGTCCTTCTTTGTCTCTTGTAATAGTCTTTATTTTAAAATCTGTTTTGTCTGATATGAGAATTGCTACTCCAGCTTTCTTTTGATTTCCATTTGCATGGAATATCTTTTTCCATCACCTGACTTTCAGTCTGTATGTGTCCCTAGGTCTGAAGTGGGTCTCTGTAGACAGCATACGTATGGGTCTTGTTTTGTATCCATTCAGCCAGTCTATGTCTTTTTTTTTTTTTTTCTTTTTTAAAAAATTTTATTGAAGTATAGTGGATTTACAATGTTATGCTAATTTCTGTTATACAGCAAAGTGATTCAATGATACATATATATATATTCTTTTTTTTTTTTCTTTCTTTCTTTTTTTTTTTTTAACATCTTTATTGGGGTATAATTGCTTTACAATGGTGTGTTAGTTTCTGCTTTATAACAAAGTGAATCAGTCATACATAAACATATGTTCCCATATGTCTTCCCTGTTGCGTCTCCCTCCCTCCCACCCTCCCCATCCCACCCCTCCAGGCTGTCACAAAGCACCGAGCCAATATCCCTGTGCCATGCGGCTGCTTCCCACTAGCTATCTACCTTACTGCGTTTGTTACTGTGTATATGCCCATGACTCTCTCTTGCCCTGTCACAGCTCACCCTTCCCCCTCCCCATAACCTCAAGTCCGTTCTCTAAGAGGTCTGCGTCTTTATTCCTGCTTTACCCCTAGGTTCTTCATGACATTTTTTTCTTAAATTCCATATATATGTGTTAGCATACGGTATTTGTCTTTTTCTTTCTGACTTACTTCACTCTGTATGACAGACTCTAGGTCTATCCACCTCATTACAAATAGCTCAATTTCGTTTCTTTTTATGGCTGAGTAATATTCCATTGTATATATGTGCCACATCTTCTTTATCCATTCATCCGATGACGGGCACTTAGGTTGTTTCCATCTCCGGGCTATTGTAAATAGAGCTGCAATGAACATTTTGGTACATGACTCTTTTTGAATTTTGGTTTTCTCAGGGTATATGCCCAGTAGTGGGATTGCTGGGTCATATGGTAGTTCTATTTGTAGTTTTTTAAGGAACCTCCATACTGTTCTCCATAGTGGCTGAACCAATTCACATTCCCACCAGCAGTGCAAGAGTGTTCCCTTTTCTCCACACCCTCTCCAGCATTTATTGTTTCTAGATTTTTTGATGATGGCCATTCTGACTGGTGTGAGATGATATCTCATTGTAGTTTTGATTTGCATTTCTGTAATGATTAATGATGTTGAGCATTCTTTCATGTGTTTGTTGGCAGTCTGTATATCTTCTTTGGAGAAATGTCTATTTAGGTCTTCTGCCCATTTTTGGATTGGGTTGTTTGTTTTCTTGTTATTGAGCTGCATGAGCTGCTTGTAAATTTTGGAGATTAATCCTTTGTCGGTTGCTTCATTTGCAAATATTTTCTCCCATTCTGAGGGTTGTCTTTTGGTCTTGTTTATGGTTTCCTTTGCTGTGCAAAAGCTTTGAAGTTTCATTAGGTCCCATTTGTTTATTTTTGTTTTTATTTCCATTACTCTAGGAGGTGGGTCAGAAAGGATCTTCCTTTGATTTATGTCATAGAGTGTTCTGCCTATGTTTTCCTCTAAGAGTTTGATAGTTTCTGGCCTTACATTTAGGTCTTTAATCCATTTTGAGCTTATTTTTGTGTATGGTGTTAGGGAGTGATCTAATCTCATACTTTTACATGTACCTGTCCAGTTTTCCCAGCACCACTTATTGAAGAGGCTGTCCTTTCTCCATTGTACATTACTGCCACCTTTATCAAAGATAAGGTGTCCATATGTGCATGGGTTTATCTCTGGGCTTTCTATCCTGTTCCATTGATCTATCTTTCTGTTTTTGTGCCAGTACCATACCGTCTTGATGACTGTAGCTTTGTAGTATAGTCTGAAGTCAGGGAGCCTGATTCCTCCAGTTCCTTCTTTCGTTCTCAAGATTGCTTTGGCTATTCGGGGTCTTTTGTGTTTCCATACAAATTGTGAAATTTTTTGTTCTAGTTCTGTGAAAAATGCCAGTGGTAGTTTGATAGGGATTGCATTGAATCTATAGATTGCTTTGGGTAGTAGAGTCATTTTCACAATGTTGATTCTTCCAATCCAAGAACATGGTATATCTCTCCATCTATTTATATCATCTTTAATTTCTTTCATCAGTGTCTTATAGTTTTCTGCATACAGGTCTTTTGTCTCCTTAGGTAGGTTTATTCCTAGATATTTTATTCTTTTTGTTGCAGTGGTAAATGGGAGTGTTTTCTTGATTTCACTTTCAGATTTTTCATCATTAGTATATAGGAATGCCAGAGATTTCTGTGCATTAATTTTGTATCCTGCCACTTTACCAAATTCATTGATTAGCTCTAGTAGTTTTCTGGTAGCATCTTTAGGGTTCTCTATGTATAGGATCATGTCATCTGCAAACAGTGACAGCTTTACTTCTTCTTTTCCAATTTGGATTCCTTTTATTTCCTTTTCTTCTCTGATTGCTGTGGCTAAAACTTCCAAAACAATGTTGAATAAGAGTGGTGAGAGTGGGCAACCTTGTCTTGTTCCTGATCTTAGTGGAAATGCTTTCAGTTTTTCACCATTGAGGATGATGTTTGCTGTGGGCTTGTCATATATGGCCTTTATTATGTTGAGGAAAGTTCCCTCTATGCCTACTTTCTGCAGGGTTTTTATCATAAATGGGTGTTGAATTTTGTCAAAAGCTTTCTCTGCATCTATTGAGATGATCATATGGTTTTTCTCCTTCAATTTGTTAATATGGTTTATCACATTGATAGATTTGCGTATATTGAAGAATCCTTGCATTCCTGGAATAAACCCCACTTGATCATGGTGTATGATCCTTTTAATGTGCTGTTGGATTCTGTTTGCTAGTATTTTGTTGAGGATTTTTGCATCTATGTTCATCAGTGATATTGGCCTGTAGTTTTCTTTCTTTGTGACATCCTTGTCTGGTTTTGGTATCAAGGTGATGGTGGCCTCGTAGAAGGAGTTAGGGAGTGGTCCTCCCTCTGCTATATTTTGGAAGAGTTTGAGAAGGATAGATGTTAGCTCTTCTCTAAATGTTTGATAGAATTCGCCTGTGAAGCCATCTGGTCCTGGGCTTTTGTTTGTTGGAAGATTTTTAATCACAGTTTCAATTTCAGTGCTTGTGATTGGTCTGTTCATATTTTCTATTTCTTCCTGATTCAGTCTTGGCAGGTTGTGCATTTCTAAGAATTTGTCCATTTCTTCCAGATTGTCCATTTTATTGGCATAGAGTTGCTTGTAGTAATCTCTCATGATCTCTTTTATCTCTGCAGTGTCAGTTGTTACCTCTCCTTTTTCATTTCTAATTCTATTGATTTGAGTCTTCTCCCTTTTTTTCTTGATGAGTCTGGCTAGTGGTTTATCTATTTTGTTTATCTTCTCAAAGAACCAGCTTTTAGTTTTATTGATCTTTGCTATTGTTTCCTTCATTTCTTTTTCATTTATTTCTGATCTGATTTTTATGATTTCTTTCCTTCTGCTAGCTTTGGGGTTTTTTTGTTCTTCTTTCTCTAATTGCTTGAGGTGCAAGGTTAGGTTGTTTATTCGAGATGTTTCCTGCTTCTTAAGGTGGGCTTGTATTGCTATAAACTTCCCCCTTAGAACTGCTTTTGCTGCATCCCACAGGTTTTGGGTCGTTGTGTCTCCATTGTCATTTGTTTCTAGGTATTTTTTGATTTCCTCTTTGATTTCTTCAGTTATCTCTTCATTATTAAGTAGTGTATTGTTTAGCCTCCATGTGTTTGTATTTTTTACAGATCTTTTCCTGTAATTGATACCTAGTCTCATGGCATTGTGGTCAGAAAAGATACTTGATACAATTTCAATTTTCTTAAATTTACCAAGGCTTGATTTGTGACCTAAGATATGATCTATCCTGGAGAATGTTCCATGAGCACTTGAGAAAAATGTGTATTCTGTTGTTTTTGGATGGAATGTCCTATAAATATCAATTAAGTCCATCTTGTTTAATGTATCATTTAAAGCTTGTGTTCCCTTATTTATTTTCATTTTGGATGATCTGTCCATGGGTGAAAGTGGGGTGTTTAAGTCCCCTACTATGAATGTGTTACTGTCGATTTCCCCTTTTATGGCTGTTAGTATTTGCCTTATGTATTGAGGTGCTCCTATGTTGGGTGCATAAATATTTACAATTGTTATATCTTCTTCTTGGATCGATCCCTTGATCATTATGTAGTGTCCTTCTTTGTCTCTTTTAATAGTCCTTATTTTAAAGTCTATTTTGTCTGATATGAGAATTGCTACTCCAGCTTTCTTTTGGCTTCCATTTGCATGGAATATGTTTTTCCATCCCCTTACTTTCAGTCTGTATGTGTCTCTAGGTCTGAAGTGGGTCTCTGTAGACAGCATACCTATGGGTCTTGTTTTGTATCCATTCAGCCAGTCTATGTCTTTTGATTGGAGCATTTAATCCATTCACGTGTAAGGTAATTATCGATATGTATGTTCCTATTACCATTTTCTTAATTGTTTTGGGTTTGTTTTTGTAGGTTTTTTCCTCCTCTTGTGTCTCCTGTCTGGAGTAGTTCCTTTAGCATTTGTTGTAAAGCTGGTTTGGTGGTGCTGAATTCTCTTAACTTTTGCTTATCTGTAAAGGTTTTAATTTCTCCATTGAATCTGAATGAGATCCTTGCTGGGTAGAGTAACCTTGGTTGTAGGTTTTTCCCTTTCATCACTTTAAGTATGTCCTGCCACTCCCTTCTGGCTTGCAGAGTTTCTGCTGAAAAATCATCTGTTAACCTTATGGGGATTCCCTTGTATGTTCTTTGTTGCTGTTCCCTTGATGCTTTTAATATTTTTTTCTTTGTATTTAATTTTTGATAGTTTGATTAGTTTGTGTCTCGGCATGTTTCTCTTTGGGTTTATCCTGTATGGTACTCTCTGCACTTCCTGGACTTGATTGACTATTTCCTTTCCCATGTTAGCGAAGTTTTTGACTATAATCTCTTCAAATATTTTCTCAGACCCTTTCTTTTTCTCTTCTTCTTCTGGGACCCCTATAATTCAAATGTTGGTGCATTTAATGTTGTCCCAGAGGTCTCTGAGACCGTCCTCAATTCTTTTCATTCTTTTTTCTTTATTCTGCTCCCTGGAGGTTATTTCCACCCTTTTATCTTCCAGGTCACTTATCCGTTCTTCTGCCTCAGTTATTCTGTTATTAATTCCTTCTAGGGTATTTTTAATTTGAGTAGTTGTGTTATTCATCACTGTTTGTTTGCTCTTTAATTCTTCTAGATCCTTGTTAAATGTTTCTTGTATTTTCTCCATTCTGTTTCTGAGATTTTGGATCATCTTTACTATCATTACTCTGAATTCTTTGTCCGGTAGGTTGCGTATTTCGTCTTCATTTATTTGGTCTTGTAGGTTTTTACCTTGCTCCTTTGTCTGTAACATATTTTTTTGTCGTTATATATATATTTTTTGATGGGTGGTGCTGTATTCCTGTCTTACTGGTTGTTTGGCCTGAGATGTCCAGCAGTGGAGTTGGCAGGCAGTTGGATAGAGCTGGGTCTTGGTGCTGAGACGAAGACCTCCTGGAGGCCTGGCTCCAATTGATATTCCCTGGGGTCTGAGGTTCTCTGTTAGTCCAGTGGTTTGGACTCCAAGCTCCCACCACGGGAGCTCGGGCCTGACCTCCAGCCTGGGAACCAGGATCCTGCAAGCTTCATGGCACATTAAAAAAAAAAAAAAAAAAAAAAGGAAGAAATAAAGAAAAAAAGGAGCAGTACAATATCAAAGAATGAAAAACAAAATAAAATTAGAAAGATAAAAAATATATTAGGAAAAATAAAACTATAATTGAAACAACTGCAACAAGGTAAAGTAAAACCACAGCAGAAAAAAGAAAAAAAAAGTGGGGGGGGAGCAACAAGCCAGGAGGAGAGATCACTAACGAAGTATAAAGAATAAAATAAAATTAGAAAAATAAAAGGTTTATTAGGAAAAACAAAAATCTAAAAGAATCAATGACAGTGAATCAACAAGGTAAAATGGAACCCCAATCTAAAAGAGGACAAAAGAAAAAGAAAAAAAAAAAAAAAAGCCTTGGCTATGAGGGCGGAGTTCTGGTGAAGGTGGAATAGGCAGGGGCGGGGTTTAGGGTGGGGCGGGACCTATGTGGGTGGGGGGTGACGTTTGAGCGTGGGGTGGGGCCTCTGCTTAGGGTGGAAGGGGAGAGGCAACACGTGGAATGGAGGGCGTCTGGAGTGTGGAGCTAAGGAGTTTGGAGGTAGGGCCCTGAGTGGGGGTGTGTGGGTGGGGTTTAGACCCAGCGCATTGGGGCAGGTCTCAGAGGGGGTCTTCGAATGTAGGGGTGTGGCTTGGGGTCTGCACAGCAGGAGGGAGGCTGGGAGGGCAGAGGATCAGGCTGGGCTTCTGGGGGCCCGAGTGGGCAGGGGAGACCTGGCCACGCTCCCTTTTGATCCTTTGCCCTCCCAACGGTCCCCCAATTTCCCCTTTCGGGTGTGGGATCCCTTCCCCTCCCCCAGGCGCCCCTTAGGGGAGCCAATCCTGTCCCACCTCTGCTTCTCCTTCCCCCTCACTCCCCCCACTTCCTGCTGGTCGTTGAGGGTTCCTCCCGTCCCCTTAGGTGTCCATGGGTCCCCACCGGTGCCTGGTAGGTGCCCTAGTTGTGTGGAGACGCAAATTCCGAGTCCTCCTAGTACGCCATCTTGACTCCGCCCCCGGTGTTCCACGTTTTTAAGAAGTGACTTCAGCCAACTTAAAGGGTGGTGAGAATCCTGAGGATACCCCAGACCAGGTTGATATTGTTGGAGAGTTAACACCCTGAAACACTTGAGGGCTTTAGGAACGTGGGGACAGCTGACTGCTGAGTGAGTGGGGTGGGCGAGAGGCTGATTTCCCGCCCATTAGCCACGCCCAGTTCCGAGCTCCACGCGGCTCGATGGGGCTTAAACCCAGGCTGTGACTGGACTCGGTGACCACTGCCGTGTGGGCGCAAGAGAAGCCCTCCCCTGGGCTGGGCAGCTCAGCCCGTTCTGTGCCTCTGGAGGTGACAGACGTGAAGACCCCAGAATCTGAGCAGCGAGGGGGCTGCACAGACACGGTGTCTCCTGTGCGTCTCCCTCCCTGCAGTTTGAGTTCATGATCGAGTCCATCCTCTATGCCCGGGACGCGTGGCTGAAGGAGGACGGGGTCATCTGGCCGACCACGGCCGCGCTGCACCTGGTGCCCTGCAGCGCCGACAGGGACTACCGCAGCAAGGTGCTCTTCTGGGACAACGCCTACGAGTTCGACCTCAGTGCCCTCAAGTGAGTGTCACCGGGCGCTCCCGGGCTGCGGGAGCATGCGGGGCGGGCTGCAGGTCTCAGAGCTTTCACCGTGCTGAGCTCAGTTTGCTCACGTGACTAAGAAGTTTGCACGTTGCCTTACAGGTCTTTAAACCAACAGATGTGATGGGAAATTGAAGTGTCCCATTTATAAGACCCCAAATATAATGGGAAAAATAAAGTCATGTTTATAAATGCGTGGGCTGTTAAAACAAATGGATGTTCCCACTAAGAGCCGTAACTTTTTAACAGGAGTCAGAAAATGTGTTAGTGAAGGCATCGCTGGCATTTGGCAAAGAAAGCGGTGCTCCACAAAAGTTCATTTCCTCGTGTGTAACATACGTCAGGCTTGTGGTAGAGCTTCAGGTTTTAACATAAAACAGTCTTCTCTCAAGGCCTTCATGGTTGTCACATCGCCTCCTCTGAGAAGGATAGTGACACGTGTCGGCTGCGTCCCCTCTGAGGTGCCGTGGGACGTGGGCAGGAGAGACCCAGCAGCAGCCCTGGAATTAGGGAAGGGCCCCTTTGTCAGAGGCAGAAAGAAGCTTCTGTTCAATGAGCCTGGACACCTGCTAAGTGTCCAGCTGGGGAGTTGGCAGCAAGATGGGGGCCTCTGGGCCTTTTTGTTTTTTGTTAAAAAACTCAAAAAAAGAAAATGTATCAACATAAAGGTATGGAATCTTCCGTAGTCAATGTACTCTCAACCCAAATCCCAAAGGGGATGGAGAGGAAGGGTCTCCAACAGAATCGTTCCGTGGTTCATGTAGGACTAATGTGTGGGAAGGGCTGGGAAGGTTTGAAAAGAGCAGGGGGTGGGGGTGGGGTGTGGTTTCTCATGCTGCCCGAATTAACGCTCCGTAATGAAAGCGACAAGGAAAGATGGAGGAAGGTCTGAACACGGTCTGTGGTGTCCAGAAAAGGCACACCGTGAACTGGAGGGTGGGGGGATAACGTGCTGAGGCCGCACGTTATCCGGGACACTGGTTGGCCCCTTGGAGGAGATGTCTGTTCTCCTCTCACACCATTCGTTAACATTTAATTTCCCGTGGATTCCGTGTTCTCTGGGTGTGTGCTGAGACCCCGTGAGTAGGACACTGAGGGTCCCCGGAGGGCTAGCCGTCTCAGCCCCGCCTCTCGCCCGGTGAGTTAGAATTCCTGCTGACGCAGAGGAGGCGTGATAGCCTGAGATGTGGGTAAATGATATTGAGCAAAATTACTTTGACTTTTCCCCAGATCTTTAGCAATTAAGGAGTTTTTTTCGAAGCCCAAGTATAACCACATTTTGAAACCAGAAGACTGTCTCTCTGAGCCATGCACCATATTACAGCTGGACATGAGAACCGTGCAGATCGCCGACCTCGAGGTGAGAAGAGGTGACCCTTCCTTCCTGTTCAAATAAACAAGTTAAACTTGTTGCTATTGATTTTCCCACAGTCTTTTTTTTTTCCTATTCTGATTTTGTTTTTTGTATTTTTAGGTTATTTTCTTTATAGTTAACCTCTTTAACGTCTTCAGTTACTTTTAGATTTATGTGTAATATTCTCAGCATCTTCAGATTCAAATAAATTATATGTTTCATCATGGAATTTGAATTAAATTTTTTTTCTAAGTTTTTTTAACTCCCATTGATGAGAAAATTCTTAAAATTCTTTTACTTACCCTCTGTGGCCACGAGGTGGCGTGTGTGGGCTCTGGACGACCCCATTATAAGGGCTGCTCTGAGGTGGAGGAAGCCCCTTCTGGAGCTTAGATGGGCAAAACCACGTGCAAACTGAACTTTTGAGGCTTTAGTTAGTTTGGGGATTGTAGAGACTCAGTCTGGAGCTTTATATTTGTACAAAGAATTGAGAAAAGGAAGTATTCCACCTGAATTTGGGGACAGAAAATTAGGCAGATGAGACCCAAATTGCTCAAAACCTTTTCTGATTATCTGCAGCCTTTGAGTTCAGGATGCAGGTTTTAACATTTACTTTCCCTAGGAGGAGATATGGTTTTTGATGTGTTCAGCTAAACTAGCAGGTTACAGATTTGTGGCATAACTACTGCAATAGACGGCGTGGCTGCCTGGGGCAGTGCTGTGGGATCCGGGACGGAGCCCCATGGAGGTGGGAGCTGCTTCCCGGTCCCCAGCGCCCTTTTCTGACTCATTTGCTTGAACACAGATGATGAAAGGTGAGCTGCACTTTGACATCAAGAAGGCAGGCACCCTCCACGGATTCACAGCCTGGTTCAGTGTCCGGTTCCAGAACCTAGAGGAGGATGAGCCACAGCTGGTGCTGAGCACGGGCCCGCTGCACCCGTGAGTGTGCCCCTCCTTGTCCTGGGGCAGCACACAAAGCCTGGCAGAGCCACGAGTTTCAAGATCTAGTAATATCGGGAGTGGGCCCAAATCTCTCCAGACGCGGTTGAGCCCTGGCCCAGGGGCGGGAGGGCTGGCGGTGAGTCCGGGTTGCCCCCCCTGGCATCGGGCTTCCTCGGGGCCGGGGTCAGGGGTCCCCGACACCCTGGATGGTCAGGCTCCACCTTCTCTCCGTGGCCCCAAACGCTGCTGCAGCTCTTCACCATCTGACACAGAAACAGCCCACAGGGTTCCAGGGGCTTTTACTCCGACTTCTGGGGAAGGCAGATGTTTCCCGAGATGCATCTTCTGAGCAGTAAGGTTTCGAGGCTGCACGCTTGCTCCTGTGCGTGGGGAAGCGCACCTTGTCTGTCGTGCTGCCGGACACAGTGGCCCCTCGGGGGGGCGCCACCTTCATTCGGGGACTTCCGCTGCCCCTTTCAGGGACGGCCCCAATGCTCCCCTGCACCGTGTGATCGGCAGAAGTGAGCAAGGCCCAGGGAGGGGCGCAGACGCCTGAGTCAGACACCCCACGGTCTTGGGGCCCAGGGGTCCTCAGCGTCCTTTGTGGAAGTCGAGCAGGAGAGCGAGCTGCCTGGCCAGAGCCTCCTTCCAGGGCCCGCAGGAGAGGGGCCTCAGGGGCCCCCACGAACTGTGTGTGCCCGGCGTTTCCCACCTGAGCGTCTGCGTGGGGTCATCCATACACAGGTGGCATGGGGACGGGATGGGGGGCAGGGCGTGGGCCAGGGAGGGAGACCCCCATCACGGTGGCTGAGGGGGTGGCCCAGCGTCAGGGAGGATGTGACACGAAGGGGAGACACAGCAGAACCTCACCGCGGGGTGTGACCTGGGTCCTTTCAAGCGCTTGGGTGTGAGAGTCACAGGACTTACAGAATCCGGGGTGTCACTGCTCCCCCCAATGCTGCACTTGTTTGCTCACACTCAGCTGAACCTTCACAGGAATTATGACTTTTTTTGGACACGATTTCAGCAGCGTGTATCTCACTTTAACTGCAGAAACTAGAACCGTGGGCGTCAGCAGTTCAGAGAAGGTGGCTTTGGGTGGGCACTGCCGTGCCAGCTCGTGGAGGCTGGGTTGACCCCACGAGGGGCTGGGGACAGGCGGCCCCTGGGGACCTGGGTCTGGCCACGTGCCCCTGAGGCCCGGCCTCCCTGGCACCAGGGAGTCCGTGCAGCGTCCAGGAGGCCCCCCGGGTTGTGGGTCCACGCGGGTCCCATGAAGCCGTCTGATCACAGGGTGGGGGCATGGCAGTCCCGATGGGCTCCCTGAGGGGTGACACCACGCCCCTGTCTTGCAGCACCACCCACTGGAAGCAGGTGCTGTTCATGATGGACGAGCCCGTGTCCGTCCTCGCGGGAGACGTGGTCACAGGCTCAGTGGTGTTGCAGAGAAACCCCGTGTGGAGACGGCACATGTCTGTCACTCTGAGCTGGTCCGTCACTTCTAGACAAGACCCCGGGTCACAGAAAGTAAGATATTTAGCTGTGGAGTCACGGGCTATGGTGCCAGTCCGGGCAGCTGGTGGGTCTGTGGCGGTTGCAGTGGCAGATGCCTAATCCCACCCGGCGGACCCCGTGGCCAGAGCTGGGGCCGAGGGCCGGGCCATGGTGCAGCCTCTCTCCCCCCGCATGCCTTGCCGTGGGCAATGTGGACGTGCGGTGGAGTCGTGTTCTGGCCGTGGCAGCAGTTAGAGGGCTGAAGTGAGCATGTGGCCAGGCGGGGCCTTAGGGCTCACGGCTCACAGAGCCCACGGGAAATCCTCCTCTTCAGACTTAGGGTTAATGCAGGAGAGGGAAGAAAATAATCAAATGGTTTCCCTTTATTTTGTAGTACCTGCTTTGCGCTTTGCTTTATGCTGATTTACGTTAAAAAAGTTTAAATGTTTGTTGTTGAAAGTCTGCACCTGAATACCAGACTCTTGTCCACTATTAAATTATTATTAGGAAATACTGTGTGTTAATCAAACTGAAATGATTTATCATCTGATTGGTTTGTTTTCTTTGTCTTTCTCAGGTTGGAGAGAAAGTCTTTCCCATCTGGAGATGACAGGTGCAGCTCTGTGCGGGATGCAGCGTTGTGGAGGGACAGACGCGACTCAGTGGCGTCAGCCCTGGACGGGAACGCGTGTCCTGTGGAAGTTGCGGACTTGCACCAGGATGGGGTGGTAACACCCTTACCCGAGGGCGCGGGGCCGCGGGCCCTCCCCAGACGCGCCCATGCTCCTCGGGGTCCACGCTCGCCATTGTCACTGTCCTGCCTATCCTTAGAACTGGGCTGTGTTTCCAGGTGTCCACCTGTGGGTAGTTGATGGCCCAGTGTCCCTCAGCCAGGTCTAGTTCTAAGCTCGTAGGACACTCTCGTCAACCCTGTGCTCCTGTGAAGGTGGCTGTTCGTGCGTCGTGTGTGTGTGTCCTTCCCGCCCTCGGCTCACCCACTCAGCTCGCGGGATGTGGGGTCACACAGAGCCTCGTGGGAGCCTGAGGTGCGATGCATGCGATGGGGCTCTGCATGGGGTAGTCCACTTGTAGAGACGTCTTCCAGATAAATTATGTGTCGGCACATAGTACATGCTCAATAAATATTTTTTAATAAATGAATGTTGGTGTATATCCTGGTTCTGTGCACGTACATTATTTTGCAAAAGCACGGATCATACTGTGTGCATTGCTGTGTAACCTTTCTCATCTAATATGATGAAGAAACTTTCATGCCAGTAGGTACATGTCTGCATTTTTTGGTGTGTGTGGTTTTGATTTTTAGTTAACTTTTTATTGAAATATAAATTATATACACCAAACCGCGTAAGTCATGAGTATACAGATGGATGGAGTTTCACAAAGTGGGCACACGTGTAACCAGTGTTCAGGCCCAGACCCTCCAACACGCTGGAGGCCCCAAGTGCCCCTCCCACTCAGAACCACCCCCAAGGCTGATACCTGGCTTCTATGACCAGAGAAGACTTGAGCCTGGTTTCAAACATTGTGTGAATGGGCTTGTACACTGAATTTGCTGTAGACTGAAGGTTTGTGACCTCTCAAAATTTATGTGTTGAAAACTAATCCCTAATATGGTGGTGTTAGGAGATGGGGCCTTTGGGAGGTAATGAGGTCATGAGGGTGGAGCCCCAAGGATGGGATTAGTGTCCTTATAAAAGAGGCCCCAGAGAGCACCCTGGTCCCCTTCCTCCATGTGAGGACACAGCAGGAAGACTGAACCAGGAAGGGGGCCTCACCAGACACTGAATCTGCTGGTGTTTGACCTTGGACTTCTCAGCCTCCAGAGCTCTGAGACAGATGTTTCTGTTGTTTATAAGACACCCAGCCTATGATACTCTGTTACAGCAGCTCAAACACAGGCCTCAGCATGTGAATTTTGGAGGGACACAGACCATAGCATTCTGCCCCCGGGTCCCCCAAATTCATGTCCTCACCTGCAAATACATTCATTTCCATCCCAACAGCCCTAAAGTCTTGACTCAATCCAGCACCAGCTCCGAAGTCCAAAGTCTCCTCTAAATCTCATCGAAACCAGATATATGTGAGACTTGAGGTAGGATTCATCCAGAGGTGACTCATGGAACCACATGAGTTTGTGCTTCTAAAACATAGTGACAGGACAGGCACAGGACAGACACTCCCACTCTGAAAGGGGAACTTGGAAGGAATAAAAAGGTGGTGAGTCCCAGGCATGTCCAAAACCTAGCAAGGCAAGTTCCATCAGTATTTAGGTCTGGACAATAATCCTCTTTGGTTTGATGCTCTTCCCTCCAAGCCCACTGGGTGGCAGTGACCCTTCCGCTTGGGCCACCCAAGGAGCTCTCTGTGAGGGCCCCACTCTTGAGGCCCTGGGCTGGGTCATCCTGGTGCCCTGAAACCGAAGAGGCACCGCCCCCAGCCCTGCCCTGTGAGGAGGAAGCAGCCTCACCTCCTGGGCCTGTGGGGGCAGTGGCAGCCGCTGGGGTCAGTCTTCCCTTTCCTTGAAGGATAATCGTGTTCGCAGTTGAACAGCTCTGTGCTGTCGAATCCAATGCTCGGTGCCTTTTTTTGCTCTTCCTGCTTTAATATTTGTTCTTTGTCTTTGATCTCAGCAGTTTTATTACATTGTCATGGAGCTTCTTGAATCTGTGGGTTGATATTGTTTGTCAGTCTTAGAGAATTCTGGGTCATTCTTGCTGTACACGTCGTTTCTGCCCTGCTTTCTCTCTTCTGTGTATTAGGTTCCTTTACACATTTGTTGGAAACTACTCACTGTGCCCCACGTGACTCACAGGCATCCTGGCGACTTTCTACCAACCTGCTGTCCAGCTCACTCACCCATCGTGTCTTTCACTGTGTTGGATCTTGAGCTCCTGGGCCCTTCCCTGGTGTCGGCCATGGGGGGAGTGTGGGTCCTCTTCCAGCATCCGGGAGAGCCAAGCAGATGGTCCAGACGGGCCGTCACCCTAGGGGGATATCCAGACCTGAGCGAGCAGGCAGGACTCCTCTTGGGGCCGCTGAGTAGGAGGCACCCTTGGATATTCTCTCATATTTTATCAGAGAATAAAAAATGAGAGAATATTCTCCACTTGTTTTATTGAACCAGTATAAATGTACCAAAAGTATACAACGACATTGTGGAAAAAATAATTATAGGTGAATACCAGCAAGTTAAAATCAGTGATATGTAAAAATAAAGTATCATCAGCAGGTATATTTGAATTCCAGGACTAGAAGAGTGAATCAACATTTAAATATAAACTACTCAAATGCAGTGGGGAAGTAAATTGCCCACATGAGTAGGAAAGGAGTAAAAATCATGTAATTTTTAAAAATGTAAAAATGATAAAATTCGAAACACATTCATAATAAAAAATTATTAGCAAAGTAGGAATAGAAGAGAGATTTCTTAATCTGATAAAATTCAGAGGAATCCTGCAGCAGACATAGTTTTCACAGGGGTTAATTAAACTTTAACTATATTTTTCTATTACCTTTTGAATAGAGCCCAGAGGCAGAATAAAAAAACCCCACACTTTTCAATACTGTGTCTTTTCTTTCAAAACACTTTTATGGCAATGTATCCTTCTATTGAGAGGAAGGCTGGGTGGTGACCATGCCATCACTATTAATTCCCTTTTATTAGAGAGCATTCTCATCTTGGCAAGGGAGGAGTTGAGGCAGGAAATTCTACTGGCATTTTTCAGCATCACCAAAGGACACATGGCTGGGTAGCAAGAGGACAGAAATCCAATGATGCTCTCTAGCAACATGGTACTTTCAGATTTTAAGGACAAGTAAGTGGTAAGGCAGCCAAGAAAAGAAGACAAAGCAGCTTACGAGCAGAATGGTGTTGGTGGCTTTGGTTTCAGGAGATGGCCTGGGAGAAAGGTTGTTGTCATGAAGATTCTGAATTGTCTTGTGGTGATTGTAGAAGAGCATCACCATGCAGCCACTGGTCCAGACCGTGAGGTTGATGCAGAGGAAAACCCGGATGAGCATGGCACTCTGAAATACTGCTGACTCCCTGTAATCCCCTCGCTTTGTTTTACAGTAAACCGGAGAATAGCCGGGTTGAGCAGCTGAGGCATTGGTGACGGTCTCATTGTTTGTGACGATCCAGATGCAGATGAGCATGTTGATGACCCAGAAAAAGAGGAATGAAGGCAAAACGCATGTGGAGGTTTGGGGTTTGAGCCACGCCCACTTAGAGTTTCCGGGGCTAATTTTGATGGCCTGAAAAGTGTTCAAGATAGAAATTGTGCAGAGAGAAATGCCTTGAGTCACGCTAGGCATGTACAACAATGATTTACAGCCAATATCACCCATTATAGGCCAAATTCCAAAAGATGACATTGCAACTTGAATGCCCCTGAACATAATGGTCATGATATTAGCTAGGGTTAGGTGCATGAGAATCGTGTCTGTGGGCTTCTTCTGGTGTGGATGAATTTTTTAAATGCACATGTATAATATTAATATGAACAGGTTTCCCAGATTCCCAATGCCAACTTGAGAGATGAAGAAAATTTCCAAAATGGTAACAGTTGATTATCTAATTCTTAGAAATTTTGTACAACAGTCTAAAGAGGACCACACCTCTGTCATACGAATAAAAATTGGCAATAGTTGAGCCTCAGGAAGAAAATATCAACGTAATGATTCTGTCTCATAGGAAGAGATTTCTCAGCTACTCAGAATTCCAACCATGAGTCGTGTTTCAGGAGTCTGAAAGCAAGGAATTGATAAGGTCTCTACAGTAAAGA
Source organism: Delphinus delphis (assembly GCF_949987515.2). Classification (NCBI taxonomy): domain Eukaryota; kingdom Metazoa; phylum Chordata; class Mammalia; order Artiodactyla; family Delphinidae; genus Delphinus; species Delphinus delphis. The sequence continues at coordinate 63,739 of NC_082686.1, read as the reverse complement.
ATCCAGGGCTCAGAGGAGGTGAGCTTCCTGTTTTATCCCTATTAATTTAGGCTTTCTCTTGGGAAATTCTAGGCCTTTCCCAAAGGTCAAATTTGCAATTGGCAATTGACAATTTTTCTCCTAAACATTAGAGTTAATTTCAACTATACTCTTGTATTTTTAAGTAGTCTGGCTAAAATATCCCTGAGAGCCATTACCTATTGATTTTTTAGGACAATTTTTGTGTTTTTTTAAAATTTATTTCAGTATCTGATTTATTAGATTCATGGAATATCAAGGATAGAATTGATGGTTGCTACTGTGATAAAGTTACTTGATGAGCTTATTTACGTAGATTGTTTTGAATTTGTGTATCTAAAATCTTTCTCGTCAACAATATTCTTCTCATTCAATAAAATGGTGAGTTCTCTCTTATTGGCACTTACCTTTCATTTGGCTGTGCAGCATCACCCAAGTGTTTCTATTCCAATCGAATGTTTTTCAGAGCAAAGCTACTTAAAGAGCTTTTCTAACATACAAGGACCAAGCCTACTTCTTTAGCTATAATACTTCCTTTAACACCCTTTCCCATTTTCTTCACTATAATTTTTACCATCTAGGAATATAATCTTATATTAATGCAGGATCTAGTATGTAAGACATTCGATATCACAGATCTCATTTTCCTCACTTGGTTATATAAACTTTGCATTGTTATCTTTATTTTGCAGGTAATGCAACTGAATTTCAAGAAACAAACACCTGTGTCTACATTAACTGTGCGTGTGGTTGCTGGTATTGTTACTTGAACCCAGATTCATCTAATTTCAAATCTTCACTGATGAGCTGGGAGATAAATACATTGTCCTAATCAATATTCAATGTTCAATGTTCAATCAGTGTTCAATGCTTGTTTCACAATATCTTTGTGATGTTTGATTGCTGTTTTTAATGAAAAACTCTGTTATCACTGCTTCGATTGCATGACATTTTCCTATAGCTATTTTAAAAAATTTCCAAAGACTTTTGCTAGCATTGTATGCATACAGTTCCATTTCTGCCCTAACATTTAATTATGTAGGGCTCCAACCTCACTTTTACTTTACTGTGATGCATTCTTCCCTTCACCCGCCTATTAGTCTATGACCCAAACACTACTTGTAGTTGATCTATAACCCAGACCACTCTCTTGAGTTCCAGAATAACAGACAGTGGCCACAAAGGTCTTCCCAATCTCTCCTGCCTATGTTCTTCCTCTCCTAATATTCTTTTCTTGATCAGTAAAATTGATTGAGTTGCAGAAAATTCTATTATTGGACAGTAACCAGGTCAACACATGGACGGTAGAGGTATCATGTGCACCTAAAACTCTGAGGGATCCACTCCACTCAGATTAAAGGAGCTGTGGTCCCAAGAGGATGAGTAACATATTATTGTTTTTTTTCTGTATCTTCTTACCACTTGTCCCAGATACACATGCAGTCACAGGAAAGGTACAGAAGGGCAGGTAAATCAAGTCCTAGCATTCTGGCTGGAGTGCCAAAGAAGAGAGCTCTAGGGACCCCGAAAGTACTGAGGACATCCAGAAAGGGAGGATCTCAGAAAAAGAACGTTACAAGCTTGTTGCTGAACTCCCGGCTTGCCCTCAAGCTGTGCATGCGTGAATGTGACCTTAGGAATGTACCACAGACTCTGAGAATAACTACAGGATAGACCTCTACCTAGGTGTCAGAGTGGCCACTGGGTGACACACATGTGACAAATCCAAAGAGTCAAGCCTTTGAAAGCATAACTGACATTGAAAGCAGAATCCACTGAAGTCTGGCCAGAACTGTGGCCTGGACATAACTTGGTCAGTTGCCGGCGAAAACAAACATTTTCTCATATTCCATTGTACTTCAGCAAGATCCAGAGGTCATAACGTAATATTGAAAATGTCCTGGTTACGTTACATATTCACTTAGCAGGTAATTACTCAGAAGCATCAGGAAAACTTCAATTCACATGGGAAAAAAATACATAAGTCAACATTTAGTTAGCCCAGATTTTGGAATTATCTAATAAAAAACTTGAAAGAAACCACCATAAATATTTTATAACACAAAATGACAAAGACTCTTGAAATGGATAGAACGACGGAAGGTCTCAGCAAAAGAAATAGAAAATATAAAGAAGAACCAAACTGAAAATTTGGAACTGAAAAAGCACAATGGCCAAATTTTAGAAATAACTTCACAATATAAGCTCAATAATAGGAAGGAGAGGAAAATTTACAGAGTATACTATAAATGAAAAAGGGTCTCAAACATTTAATCTAAACTTCTTCCATAAGAAACCAGAAAAAGAAAAGAAAAATAAATTTAAAGCAAGCAGAAGGAAAGAAATAATAACTGTAAGAGCAGAAGTAAATGAAAATAGGAAAATGATAGAGAAAATCAATGAAACTAAAATCTGATTCCTTGAATAAATCAATAAGATTGATAAACCTCCAGCAAGGATGACAAAAATAAAGAACATGCAAATCATCTATGTCAGGACGAGATGGGGGATATTGAGAAAGAAACTCCAGCTGTGAAAAAGATAATAGGGAAATACTATAAACATTTCTACACTCATACATTTAAAACTTAGAAGAAACAGTCATGCTGAATTCCTCAAAAAACACAAATACCAAAACTCAACAAATGAGCTAGATGATCTGAATAGTCCATTAAAGACATTGAATTTATAATTAAGTAGCTCCCAACAAAGAAATCTCTGGGCTCAGCTGGTTTCACAGAAAAAGTCTTCCAAACATATAAAAAGAATGAACATGAATTTTACAATCTCTTCCATTACGGAGAAGAAGGAATGCTTAAAACCATATTTTATGAGGCTAATATAACTCTGTTACCCAAACCAAACAAAGACGTTGCAAGAAAAGAAAACTCAGACCAATATCGTTTACCAATTTAGATACAAAACTCCTGAACTAAATATTAGCAAACTAAGTCCAACAATATAAAAAAGAATTATATACAGATTAAGTGGAATTTATGCAATGTAGCAAGGCTAGTATTTGAAAATAAATTGGTATAATTTATCTTCACTGTAAACCATCAGTCCAAAGAGACAAAGAATAAAAGTCGTAACAAAGAAGTGAGGCAGAAAAACAATTTTATAAAGTGTAATACCTGCTCATGGTAAAACCTCTCAGGAAGTTAGGAAAAGAGAATTGCTTCACTTTAACAGCATCTACAAAAGACCTACAGGTAACGTCATACTTAATAGCAAAAGAGGAATACTTTCTCCCTTAGGTCAGTAACACGGAGAAACAACAGAGAAAGTTAATGCAACAAAAATTTTGTTCAATGAAAAGATTAACAAGGATGTTCATTTCCGGTACTCTATTCAACATTATACTAGATGAATTAAACCAGTCACAAAAAGACAAATTCTGTATGTTTCCATTTATACGAGCTACTTAAAGTATTCGAAATCATGGAGACAGAAAGTAGAATGGCTGTTTCCAGGGGCTGAGAGGAAGGAAGGGTGGGGAGCTCTAGTTTACAGGGATACCTGGTGTTATTGTGCTTTGCTTTATTTCGCTTCACACAGATATTGTGCTTTTTGTTTTGTTTTACAAATGGAAAGTTTGTGACAACTCTGTCAAGCAAGTCTATCAGTGCCATTTTCCCAACAGCATTTACTCATCTTGTGTCACATTTTGTAATGCTCACAGCACTTCAAACTTATTTTTACTGTTATGATATTTGTTATGGTAATCTGCGGTCAGTGGGTTTTTTTTTTTTTTTTGGTAGTACGCGGGCCTCTCACTGTTGTGGCCTCTCCCGTTGCGGAGCACAGGCTCCAGACGCGCAGGCTCAGCGGCCATGGCTCACGGGCCCAGCCGCTCCGTGGCATGTGGGATCTTCCCGGACTGGGGCACGAACCCATGTCCCCTGCATTGGCAGGCGGACTCTCAACCACTGCGCCACCAGGGAAGCCCAGTCAGTGGTTTTTGATGTTACTACTATGACTCACTGAAGGTTCAGATGGTGGTTAGCATTTTGTTAGCAATAAAGCATTTTGTAATTAAGGTATGTACTTTTTTAAAGACATATTTCTACAATACACTAGACTACAGTATAAACATTACTTTCATATGCTCTAGAAAACCAAACGCTTTGTGTGACTCTTTACTGAGGTGGTCTGGAGTCAGTCCTGTAATATCTCCAAGGTATCCCTGTAATGGGTATAGCGTTTGTGTCACAAGATAAAAGAGTTCCATCCATCAGGAGACGGATGGTAGTGATAGTAGCACAGCATGACTGAACGTATTCAGTGCCACTGAACTGTACACTAAAAATGAGTAAGGTGGTAAATTTTGTATTCTGTATATTTTAGCAATGTAGAAAAATAAAAAAATACTTAGAGAAGAATGAAAATGAGAACAATACACCAAAACTTGTGCAAAACAGTGAAGCAGTGCTCAGAGAGAAATTTATAAGGGTAAATGTGAATATTAAAAAAAGAAAGCTCTCAGTCCAGTGAATAACTTTACACCCTAAGGGTCTAGAAAAAGAAGAGCCAACTTAACTCTAGGAAGCAGAAGGATTGAGCTCTTGAGACATGCAACAACTTGAATGGATCCGGAGAATAATGTTGTGATAAGAGCAAATCCCAAAAGATTGTATGCTGTAAAATTATATGATCATATTTAGATAGTGTTCTTGAAAAAACAAAGTTATAGTGAATAAAGAGGTAGTAGCATGAGGGAAATCTTTGTGTGGATGGAACAGTTTTATATCTTCGTTTTCTTCTTTTTTTTTTTTTTGGCCACACCACGACTTGTGGGATCTTAGTTTCCCAACCAGGGATCAAACCCGGGTCCACGTCAGTGAAAGCCCAAGTCTCAACTACTGGACCTCCAGGGAATCCCCAACAGTTTTGCATTTTGATGGAGATGATGGTTACATGAATCTACACATGTGGTAAAATGACGTGACTATACATAAACATTACATCAATGTCAAAAATTTTTATATTGTGCTATAATTGTGAAAGATGCAGCCATTGGGGAAACTGGGTGAAGGGTTAATGGGACTTCTCTGTACTACTTTTACAACTTCCTGTGAATCTACAATTATTTCAAAATAAAAGGTTTAAATTTTAAAATGTAAATTTTTCATGTGTTTAAAACTGCGTAAGTTATATCATTGAGTAAGTACTGGGAATTCAAATAAAAACTAGGATTTGGTCATTGACCAAGAAAGAGCAATACGCTTGTTTTGTATGGAAATGATAGAAACTTGAAATTCAGCTCTGAATAGTCACCACCCCAGCCTCAGGGATGCTACATGGTGGCCAGTGTAACACTGAATATTGGCATACTGTTTGTCAGCTGAGAGAATTAAACTTATGATTACCTTCCAGGCATTGTTCTGGAACCCTGAGAAATAATTACCAAGCTTAGTTCAACTCAGGAACAATCTATGACTTCAGAAGGTAATTGCACACTTGAAACTGTTGAGCCTAGGGAGGGCAGTTTAGGCTTCCCTGGGCATGCCAGATTGAGTCCCTGTACACAAGGCCATTTCCATTTTGGATAACAAGCTAGTTAGTGCCCAGTGGGAGATAAATCACACAGCTCCTTCCCCATAACTCTTGCATCCGGTCGTTGCTTTTCAGCACAGCGTATGAGATTACCCTCCTGCACCAGGGCAGCGGAGACTGGCTTTGGTCAGGATGCTGGTGTGACTGGGGTCTCAGGGCTGTGAAGGAGATGCTAAGCCTTTTCTAGAATCTCTCCTACTCACTCTATTCTCTTCTTTCTAAATCTGAACTCATGCTCATATCTCTTGCATTCTCCCCTCTATTTCAATTTCTTCTTTGTATTAATTTTTTATGGTACGATTACATTGTGGTTTTACTATAGCAACTTTAAAAATTTCTTCTGTTTATCTTTTTTTCTATTCTACTAGTAATTCCCCTTTAACTAAATTCTTCTTTCCTGTTTAAATTTATTTCTTGGTTTCCCTGGTCATTTCCATTTCTCTTCTTTAATATTTGTTCATTTTCAAAAAACACAAAAATCTCTTCCATGTAATTAAGATAATCAAATATACTTGATTATAGATCAAAATATATCCTGTACTGATTGCATAACCTTTTTGTCCTTTTTCTTTTATTATTTCTTCTTGGCCCTTTACACCTTAAGAATGTGTTTTAACCCCTGTTGTATTTCTATTCCTTGCTTCTTTTCTTGGTTGTGTTTTCTCTTCAACTTTCATGCACTCATTTTTTTAGAGTCTTTTGTTTCTTTTAAGTATATATCCAATCATTTTTCCTATGATTAATATTTCAAGTAATTTTCTTCATTCTTCCGTTTATCTACTTCTGCAACGTACATCACCCTTTTCTCTTTCTGCTACTAATTACAGTATTTCTGCTGTTCCATGATTTTCCACCATCTTCTATTTTCAGAGGAGTATTTGTTGTCCTTTTGTTTTTCTTTCCCTTGTTTTCCTTTGGTTTATACTTAACTCTAATATCTTTTAGTCGAAACACATCTGCATACCCTAATACATCTGCACACCCTAATGCATCTGCACACCAGAATTTGCAGTTATGTTTGTGGCAAATATCTTCCTCCTCCATAGGGCTGGTTATTACACTTGCTTTATAGTCTTAACTTTAATGTGGTCAAGTCTTTTAATATTTTTATCTTTACTTCTATTTTTAAACATTTGAGGGAAATGTATCTGGTCTAAACTCTTTAAGATATTCTCTATATTAATTCCAAAGTATTTAATAGATTTGTTTTTATAATTCGATGTTCAATGCATATGAAAATGATGGCATTATATCAGAAATATCTGAGATCATTTGTAGAAAAGAACATCATGTTTGTGAAAGACTCTTCCCACTTCTCTTCTTTACTTCCTCCATCACATATCAGGACTAGAAAAATGTGTAGGGTGATTTCCAGGAATTCTAATGTGTTTTGTAGGGGCCTCCTGGACCAAAATGATTGTATTTAATGATTTAACTTTATAATGATTTCTCTTGATCCCTCCTGGAAAAATTGTTTACACATTTTTCTTCTGTTAAAAATTGCTTTGACTATTCTTGACATTATGCATATCATAGACATTCTACCGTTGGGAAAATCATTTTTCAGAATTAGATTCGGATTCTGTAATATCCATATTATCATTTCTGAAAAATTGTCATCATTAACATATTAAAGCTTTGAGTCTTTGAATGTAGTGTATCTTTACATTTATTTAGGGTTTTAATATTAAGAAATTGATATACTTCTACTGCTCTCATGTCTTTTGTATTTAAAGTTATTTGATACTTTTATGCTATTTAGAGAGTATCTCAACCTTGAAATTTATCTGGTAATAGAGTTTGTTTCTGATATAAACAAATACAAGTGATTATTGTATAGTGATATTTTTATCCACTTACCTTGTAAAGCTCTCTTATTTCTACTTTTTAAATCCTAGGTTATTTGGAGTTTATGTACACAAAATAATAACATCTAATGGGAAAACTGTGTTTCTTCCTTTCCCAAACTTATGCTAGTCATTTCCTTGCCCTGTTTTGTGGATCATCTCCTCTGGTACAGAGATGATGAAAAGAGTTATCCTGTTTTCTTCCCATTCACAAAGAGTGAGTTCACAGGGTTTAACCATTATACAGGATGATTATGGACCAAGGGTTTTAATTACTTTTACTAGGTTAAGCATGTACCATTTTATCGTTACTTTTCTACAAGTTATTTTAATTTTGAATCCATTTTGGATTTTATCATGGAATTTTGAGGCAAATACTGGGATGGTCATACTTTATTTTGACCTGTGAATATAGTTATTTCATTGACTAATTTCTTTTTAATATTAAGGTTAGGGTTAGGGTTAGGGTTTAGGGTTAGGGTTAGGGTTAAGGTTTAGGGTTAGGGTTAGTGTTTGGCTTTGGGTTTAGGGATTAGGATTAGGTTTAAGCATAACTGGCCCTCTTCACCTTCCTCTCTCCCCATCTCTCTGAGACCTGCATGAAGGACAGGACTAGTCCACAGTCACAAATGGCTCAGGGAGTTGACCTGGACCATTGTTTTTCTGACCCCTAGTCCTGGGCATAGTTTTGTGTACTGTCTGTGTGTCTTCTTTGGCCAGGTGTCCATTCAGATGTTTCCCTATTTTAATTGGGTTGTTTGTGTTAGAGTTATTTGTATGTTTTGACACAAAACCTTTATTAGATATGTGTTTGCAAATATTTTTCTCCTAGTTTGTGACTTGTCTTTTGATTTTCTGAGTAAGGTCATTCATAGAGTACAAATCTTTAATTTTATTGCGTCCATGTTATTGCTTGTTTTCATTTTTAGATTGCCTTTTTGTGTTGCGTGTTAAAACTCCAAAGCTCATGATTTACATGGGCAAATCCAAGCTCATGTCAATTTTCTTCTATAAGTTTGAATAGTTTTGTATTTAAAATTTGTCTGTGGGGACTCCCCTGGTGGTGCAGTGGTTAAGAGTCTGCCTGCCAGCACAGGGGACTAGGGCTCGAGCCCTGGTCCGGGAAGATCCTACATCCCGCAGAGCAACTAAGCCTGTGCTGCGCAACTACTGAAGCCTGCGCGCCTAGAGCCGGTGCTCCCCAGCAAGAGAAGCCACTGCAATGAGAAGCCCGTGCACTGCAACGAAGAGTAGCTCCGCTCTATGCAACTAGAGAAAGCCCCCATGAAGCAACAAAGACCCAACGTAGCCAAAAATAAATTATAAAATAAAATAAAAATTGACTCTGAATAACTTTGAGTGAATTTGGTATAAGTTGTAAAGTTTGCATCTACATTCATTTCATTCCAAATGTTTTCCAATTAATTGTTCCTTAACTAATTTTAGAAAACTTTTGGGATAGAGACTCCATTTCAGTTTGAATTTCCAGTTTAATGGATTCAGCAGTTCTGTCAGTAGGGGCCGCTGTCTCCAGTGACCTGTGAGGGAGGCGCGGCCTGCACTTCCTGCACTGACCACAGGGTGGCGCCGAGCTCGCCTCTCTGACCCACAGCGCATGCGCGTTCCCTGCGAACTGGATTCTGAGCGCAGCTGAGAGGAGTTGTGCCTCCTCAGGCGCGGGGGCGGGGGCTTCGGGTGGGACGCCCGGCTCAGCGTCTCTGCTGACAGGAGCTCGGTCTCCTTAGGACTCGCTGGGGTTTCGGCTTCAGGACAAAGTGGGGCTGCGTCCACGCTGACTAGGGAAGAGGTTTCCTGAGGACCCAGGTGATGCCTGAGGGAAAGGTGAAGAGACAGTGAGGAAAAGTGGGGAGAAGCTTCCTGTGGGCGACTGACGGCCGAGAGGGTCCGTCTTCATGTGACCGAGGAAGGGCTTGGTGTGCAAAGCTGGGTTTTGGGTCAGGTTTGTGTGCAGGGTAGCCAGCATGAGTTATGGGGTGTCCAGTTTCCCCAGCACCATTTATTGTGGGGAGTGTCGTGCTCCGTGGTGTGTCCTTGGTCCCTGTGTCATGAATTAACTGACCCCGTCCGTGTGGGCTGAATTCTGGCTCTCCGTCCTGTTCCTCTGGTCCCTGCGCCTGTTTTGAGCCAGTTCTGCGCTGTTTTGGGGACTGTAGCTTCGTGATGAAGTGTGAAGTCAGGGAGGGAGATGCCTCCAGCCCGTTCTCCTTTCTCAGAGTTGCCTTGGCTCTTCGGGGTCCTTTGTGGTTCCACACAGATATTAGGAGGATTTGCTCTATTTTGGGGGAAAATACCATGGAATTTTGGGAGGGATTGCATTCACTGTGTCCATTGCTTTGGGTAGAATGGGTATTTTAACAATATTAATTGTTCCATTCCCTGAGAACAGGATGTCTTTCCATTTATTGGTGTGTTTTTCAATTTCTCCATCAATGTCTTAAACTTTTCAGTGTGCAGGTCTTTCACATCCTTGGTTAACTTTATTCCCAGGTATTTTGTTCTTTTTGATGCAGTTGTTAATAGGGTTGCCTTCTTTCTCTTTCTGATGGTTCATTATTAGTGTTTAGAAATGCAACTGATTTCTGTGTATTGATTTTGCAACTTTACTGAATTCATTTATTAGTTCTAATAGCTTTTTTGTGGAATGAAATGGAAAATTGGAATTCAAAAATCCCACTGTTTCTACCGTATCCAGGTCGTCCGCAACACGGAGGACAGTGGCTCCTAATATAACCTTCCCCCAGTGCCTCTAAATGACATGTGGACTTTGGGTGAACTGGATCTGGGTAAAGCTTGGCTTCTATATGGAAGTTTGATGTTTTCTCTGCTTTTCTGGCGTGCTATTGACATACATGATGTTTTGAAAAGTAATTTACTTTCCAGTAATTTCAAACGTACAAATTTACATACATAAAACAAGTCTTGTACCTTGATTAAATATACTCCTAAGTATTGATGTTGACATTATTTAAAATGGAATTGTTTTCATAAATTCTTTTTCAGATTATTTTTTGCTAGTGTATGCATATAAGACAGATTTTCATGAATTGGTATTTTGTTCTATAACTTTGCTTAATTAGTTGATTAGCTCAAATAATTTCTTTGCTGATTATAGGTAGTTTTATATATAAGATGATGAGACCTATGTTTTGTGAAGAGACGCAGTTTTAATTTTTCCATTCACCCACGGATGCCTTTCATTTTTTCCTCAAGAGTCTGGGTAGAACTTCCAGTCACCACTGAGTAACGGTGATGGAGGCCAGCTTCCTGGCCTTGCTCCTGATTTCAGGAGTAAATCTTTCAGTCTTCAGCATTGAGCATGATGTTTGCTGTGGCTTTTTGTACTACTCTTTTCCATATTGAAATAATTTCCTTTTAGTCCTGCTTTCTTGAGTGTTTGTCATGAAATAACACTGGATTTTCACTGTAGTTTTTCTGCATTAATTGATATGAGTATGTGTTTTTACTTCACACCATTATTGTGCTTTAATACATTGCTTACTTTTAATATGTTGAGCAACCTGAAACTTCTGGTGTAGAGATACTTGCTTATGGCATTATCCACTTAAAGTTCTGTTGGTTTCATGTTGCTATTATTTTGTGATAGATTTTTACATTCGTATTTATAAGTTATAGTGGGGAAGTTTTCTTTTTTTTTCTTTCTTTCTTTCTTTTTTATTTTATTTTATTTTTTTGCGGTACACAGGCCTCTCACTGTTGTGGCCTCTCCCGTTGTGGAGCACAGGCTCCGGACGCGCAGGCTCAGCGGCCGTGGCTCACGAGCCCAGCCGCTCCGCGGCATGTGGGATCTTCCCGGACCGGGGCAGGAACCCGTGTCCCCTGCATCGGCAGGTGGACTCTCAACCACTGCGCCACCAGGGAAGCCCAGGGTTTTTTTTTTTTTAATTCTTTTTCTGATGGTTCATTATCAGTGTATAGAATCACAAATGATTTTTGTGCATTGATTTTTCTTTGTTTTTTTTTGTATCCTGCAGTTTTACTGAATTCATTTTTTAGTTGTAACAGTTATTTGGTGGTTGAATGTGGAAAACTAGAATTCAGAAATCCCACTGTTTCATCTACATCCAGGTCATCCACAGCACCCAAGACATAGTGGCTTCCAATATAATCTTCCCATGGTGCCTCTTGTAGTATGTGGACTCCTACAAGGGTGATTAGCGTCCCCACTGTGGGCGAACTGGATCTGGGTAGGGCTCGGCCTCTGTAACAGAGTTTGATGTCTGTATTTCTGGCATGGTATGACATGGTTGTTTTGCTAAGTGCTTTATTTTCTAGTAAATTTCAAGTATATAAAAAACTTTAAATAGCAGTATAAAGTTTTCCACCTTCACAAAATACTCCAGTTTGTTTTACCCTGTGAGACTGGGAGGGCCACTCTCCCAGGGAACCAGCACATAACCCCAAAATGAGGAATAATTATGGTTTCCACATTATAATCCTATCCACAGACCCGCTTCAACTTTCACCAGTTTTCTCTTTTTGGAACCATCAGTGGGGCTTTTCCTCACTTTCCTCACTTTAAAAACCTTGCTGGATTGAAAGTGTACAAGATGAGCATGATCTGGGTGGTTTTCTGTATGGCTTCTTTCACTTGGGATGTTTTCACTGTTTATCCGCATTGTAGCATTGATCATTATTTCATTCATTTTTTCCATTGGGATTAAAAACACATAACATTTACCATTTAAACCATTTTTTAAAAGCTTTTTAAAAAATATTTTATTTTATTTTCTATTTTTTGGCTGTGTCAGGTCTTTGTTGCTGCACGCAGGCTTTCTCTAGTTGCGGCGAGCAGGGGCTACTCTTCGTTGCCGTGTGCAGGCTTCTCATTGCGGTGGCTTCTCTCGTTACGGAGCACGGGCTCTAGGCACACGGGTTTCAATAGTTGTGGCACGAGGGCTCAGTAGCTGTGGCTCACGAGCTTAGTTGCTCTGCAGCATGCAGGATCTTCCAGGACCAGCACTTGAACCTGTGTCCCCTGCAATTGGCAGGCGGATTCTTAACCACTGTGCCATGAGGAAAGCCCCATTTCAACCATTTGTAAGTATCCAGTTCTGTGGCCTTAAGTACATTCACATTGTTGTAAAAATATCCTCACCATCCATCCCCAGAACTTTATTTTCCCCATGTGAAACCGTAGCCATTAAACACTAACTCCCGTCAACCCCTGGCAACCTTATTCTACTTTGTCTTTGGATTTGACTTATCTGCATACCTCATACTAGTGGAATCATAGAACGTTTGTCCTTTTTGTGTCTGGCTGGTTTCACTTAGCATAATGACTTCAAGGTTCATCCACATTGTAGCATGTGTGAGAATTACCTTAGTTTTAAAGGTTGAATCATATTCCATTGCGTATATACTACACTGTACTTATCCATTCATCTGTTGAAGGATGTGTTGTGTTGCCTCCACCTTTTGGCTATTGTGAATAATGTTGCTATGAATATGGGGTACAGATATCTGTTCCAGTCCTTGCTTTCTAATATTCTGGGTGTACAGCCTGGAGTGGAATCAAGGGATCATACATTTTCCATGCTTTTGAGGAGCCACCATACAGTTTTCCACAGCGGCTGTATAATCTTACTTTATTCCTTTATATGACAGAATAATGCAGCTTATGGATCTACCTTATTTTGCTTATCCGTTTACCTGCTGATGGACATTTAAATCTTTCCTACCCTGGGCTATTGTGAACAGTGCTGCTATGAATAATTGGTGTACAAGTTTTTGTTTGAACACCTGTTTTCCATTTTTTTGGTATATATCTAGGAGTGGAGTTGTTGAACCACATGGTAATTATATTTTATATTTTTGAGTAAATGCTAAAGGTTTGTACACATAGACTGCACCATTGTACATATCCACAAGTAACTTTTAAGGGTTCCAATTTCTCTGCATTGTTGCCAACATTTATTATTTTTATTTACATATTTTAAAATTTATTTTAAAATTTATTTTTATTCTAGTGTGTGTGAAGGGGCATCACACTGTGGCTTTAATTTGCATTTTCATCATGACTCCTGACGTTTGACATCTTTTCATGTCCTTGTTGACCATTTGTATGTCTTGCCTGGAGAGCAGTCCATGCAAGTTATTTGTCTGTTTCAAAAATTGTATTGTTTGTCTTTTGTTGATGAGTTGGAAAAGTCCTGGGTATGTTCTAGGTAAAGAGTCTTATGAGATATATCATGTGCCAATATTGTCTTCCATTCTGTGGGCTGTCTCTTTACTTTCTGGATAGCCTCTTTTGATGCACAAAGGTTTGTAATTTGGAGGAAATCCAATGTATCTATTTTTTTCTTTCATTTCTTATGCTTTACTGTCAAATCTAAGAAATCATTGCTAAATTCGTGGTCGGGAAAATTTAATTCCTTGGTTTATTTGAGAGTTCATAGGGTCCTTTCTCGGTACCCACTAGGCCAGGCTTTAGGCCTGGGGCTGAGTTAGTGTGAGGGTTCAGCGGTCACGGTTTAGGGTTATGGGTCATTGTTGGAGAGTCAGGGTAGAGGGTTGTGGTTAAAGGGTCAGGGATTAGAGTTTAGGGGTCAGTGGCGAGGGTCTAGGGGTCTGGGGCTAGGGTTGTTAGGGCATTACAGTTAGAGGTTAGGGTTCTTAGGGTAAAGGTTAGAGTTAGGTTTAAGCACAATTGGCCCTCATTGCCCTCCCCTCTCCTTCTCTCTGAAGCCTCCAGAATGGATAGGACTTGCCCAGGGTCAAACAGGAGTCAGGGAGCTGAGGTCAACAACTGTTTTTCTGGCCTCCCTTCGCCCAGTCCTGGGCTCTGAGAGAAGAATGAAATGTCTGTTCTTGTCTCGGACTGTTTCTTATCCACTTCAACCTCTGTCAAGCATTGGGGAGGGTGTCAGAAGTCACGCATGGTTTCCTTCTGCCCTCCTACCTGGGAAGGGTGATGCTGGCCCTACTCTGCCTGGGCAGCCCCAGGTTCCAGCACAGCCCGGACTGGAGGGCACTCAGTGGACATGTGTGGATTTATAAAGGACTGGGTGCAGTGACCTGCCAGCCCCCAGATGCTGCCTTATTAAGGGCTGGTGGGGCCCTCCTGGCACTGGAGGCATCCTTTGTCCCATCTGAGTGGGCATGAATAGATGATCAAGTCTCAGGCAGGACAGCCGTCGACCTCTGACTATGCAGGCAGGTATATGTGGTCCTCTAGCTCAGTCCAGCCTGGGCATTGTCAGGCCCTCATGTACAGTTACGGAGCTGATCATGATGCCGGGCAATTCAAGAGCTACCTGGGCAGTGTAGACATTCCTTTGAGAAGTTTCAACTACCAACATGCATGTGGCTGAGAAAAAGGCCTCCTGCTCACAGCCTCATAGGCTGCCAAGACAGGTAGTAATCCTCTAGACATTGGAGTGTGGCCCTGACACAACACCCATGCAGCAGACCATGGCCCTGCAATCCTCTGTCCTTTCAGTCGTTAGAAACTTTTGACATGCATATTCATTAAGAATCAAAGAGCAACTGGACCTCCCAGTGTGAGGTTTACACTGCCACTGCCATTGTCTTGGAGAGCCATATGCATCCATGTGGCCTCTGGAAGGCCTGCCAACTATGGGTTCCATGGCATGGAAGAATTCTCGAGCCTCCCGTTACTTCATTGCACAAGAGTTTCCTTACCAACCTAGCATTTGGTTTCTTCCTCTTAGTAAAGGAGAGAGAAGAAACTGGAAAAGGAGCAGTATTGTTTTTCAGGGATGGGCAATTAATATGGCCAGGGAGATGGCATAACTCAAGGACTCCCACCTCTCAGGGGCAGGAATGAGGTCTGTGTGTCTTCTGACGGCACATGGGGTGTTCTGGGCCAGCCTCTGAGATGTGAGGACCTGATGCCCAAGGAAAGAGACTAGAGTTTACCACCACCAATGATCCTGACTTTTCAGCAAGTGAAAGAACTTGCAGTCTTGGGAGGGACAGTAAGAGCACTGGATGAGTTGCTGCAGCCCCTGACCCTAAGTGAACCCCTTTCTTTCTTTTGTGTCAGATTCTGTGCTGTGCAGTGAGCTGTCATTGACATAGAATCTGTTGCTTTCTCCCAGCCAGCATCTGTTCTCAGGCCCAAGGGCCTCAGTTTTCCTTTGGGAATTATATCTCACCTGCTTCCAGTCCAAACAGTTGCAGAAGGATGACCCCATGTTCCACCCAGCTCGAAGATGGGTTTACAACCCACATCTAGCCAGTCCCATTTTCCATCTTCTGGTGATGGGTCAAGGATGAGAATGCAACCCAAGCCAGATCAAAGGCATTTTAAAACCATGACTTTCTTGGAATCCAAGAAAAGGAGAAACTCTTTCTCGGAAAATGGATGGTGAGTGGTTGTCAGCCTAGAACTGCTGTTGGCCCAAGTGCAGTGAGAGAGCCTGTGCCTGTGAATGGGGTCCCCCAAAGGCACTGAGCGGGACAAAGGTTTGCAGAGAAGCAAGGTCACACTGAGACAGTGTGAGCCACTGGACCTGCCAGGTCCAAACCCATTCTTCAACTTGCCACTTGCAAGTATTAATGTATTTCTACCCTTACAATAAATACTAATTTATTTTACTTCCGTAAGTGTGTCCAGTCGCTGGGAAAAGAAAAAGTCCTGGTTGATACATCTGAGTCAATAATCCCTGACCCTTCCTCAGGTGTCCTCACTGGGTAGGCATGGCTGTGGGAGGTGAAGACACTGGGTGGGGTCATATACTAGGGGAGCTGCCAAACAGCTCTGTCCCTGCTCCTTCCCTGTCCTGGGAGAGGGAAAGCCTGGAACAGTGATAGGATAGCCAGTAGGGGAAGAGGTTCCTCAGTGGTTAATTGGCCTTTTTGTGTTTTCCTTCATTTAGGGTCCATTATTTGGGTAATGTGTTTTTACAAAGAAATCCCCCTTTTCCTCTAGATTTCCAGTTTGTTACAGTAGGTTTCTCTTATTTGACGTTTAATTTTTCCTGTCTAATTTTCTACAGAATCATGACAAATAATGAACAAATACTCGTACTTTACTATTAACTGAAGCCCCTATTCACGTTCCCTTTGTTATACCTTTCCTTGTTCCAGGATCTGAGAGGACATGCGGTCATCATGTCTGCTTAGACTCTTCTGGGCTCTGACAGTTGCTCAGACTCTCCTTGTTTCCATGACCTTGACAGCGTGGAGGAGGGCTGCTCAGGTATTGTATAGACTGCCGGGCGCTGGGATTTGCTTGGTGGTTTTGTCGTGGTTAGACTTGGCTTTGAAAAAGCAGACCACAGAGGTGAAGTGCTTCCTCTTCACTATATATCAAGAGGACAGGCTCTTAAGGGAACTTCTCCCTTATATTCTTAATTTTGGTCACCTAGCTGAGGTAATGTTTGTCAAGTTTTCCCACAGTGAGGTTAATTTTTTCCCATGTCCATCCTGTGTGTCTTATATAGGAGGAAGTCATAATGCAGAAGCCACACTTGAGGAGAGAGGGGTGAGCTTCACATCCGGATGGACAGCTGAGTGGCTATATACGTTGTTTAGAAGCTTTCTGCACAGGAGATTTCTGTTTAACACCATTCATCAAAAACTATGTAATTTATTTATACCAGTTGGGACACGTGAATAATTATTGTAAACTTTTGGTTATGATCCAGCACTACATTATTAGACTGGTTAGTTCATTCTTGCTTTGGCTGTTGAGAGCTTTTTCCATTTGCTCTTGTTTTCATTTTACATAATTTTTCTTTTGTGGGTTTTAAAAATTTTTGGTACTTCTTTACTTTCTGATTTTTTTTTTTTTTTTTTTTTTTTTTTTTCTGTATGTGGGCCTCTCACTATTGTGGCCTCTCCCGTTGTGGAGCACGGGCTCCGGATGCGCAGGCTCAGTGGCCACGGCTCACGGGCTCAGCCACTCCGCGGCATGTGGGATCTTCCCGGACTGGGGCACGAACCTGTGTCCCCTGCATCGGCAGGCGGACTCTCAACCACTGCGCCACCAGGGAAGCCCAACTTTCTGATATTTTAAGATTATCCTGCTTCATATATTTACTGTCTCAGTCCTAGCATCAGCCCTTTCTTCAAAGAGGCCTTGTTCCTTTTATTAGAGAATGGTATTAAAAACTTACATGTGGGAGCTAAATATGCTCAGCTGACAGTACATCGAAATATATGCATGTATCCCAGCCTATGCACATACACATAATTATAAAGGTTTCCATGTGGAACTATGTGCAGGCTAAAGATAGTTTATACTGATATCTCCAACCGGATCTGTTATGACATGGATATTGTAAACTTCTCCCTTAGTTTGACTGTAACATCCAACTCCAGTGGTAAGAAACCTGGCTTCCACCATTTGTCATTTATTAAATTCAGTGCTTGTTCCATTTGGCGACTGATATCGTAGTTTCAGTACTGTTAGCTGCTGCCCCTCATGGGAAAGAACATAGAGTCCACTGTGTACGTACGGCACATTTTGTCTTTGGCCTACAGATTCTGTACCTTTCCAAAGTTAACTTAGGTCAGCCCATTTGTCCCACTACCAACAGCGAGTTTTTTCATACATTTCTGAATCAGTTAGATTCTTTGTTACATTCTGTATTGCAGTCTTTGACACTCCCATATCCTAAGTAGCTAAGTTTGGATAGATTGTAACTTACTTGTTGGGTTGTAACAATCTGTGGGTGTAGCCAAATGCAGTGACAGCTATTCACCACTGAAGTATCATATGGACTGTTTCAGCCACATATTCCGTAAACTGTTTACCGTGTCAGTTTTGCCTTTTCTAGAATGTCATATGAAGGAGGTCATACAGTGTGTAGCTCTTCAGGCTGGACTCTTTCACTCAGCAATGTGAGTGTTAGGTGCATCTATTTTTTTTTTTTTTTTGGCCCGGGTTGATGGTCCATTCCATTATATTGCTGAATGCTATTGCATTGCATGTATATGAGAGAAAAAATAATTTTCCCTCTACTCTTCTGTGTTCTTCATTGAGATCTCCCTTGTAATGAAAAAGAGATGAACTGGAGAAAAAAACCAGAAGTTTAATATATACCATGCGTACCTCCTGTATACTTGAAAGATACCCAGGAAAACTGAGTCACTCCCTGAAATGGCCCAAGCCGTTACCTTAAATGCTATCTTCAGAACAAAAGCAAGATGTTAGGGAATGGAGGCAGCCATTTAAGGGATGTTATTAGTCAAAGCCCAGTAAACAAGGGTATGGTTGTTACACAGATTTACATCCAGGTCTATTTCATTGACAAGGTTTTTTTAATTTTTTAAACATTTATTTATTTGGCTGCGCTGGGTCTTAGTTGCGGCCTGTGGAATCTTGAGTTGCGGCATGCGGGCTCTTAATTGCAGCATGCGGGATCTAGTTCCCTGACCAGGGATTGAACCCTGGTCCCCTGCATTGGGAGCATGGAGTCTTAACCACTGGACCAGCAGGGGAGTCCCAACAAGCTTTTCTTGATATTTAGTCATCATTCAATTCCTGGTCCAGAGAGGGACATACCCTTACAAATGGAGATATCCCTAATAAATGCAAATGCACCTCCTAAAAGGGCATTTTCCACTTGGTTTTGAAAGATTCTCCTGGGTCTGCTGCTTCTTAAATTACTCAGTCCAAAATAATCCTTTTGTCAAATGGGCATATTTTGGGGTGGTGTATTCTGCACCCCTTGACATGTGTGTGCCCTAATTTGCTTATGAATTCACCTACAGAAGGACATCCTGATATCTTTAAGTTTTTAGCCATTATGAATAGAGCTGCTGTGCATTACTTGATGCTAGTTTTGGTTTGAACACAGTTTTTCAAAGCAGTTGTCTAAATACAAGAGGTACACTTCTTGGATCCTAAGGTGAGACTTTTTAGATTTGGAAAAAACTGCCAAAGTGTCTTCCAAAGCTGGTTGTACATGCATTCCACCAGCATCTTGAGTTTATTCTTGTATGCTTATTTACTGCCTGTTTATCTTCTTGGGGCAGGTGTGTGTTTCTACCTTTACCAAATTTTAATGGCGTTGTTGGCATAATTTGAGTGCAAATCCTTTATCAGACATGTGTTTTGGAAATAGTTTCTTGCAGTTTGTGGTTTGTCTTCCAGTTTTCTGAATAAGGTCACCAGACCCAAAGTCATGTAGATTATCGTTTTTTTTTCCTAGGATTTTTATAGTTTGGTAATTTAAATTTGTCTATGGACATTTTGAGTGAATTTTGGGTTAAGTCGTAAAGTTTGTGTCTACATTCATTTCATTACATATGGTTTGTAATTAATTGCTCCTTAACCCTCTTTTGAGAAGACACAGCGAGATACTTGGCTCCATTTCAGTTTCGATTTCCAAACAGTATATACAGCAGAACTGCCTTCCACATGAGGCCTCTGGGTTTGTGAGTGTGGCACTCCCGGCACTTTTCTCACATCCCACAGGGGGCGCCGAACCCACCTGTGTGACCCTGGGGGCACAGGTGCACCCTGCCCACAGACTTTGCTCTGTGAAAAGCAGACAGGAGCTTTGTCTCCTGTCAGGGCTTAGGTTTCTGGACCATGAGGCATTCTCCACACTGACGAGCTGGGTTTTCTCAGGAACCACTGGTGAGGAGACTCCACAAGAGGAAAAAATGAGCAAGTGTGGAGAATCCTCCTGTGCAGCTGACCGCTGGGTGGGCGGGGTGCATCTTCAGGGCACTCAGGAGAGAAAGGGTTTAATGTGGAATACTGTGCGCTTTTAGTTAGTTTTATGTGCAGTGTACATGGTGACCAGTGTCGTTCTTTGGAGACTGGTGTCTAGTTTTCCTGGCACTGTTTGTTGATGGTTTTAGGTAGAATAAATTTTTTTTTTTTACATCTTTATTGGAGTATAATTGCTTTACAATGGTGTGTTAGTTTCTGCTTTATAAAAAAGTAAATCAGTTATATATATGTTCCCATATCTCTTCCCTCTTGCATCTCCCTCCCTCCCACCCTCCCTATCCCACCCCTCTAGGTGGTCACAAAGCACCGAGCTGATCTCCCTATGCTATGCGGCTGCTTCCCACTAGCTATCTATTTTACGTTTGGTAGTGTATATATGTCCATGCCACTCTCTCACTTTGTCACAGCTTACCCTTCCCCCTCCCCATATCCTCAAGTTCATTCTCTAGAAGGTCTGTGTCTTTATTCCTGTCTTACCCCTAGGTTCTTAACAACATTTTTTTCCCTTAAGTTCCATATATATGTGTCAGCATATGGTATTTGTCTTTCTCTTTCTGACTTAATTCACTCTGTATGACAGACTCTAGGTCTATCCACCTCATTACAAATAGCTGAATTTCGTTTCTTTTTATGGCAGAGTAGTATTCCATTGTATATATGTGCCACATCTTCTTTATCCATTCATCTGATGATGGGCACTTAGGTTGTTTCCATCTCCGGGCTATTGTAAATAGAGCTGCAATGAACATTTTGGTACATGACTCTTTTTGAATTTTGGTTTTCTCAGGGTATATGCCCAGTAGTGGGGTTGCTGGGTCATATGGTAGTTCTATTTGTAGTTTTTTAAGGAACCTCCATACTGTTCTCCATAGAGGCTGTACCAATTCACATTCCCACCAGCAGTGCAAGGGTGTTCCCTTCTCTCCACACCCTCTCCAGCATTTATTGTTTCTAGATTTTTTGATGATGGCCATTCTGACTGGTGTGAGATGATATCTCATTGTAGTTTTGATTTGCATTTCTGTAATGATTAATGATGTTGAGCATTCTTTCATGTGTTTGTTGGCAGTCTGTATATCTTCTTTGGAGAAATGTCTCTTTAGGTCTTCTGCCCATTTTTGGATTGGGTTGTTTGTTTTTTTTTTGATATTGAGCTGCATGTGTTGCTTGTATATTTTGGAGATTAATCCTTTGTCAGTTGCTTCGTTTGCAAATATTTTCTCCCATTCTGAGGGTTGTCTTTTCATCTTTTTTATGGTTTCCTTTTCTGTGCAAAAGCTTTTAAGTTTCATTAGGTCCCATTTGTTTATTTTTGTTTTTATTTCCATTTCTCTAGAAGGTGGGTCAAAAAGGATCTTGCTGTGATTTATGTCATAGAGTGTCCTGCCTATGTTTTCCTCTAAGACTTTGATAGTTTCTGGCCTTACATTTAGGTCTTTAATCGTTTTGAGCTTATTTTTGTGTATGGTGTTAGGGAGTGATGTAATCTCATACTTTTACATGTACCCTTCCAGTTTTCCCAGCACCACTTATTGAAGAGGCTGTCCTTTCTCTTCTGTACATTCCTGCCTCCTTTATCAAAGATAAGATGACCATATGTGCGTGGGTTTATCTCTGGGCTTTCTATCCTGTTCCATTGATCTATATTTCTGTTTTTGTGCCAGTACCATACTGTCTTGATTACTGTAGCTTTGTAGTATAGTCTGAAGTCAGGGAGCCTGATTCCTCCAGCTCCGTTTTTCGTTCTCAAGATTGCTTTGGCTGTTCGGGGTCTTTTGTGTTTCCATACAAATTGTGAAATTTTTTGATCTAGTTCTGTGAAAAATGCCAGTGGTAGTTTGATAGGGATTGCATTGAATATGTAGCTTGATTTGGGTAGTAGAATCATTTTCACAATGTTGATTCTTCCAATCCAAGAACATGGCATACCTCTCCATCTCTTTGTATCATCCTTAATTTCTTTCATCAGTGTCTTATAATTTTCTGCATACAGGTCGTTTGTCTCCTTAGGTAGGTTTATTCCTAGATATTTTATTCTTTTTGTTGCAATGGTAAATGGAAGTGTTTTCTTGATTTCACTTTCAGATCTTTCATCATTAGTGTATAGGAATGGCAGAGATTTCTGTGCATTAATTTTGTAACCTGCTAATTTACCAAATTCATTGATTAGCTCTTGTAGTTTTCTGGTAGCATCTTTAGGATTCTCTATGTATAGTATCATGTCATCTGCAAACAGTGACAGCTTTACTTCTTCTTTTCCGATTTGGATTCGTTTTATTTCCTTTTATTCTCTGATTGCTGTGGCTAAAACTTCCAAAACTATGTTGAATAGGAGTGGTGAGAGTGGGCAGCCTTGTCTTGTTCCTGATCTTAGTGGAAATGCTTTCAGTTTTTCACCATTGAGGATGATGTTGGCTGTGGGTTTGTCATATATGGTCTTTATTATGTTGAGGAAAGTTCCCTCTATGGCTACTTTCTGGAGGGTTTTTATCATAAATGGGTGTTGAATTTTGTCGAAAGCTTTGTCTGCATCTATTGAGATGACCATATGGTTTTTCTCCTTCAATTTGTTAATATGGTGTATCACATTGATTGATTTGTGTATATTGAAGAATCCTTGCATTCCTGGAATAAACCCCACTTGATCATGGTGTATGATCCTTTTAATGTGCTGTTGGATTCTGTTTGCTAGTATTTTGTTGAGGATTTTTGCATCTATGTTCATCAGTGATATTGGCCTGTAGTTTTCTTTCTTTGTGACATCCTTGTGTGTTTTTGGTTTCAGGGTGATGGTGGCTTCGTAGAATGAGTTTGGAAGTGTTCCTCCCTCTGCTATATTTTGGAAGAGTTTGAGAAGGATAGGTGTTAGCTCTTCTCTAAATGTCTGATGGAATTCACCTGTGAAGCCATCTGGTCCTGGGCTTTTGTTTGTTGGAAGATTTTTAATCACAGTTTCAATTTCAGTGCTTGTGATTGGTCTGTTCATAGTTTCTATTTCTTCCTGATTCAGCCTTGGCAGGTTGTGCATTTCTAAGAATTTGTCCATTTCTTCCAGGTTGTCCATTTTATTGGCATAGAGTTGTTTGTAGTAATCTCTCATGATCTTTTGTATTTCTGCAGTGTCAGTTGTTACTTCTCCTTTTTCATTTCTAATTCTGTTGATTTGAGTCTTCTCCCTTTTTTCCTTGATGAATCTGGCTAACGGTTTATCAATTTTGTTTATCTTCTCAAAGAACCAGCTTTTAGTTTTATTGATCTTTGCTATCGTTTCCTTCATTTCTTTTTCATTTATTTCTGATCTGATCTTTATGATTTCTTTCCTTCTGCTAACTTTGCGGGTTTTTTGTTCTTCTTTCTCTAATTTCTTTAGATGCAAGGTTAGGTTGTTTATTCGAGATGTTTCCTGTTTCTTAAGGTAGGATTGTATTGCTATAAACTTCCCTCTTAGAACGGCTTTTGCTGCATCCCATAGGTTTTGGGTCGTCGTGTCTCCATTGTCATTTGTTTCTAGGCATTTTTTGATTTCCTCTTTGATTTCTTCAGTGATCACTTCGTTATTAAGTCGTGTATTGTTTAGCCTCCATGTGTTTGTATTTTTTAACAGATCTTTTCCTGTAATTGATGTCTAGTCTCATAGCGTTGTGGTCAGAAAAAGATACTTGATACAATTTCAATTTTCTTAAATTTACCGAGCCTTGGTTTGTGACCCAAGATATGATCTATCCTGGAGCATGTTCCAGGAGCACTTGAGAAAAATGTATATTCTGTTGTTTTTGGATGGAATATCCTATAAATATCAATTAAGTCCATCTTGTTTAATGTATCATTTAAAGCTTGTGTTTCCTTATTTATTTTCATTTTGGATGATCTGTCTATTGGTGAAAGTGGAGTGTTAAAGTCCCCTACTATGAGTGTGTTACTGTCGATTTCCCCTTTTATGGCTGTTAGTATTTGCCTTATGTATTGAGGTGCTCCTATGTTGGGTGCATAAATATTTACAATTGTTATATTTTCTTCTTGGATCAATCCCTTGATCATTATGTAGTGTCCTTATTTGTCTCTAGTAATAGTATTTATTTTAAACTCTATTTTGTCTGATATGAGAATTGCTACTCCAGCTTTCTTTTGGTTTCCATTTGCATGGAATATCTTTTTCCATACCCTCACTTTCAGTCTGTATGTGTCTCTAGGTCTGAAGTGGGTGTCTAGTAGACAGCATATATATGGGTCTTGTTTTTGTATCCATTCAGCCAGTTTGTGTCTTTTGGTGGGAGCATTTAATCCATTTACATTTAAGGTAATTATTGATATGTATGTTCCTATTCCCATTTTCTTAATTGTTTTGGGTTTGTTATTATAGGTCTTTTCCTTCTCTTGTGTTTCTTGCCTAGAGAAGATTCTTTAGCATTTGTTGTAAAGCTGGTTTGGTGGTGCTGAACTCTCTCAGCTCTTGCTTATCTGTAAAGGTTTTAATTTCTCCATCAAATCTTAATGAGATCCTTGCTGGGTAGAGTAATCTTGGTTGTAGTTTTTTCTCCTTCATCAGTTTAAATATGTCCTGCCAGTCCCTTCTGGCTTGCAGAGTTTCTGCTGAAAGATCAACTGTTAAATTTATAGGGATTTCCTTGTGTGTTATTTGTTGTTTTTCCCTTGCTGCTTTTTTTTTTTTTTTTTTTTTTTTTTTGCAGTACGTGGGCCTCTCACTGTTGTGGTGTCTCCCGTTTTGGAGCACAGGCTCCGGACACGCAGGCTCAGCGGCCATGGCTCACAGGCCCAGCCACTCCGCGGCATGTGGGATCTTCCCGGACTGGGGCACGAACCCGTGTCCCTTGCATCAGCAGGTGGACTCTCAACCCCTGCACCACCAGGGATGCCCTCCCTTGCTGCTTTTAATATGTTTTCTTTGCATTTAATTTTTGACAGTTTGATTAATATGTGTCTTGGCATATTTCTCCTTTGTTTTATCCTGTATGGGACTCTCTGTGCTTCCTGGACTTGATTAACTATTTCCTTTCCCATATTAGGGAAGTTTTCAACTATAATCTCTTCCAATATTTTGTCAGTCCCTTTCTTTTTCTCTTCTTCTTCTGGAACCCCTACAATTCGAATGTTGGTGTGTTTAATGTTGTCCTAGAGGTCTCAGACTGTCCTCAGTTCTTTTCATTCTTTATTCTTTATTCTGCTCTGCAGTAGTTATTTCCACTATTTTATCTTCCAGGTCAGTTATCCATTCTTCTGCCTCAGTTATTCTGCTATTGCTCCCATCTAGAGTATTTTTAATTTCATTTATTGTGTTGTTCATCGTTGTTTGTTTCATCTTTAGTTCTTCTAGGTCCTTGTTAAATGTTTCTTGCATTTTGTCCATTCTATTCCCAAGATTTTGGATCATCTTTACTATCATTATTCTGAATTCTTTTTCAGGTAGACTGTCTATTTCCTCTTCATTTGTTAGGTCTGGTGGGTTTTTATCTTGCTCCTTCATCTGCTGCGTGTTTTTCTGTCTTCTCATTTTGCTTATCTTACTGTGTTTGGGGTCTCCTTTTTGCAGGCTTCAGATTCGTAGTTCCCATTGTTTTTGGTGTCTGTCCCCAGTGGCTAAGTTTGGTTCAGTGGGTTGTGTAGGATTCCTGGTGGAGGGGACTAGTGCCTGTGTTCTGATGGATGAGGCTTGATCTTGTCTTTCTGGTGGGCAGGTCCACGTCTGGTGGTGTGTTTTGGGGTGTCTGTGAACTTATTATGATTTTAGGCAGTCTCTCTGCTAATGGGTGGGGTTGTGTTCCTCTCTTGCTAGTTTTTTGGCATAGGGTGTCCAGCACTGTAGCTTGCTGGTCGTTGAGTGAAGCTGGGTGCTGGTGTTGAGATGGATATCTCTGGGAGATTTTAGCAGTTTGATATTATGTGGAGCTGGGAGGTCTTTTGTGGACCAGTGTCCTGAAGTTGGCTCTCCCACCTCAGAGGCACCGCACTGACTCCTGGCTGCAGCACCAAGAGCCTTTCATCCACATGGCTCAGAATAAAAGGGAGAAAAAGTAGAAAGAAAGAATTAGTAGAAGTAGAAAGAAAGAAAGAAGGAAAGAAGGAAAGAAAGAAAGGAGGGAGGGAGGGAGGGAGGAAGGAAGAAAGGAGGGAAGGAAGGAATAAAAGAAAGAAAGAAAGAAGATCAAGTAAAATAAAATAGAGTAAGATAAAATATAATAAAGTTACTAAATTAAAAAATAATTATTAAGAAAAATTTTTTTTAAAAAAACCCCCCAAAACACAAAAAATACAAAACCGGATGGATAGAACCCTAGGACAAATGGTGGAAGCAAAGCTATACAGACAAAATCTCACACAGAAGCATACACATACACACTCACAAAAAGAGGAAAAGGGGAAAAAATCATAAACCTTGCTCTCAAAGTCCACCTCTTCAATTTGGTATGACTCGTTGTCTATTCAGGTATTCCACAGATGCAGGGTACATCAAGCTGATTGTGGAGCTTTAATCCGCTACTTCTGAGGCTGCTGGGAGAGATTTCCCTTTCTCTTCTTTGTTCTCACAGCTCCCAGGGGCTCAGCTTTGGATTTGGCCCCGCCTCTGCGTGTAGGTCGCGGGAGGGCATCTGTTTGTTTGCTCAGACAGGACGGGGTTAAAGGAGCCGCTGATTCGGGGGCTCTGGCTCACTCAGGCCGGGGGGGAGGGAGGGGCACGGAGTGTGGGGCGGGCCTGCGGCAGCAGAGGCCAGCGTGATGTTGCAGTAGCCTGCGTTCTCCTGGGGAAGTTGTCCCTGGATCCCAGGACCCTGGCAGTGGCGGGCTGCACAGGCTCCCCGGAAGGGAGGTGTGGCGAGTGACCTGTGCTCGCACACAGGCTTCTTGTTGGTGGCAGCAGCAGCCTTAGCGTCTCATGCCCGTCTCTGGGGTCCGCGCTGTTAGCCGCGGCTCGCGCCGTCTCTGGAGCTCCTTTAAGCAGCGCTCTTAATCTCCTCTCCTCACGCACCAGGAAACAAAGAGGGAAGAAAAAGTCTCTTGCCTCTTCGGCAGGTCCAGACTTTTCCCCGGACTCCCTCCCGGCTGTGGCGCACTAACCCCCTGCTGGCTGTGTTCACGCCGCCACCCCCAGTCTTCTCCCTGCGCTCCTCAGCTCCTCTCCCTGCGCTCCTCAACTCCCAGCCCCGCCCGCCCCGGTGGGTGAGCAGACAAGCCTCTCGGGCTGGTGAGTGCAGGTTGGCACCGATCCTCTGTGCGGGAATCTCCCTGCTTTGCCCTCCGCACCCCTGTTGCTGCGCTCTCCTCCGCGGCTCCGAAGCTTCCACCTCCGCCCCCGCAGTCTCCGCCCGTGAAGGGGCTTCTAGGGTGTGGAAACCTTTCCTTCTTCACAGCTCCCTCCCACTGGTGCAGGGCCCGTCCCTATGCTTTTGTCTCTGTTTATTCTTTTTTCTTTTGTTCTACCCAGGTACGTGGGGACTTTCTTGCCTTTTGGGAGTTCTGAGGTCTTCTGCCAGCATTCAGTAGGTGTTCTGTAGGAGTTGTTCCACGTGTGGATGTATTTCTGGTGTATTTGTGGGGAGGAAGGTGATCTCCGCGTCTTACTCTTCCGCCATCTTCCCCCTCTCCCAAACACTTTAATAATAGTAATTTTTGTGATGCATGAGCATGGAATATTGTTTTCTATTGTGTCTTCAGTTTCTTTATCAATGCTTTATAGTTTTCTGAGTATAGGTCTTCCATGTCCTAGGTTAAATTTATTGCTAAATAGTTCGTTCTTTTTGATGGAATTGTTTTCTTAATTTTTCTTGCTGGTGGATCATTATTAGTGTATAGAAACAAAACTGATTTGTGTATACTGATTCCATATTTTGCAACTTTACTGAATTTATTTTTAACATATTTTTTGAAGTAATGTGAAAAATTTAAATACTAAAATCTCACAGTTTCTACTGCACCCCAGGTAGTCCACAGGACCCAAGAGATGGTAGCTACTAATATACTCTTCCCACGGTGCCTCTTCATACCATGCGGACTCCGCCAAGGGAAATAAGTATCACAACTTTGGTTGAACATGGTCTGGGTAAGTCTTGGTCTCTATAACAAAATTTGATGTCTGTCTTATCTGAGTTTCTGGCATGATACTGACATGGTTGTCTAGAAAAGTAATTTACTTTCCAGTAATTTAAAATGTACAGAAAAGTTGCAATAATGGCAAAAAGTACTCACATTTGCCACTTCACACAAAATGCTCAGTGTGTTTTGCCCACGGAACCAGCACATAACCCCTAAATGAAGAAATCCTGATGTCCACATTATAATTTAATACTCAGCCCCACTTCAACTTTCACCTACTGTCCCAACTGTATGAAAATGTCTTTTTCCATCCTGATCCGGTTTTCTTTTTCTGGACCCATTACTGAGTTTCCCCCTCATTTGGACAACCGTGATGGATTTGAAGCAGACAAGATGAATATGGGATCTAGGTGGCCTTTTCTGTATGGCTTTTTTCACTAAGAATGTTTTTAATGTTCATTTTTGTAACAAATATCAGCGCTGCACTTTTTTTTCATTGTCATTAAAAATACAAAACACGACTTTAGCATTTAATTCACTTTACGTATACAGTTTTGTGGTATTAACTACCTTCATATAGTTGCACAGCAAGGTAACTAACATGGGTACCTCCTGTGTGCATGGCAGATACCCAGGAAATTGAGTAACACCCTGAAACGGCCCAAGACATCACCTTAAATACCGTCTTCATCTAAAATGCAAAAAAAGGAAGGCTATAGTCGTTTCTGTCTACATTCATTTGATTGTATATAGTTTCCAGTTGATGTTGTATAACTAGTTGTGGAGAAGTCATGGGGTAGGTGGCCTCATTTCAGTTTGAATTTCCAAATTTAGTGGATTCTGCAGGCTTGATACAAGGTTTACAAACTTTATATTGGATCAGGACATCCCATGGTGTAACTGGTATTCATGGTTTGTTCAACAGTTAAAGTTCTGTGTGATATGAGTTCATCCCGGAGTAATCCAGGTTATTACTGGAGGTAAACAAATGTTTCTGTTACACATTTGTCCCAGGATGAAAGGACAAGAGAAATAAGACCTAATTTATAAAAGTGCCTTCAAACTAATTGATACTGAAGTATAGTTGACCTACAATGTCGTGTTAATTTCTACTGTACAGCAAAGTGATTCATATATACATACATACATATATATATATATATATATATATATATATATTTTTGCGGTACGCGGGCCTCTCACTGTTGTGGCCTCTCCCGTTGCGGAGCACAGGCTCCAGACGTGCAGGCTCAGCGGCCATGGCTTACGGGCCCAGCCGCTCTGTGGCATGTGGGATCCTCCTGGACCGGGGCACTAACCCGTGTCCCTTGCTTCGGCAGGCAGACTCTCAACCACTGCACCACCAGGGAAGTCCTATACATATTTTTCATATTCTTTTCCATTATGATTAATTACAGGGTATTGAATATAGTTCCCTGTGCTGTACAGTAAGACCTTGTTTATCCATCCTATATATAATAATTTGCATCTACTAATCCCAAACTCCCAATCCATCCCTCTCCCCTGTCTTCCCCTTGACAACCACAAGTCTGTTTTCTATATTTGTGAGTCTGTTTTTGTTCTGCAGATAGGTTCATTTGGGTCTCATTTTATAATCCAGTTATAAGTGATATCATATGGTATTTGTTGTTCTCTGTCTGACTTACTTCACTTTGTATGATAACCTCTAGGTCCATCCATGTAAGCTGCAAATGGCATTATTTCATTCTGTTTTATGGCTGAGTAATATTCCATTGTATATATGTACCACATCTTCTATATCCATTCATCTGTTGAGGGACATTCAGGTTGCTTCCATATCTTGGCTATTGTGAATAGTGCTGCTGTGAATGCTGGGGTGCATGTATCTTTTCGAATTATAGTTTTGTCTGGATGTGTGCCCAGGAGTGGGATTGCTGGTTCATATGGTAATTCTATTTTTAGTTTTTGAGGAACCTCCATACTATTTTCCATAGTGGCTGCATCAATTTACATTCCCACCAGTAGTGTAGGAGGGTTCCCTTTTCTCCACACTCCTTCCAGCATTTATTTCTAGACATTTTAATGATGGCCATTCTGACCACTGTGAGGTGGTAACTCACTGTAGTTTTGATTTGCATTCTCTAATAATTAGTGATGTGGAGCATCTTTTCAGGTGCCTCTTGGCCATCTGTATGCCTTCGGAGAAATGTCTGTTTAGACCTTCTGCCTATTTTTTGATTTTTTTTCTTTTTTGAGTTGTATGAGCTGTTTGTATATTTTAGAATTAAGCCCTTGTTGGTCGCATCATTTGCAGGTATTTTCACCCAAACAGTGAGCACAGGTTCTGGAACAACTGGATACCCACATGCAGAAGAGTAAAGTTGGACCCTTACCTCCCCCCACCCCATATACAAAATCAACGCAAAATGGACCAAAGGCCTAGATGCAAGAACCAAAATTATAAAAGTCGTAGAAGAAAACATGAGAGTAAATCTTCATGACCTTGGATTTGGTCATGATTTCTTAGATCTACCAAAAGCACAAGCAACAAAAGACAAAATAGATGAATTGGACTTCCTCAAAGTGAAAAACAGTTGTGTATAAAAGGAGCAAGGAATAAGATAATCCACCATCCAAAATGGCCCAAGATGTTTGCAAACCATGTATCTGATAAAGGACTGTAGCCCAGCAGCCAAGCCCCCGGTGGTCCAGGGGAGTGTCTGTGCGGCCCCTCCCGTCCTCGGTGATCAGGGGATTTCAGGCCCCACAGCACCCGAGGGGTGGACACGGGTCATCCTCAGCACCCTCAGGGAGTGAGTGCTGGATGGTTTTGAGCCCAGATGCACTCCCATTACTGCCCTCAAAGGCTGAAGGCTTCAGCATGCCTCCAGAAGGACACAGAGTATTTGCAAGTCTTTGAGAACCAAGGGGACAGTCTTCACTTTTTGGAAAGGGCATCTTATTATTTCACAGCATGACCATTTTCAATCTGGCTCTCAGGGGTGCCCTCCCACCTTCCTGATATCTCTGAGAGTGGCCATGGGGGTTTGGCTGTCCCCAGTCCCCACACCAGGTGACAAGGCCAGTGGGGCCAGACCCTGGTGGTCCTTAGCTTCGCTGGAGACTAACCCAGACTCTCAGCCTGCGATTGAACCTGGATGCCCCTGCTTCTCCCTGTCACCGATTCTCATCTCCTCCTCTGTCTTTCTTCCTCTTGCTTTTCAGTCTCAGATTTACCTGACAGCCACCACTCACAGTTCCCGCAGAGCCCAGAGATTTCTTCTCGAAGGAAAAGTTCTGGAAACTCAGAGGGATAAATAAGGAATGCAGCTGATTCCCGCCTTGTGCTGACGCCCAAGAGGGTGAGGAGAGTGAGTGTTTTCTCATTAGAATTTTAAATCCTCCAAATAATAGATCATTGGGGGGCATCCAGTGTCTCCTGCTCATTCTAATAATGTCATTCCTGGATTTTAGTGTGGTAAATAATTTATATTATAAATATGCTGAGGAGGATGTCCATTTAAAAAATGTTAGAGGTAACTCCAAGGGATTTACAACAAACAAGGACACAGAAACCTGTGTCCAGACACTGGCTGAGAGACTCCTACCCTGACCGCAGCCCCCTGGAGGGCAGAATGGCCATGACTCTCCTCCCGCAGGTGAGCCTACAGAGGCACATCCCATATGGGAACACTGCATCGCAGAATCTTAGAGTGGCTGATGGCAGGCAGCTGGCTAGAGATGCGGACAAGAGAAAACTGCCCAGCAGCCTGGGACAACCCCGGGGTGAGGCCTTAGGAAGGGCCAGTATCAGAGCCTCAGAGATAACTTGAAGACAGTTCAGGCTGTTAAGGACATTGTCAGAGATGCGCTTAGGGACATGTTCAGGGCCTTAGTTATGGACAGGATCAGGGCATTATTTAGTGACAGCTTAGACTATAAGGGACAGCATCAGGGCCTAAGTTAGGGACAGTGTCAGTGCTTCAGTTAGAGATAACGTGAGAGCCTTAGTTAGGCACAGTTCAGGCTGTTACTTAGGGATATCTTCAGGGCCTTAGAGCAGCATCATGGCCATAATTAGAACCAGTGTCAGGGCGTCCGTTAGGGCCAAAACTAGGGTGTTAGTTAGGGAACGGGTCAGGTCATTAGTTACAGACAGTGTCAGGGTTTTAGGTAGGGACAGCAGCAAGTCCTTAGTTAAGAAGAGTGTCGGGGCCTCACTTAGGGGCAGCGTCAGGATGTTCGTTAGGGAGAGTCAGGACATTAGAATTTCAGATTCTGAGGTGGAGACAGCATCAGGGCCTTAGTTAGGGACAGCGTCAGAGACTTACCTAGGGACATATTCAGGGCCTTATTTACGGACAGGATCAGGGTGATACAGAGGAACACCTAAGGGTATTAGGGACATCTTCAGGGCCTCAATTAGGGATAGCCTCAGGGTATTAGTTAGGGAAAGAGGCCATTATTATAGATAGTGTCAGTGCCTTAGGTAGAGAGAGCATCAGGGCCTTAGTTAAGGACAGCGTCAGAGACATACTTAGGGACATATTCAGGGCCTTGGTTATGGACAGGATCAGGGCATTATTGAGAGGTACATGAGGCTATTAGGGAGAGCATCAGCGTGTTAGGGAAAGAGTCGGCCGTTATTATAGACAGTGACAGTGCCTCAGGTAGAGACATCATCACAGCCTTAGTTAGGAAGAGGGTCAGGGCCTTGGTGAGGGACAGGGTCAGGCCAACAGTGAGGGACATCTAAGGCTATTAGGGACATCGTCAAGGCCTTAGATTGGGCCAGCATCAGGGCTGTAGTATTGACCAGTGTCAGGGCATTAATGAGGGACAAAATTAGGGTGTTAGGGAAAGAGGTCATTAGTTACAGACAGTTTTAGGGCCTCAGGTAGAATCGGCATCAAGGCCTTAGTTAGGAAGAGCATCGGGACGTTAGTTAGGGCCAGCAACAGGGCCTTAGTTAGGGAAAGTGTTGTCAGGCCCTCAGCGATCACTTGAGGGCCTTCGTAAGAGACAGTGTAGGCCGTTAGTTAGGGACACTTCAGAGACTTTCTTAGGGATATATTCAGGGCCTTAGGAACAGAATCAGCGTGTTATTTTGTGACCGCTTAGGCACTAAGGGACAGCATCAAAGTCTAAGTTAGGGAGGATGTCACAGTCTTGGGGATAGTGTTAGGGAGTTTGTAAATTATAGCTTAGGCCATTAGCTAGGGACAATGTCAGAGGCGTATTAAGGGCAGTGTCAGAGACAGAATGAGGGACATCTTCAGGGCCTTAGTTATGGACAGGATCAGGTCCAATACTTGGGACCAGTGTCAGGCCGTTATTTAGGGGCAGTGTCAGGGCCTTCTGTAGAGACAGCATCAAGACCCTTAGTTAGGAAGAGGGTCAGGGCCTTAGGACAGGGTCAGAGACGTCCTCAGGCACATATTCAGGGCCTTAGTAATGGACAGGATCAGGACCCCAGTGAGGGACATCTGAGTCTATGAGGGACATCGTCAGGGCCTTAGATAGGGTCAGCGTCAGGGCCGTAGTTAGGACCAGTGTCAGGGCGTTATTTAGGGACAAAATTAGGATGTTAGTTAAGGAAAAAGTCAGGAAATTAGTTACAGACAGTGTCAGCTTCTCAGGTAGAGACCTCAAGGTCTTAGTGAGAGCATCAGCATCTCAGGTAGGAGCTGTATCAGGCCATTACTTACAGACAGTGTCAAGGCCTTAATTAGGGAGAGTGTCAGGGCCTCAGAGAAAAACTTGAGGGCCTTAGTAAGAGACACTTCAGGCTGTTCGTTAGGGACATCATCAGGGCGTTAGTTATGGACAGGGTCAGGGTATTAGTGAAAGACAGCTCAGGCAATTAGGCACACCGTCAGGGCCTTGGGTAGGGGCAGCGTCAGGGAGTAGTTGGGGGAAAGAGTGAGGCTGTTAGGTAAAGACAGACTCAGGGCCTTAGTTAGAGACAGTGTCAGGTTCTTCATTAGGGACACTGTCATGGCCTCAGTTAAAGATAACTTGAGGGTCTTAGAGATAGTGTCAGGGACTTAGTTATGGACATAATTAGGGCCTCAGAGGTAATTTGAGGGCCTTAGTAAGAGACATTTTGGGTCATTAGTGACATTGTCTGGACCTTAATGCCGTCTTCAGTACATCATTTACGAGCCGCATCAGGGCATTAATGAGGGACAGCTCAAGTTATAGGGACCGTATCAGGGTCTTGGTTAGGGACTGTGTCAGGACCTTTGTTAGGGAAAGAGTGAGGCCACTAGTTAAAGACAGACTCAGGGCCTTAGTTAGAGACAGCCTCAGTCCTTAATTAGGGAGAGTGTCAGGGCCTCAGTTAAAGATAAGTTGAGGGCCTTTCTTAAGGACAGCCTCCAGGCCTCAGTTAGGGACAGGTTCACGGCCTCGGGACTAAATTCAGGGCCTTAGTTAGGGACAGCATCAGGGATTTAGTTAGCATAAGAGACTTGACATTAGCTAAAGACAAGGTTAGGTTAAGGTCTAGGGATAGTGTCAGGACATGACCTAGGGATAGTGTCAAGACAATAGCTACTTAGAGCATCATTGCCTAATTTAGGACCAGTGTCAGGGCTTCAGGTAGGGACAGCGTCAGAGCCTGACTTAGGGAGAGCGACAGGACCTGAGTGAGGCCTAGCGTCAGGCCCTTAGCTGGGAACACTGTCAGGGCATGATGTAGGAGCAGATTAAGGGCCTTTGTTGGATCAGCAATAGGGTCTTAGTTAAAGACATGATCAGGGTCTGAGGTAGTCACAGCGACAAGGCCTCAGGTAGGCATAGCTTCAGGGCCTGAGTTAGGCACAGCCTCAGGCCTTCACTTAGGGACAGCGACAGGGCTTTCTTAGGGACAGTGTCAGGACCTTGGTTAGGAATGGGTCAGGATATTAGCTCAGGATAGTGTCCGGATTTTAGTTATTGCCGGTAGCAGGGCCTATATTAGGGACAGATTCCGGGCCTTAGTTAGAGACAGTGTCAAGGCCTTAGTTAGGACTAGTCTGGGCCTTAGTTAGGGAGAGCATTAAGGCTTCAGTGAGGATAAGAGGCAGGAAATTAGCTTGGGAGAGTCAGCTTCCAGGCCAGGGATAGTGTCAGGAAGTGAGGTAGGGATAGCGTGATGATGTTAGTTACTGAGAGCATCAGGGCCTTAGCTGGGGCCAGTGTCAGGGCCTTAATCAGGACCAGTGTCAGGGCTTGATGTAGGGGTAGCGTCAGAGCATAACTATGGTACGGCAACAGGGCCTAAGTGAGGCCTATCTCTAGGGCCTGAGTGAGGGACAGTGTCAGGGCATGACGTAGGAGTAGTACAAGGGCCTCTGTAGGATCAGCATTAGGGTCTTCGTTAAAGACATTCTCAGGGCCTCTGTTAGGGACAGCCTCAGGGCCTCACTTAGGGACAGGGTCAGGGCTTATTTTGGGACAGTTTCAGGACCTTGGTAAGACATGTGTCAGGTTATTAGCTCAGGATAATGTCAGGACTTTAGACATTGATGGCAGCAGGGTCTTAGAGACAGTGTCAGGGCCTGACTTAGGACGAGCATCAGACCCTTTGTAAGGTACAGTGTCAGGGACTGAGTTAGGTGTTGTGTCAGGGCCTGAGTTAGGACGAGCCTCCAGGCCTCAGTTAGGGACAGGTTCACGGCCTTGGGACCAATTTCGGGGCCTTAGTTAGGGACAGCGTCAGGGATATAGTTGGTATAAGAGACTCGACCTTAGTTAAAGGCAAGGTTAGGTTAAGGTCTAGGGATAGTGTCAGGACATGACCTAGGGATAGTGCCAAGACCTTAGTTACTTAGAGCATCAGGGCCGAATTCAGGACCAGTGTCAGGGCTTCAGGTAGGGACAGCGTCACAGCCAGACTTAGGAAGAGTGACAGGGCTTGAGTGAGGCCTAGTGTCAGGGCCTTAGCTAGGGATAGTGTCAGGGCATGACTTAGGAGCAGCATAAGGGCCTCGGTAGCATCAGCCTCAGGAGCTTTGCTAAAGCCATTATCAGGGCCTCAGTTAGGGACAGCCTCAGGGCTTCACTTAGGGACAGCGTTAGGGCTTACTTAGGGACAGTTTCAGGACCTTGGTAAGAGATTGGTCAGGAAATTAGTTCAGGATAGCGTCAGGACATTAGATATTGAGGGCAGCAGGGCCTTAGTTAGAGACAGTGTCAGGGCCTGCGTTAGGGCTAGCATCAGAGCCTCTGTTAGGTACTGTGTCAGGGCCTGAGTTAGGAATAGTGTTAGGGCATTAGTGAGGGACAGTTCTGGGCCGGATTTGGGACGAGCATCTAGGCCTTAGTTAGGGACAGTGTCATGGCCTTGGGCCTAAATTCAGGGTCAGTGTTAGGCCCAGTGTAAGTGTTTCAGTTAGCGTAAGAGGCAGGACATTTGCTAGGGACAGGGTTAGGGTAAAGTTTATGGATCGTGTCAGGAAATGACCTAGGGATAGTGTCCAGACCTTAGTCACTGAGAGTATCAGGGCCTTATTTAGGACCAGTATCATGGCTTCAGGTAGGGACAGCGTCAGTGCCTGACTTAGGGAGAGCGACATGGCCTGAGTGAGGCCTAGCGTCAGGCCCTTAGCTGGGAACACTGTCAGAGCATGATGTAGGAGCTGCCTCAGGGCCTTTGTTGGATCAACAATAGGGTCTTAGTTAAAGACATGATGAGGGCCTGAGGTAGTCACAGCAACAAGGCCTCAGGTAGGCATAGCTTCAGGGCCTGAGTTAGGCACAGCCTCAGGCCTTCACTTAGGGACAGCGACAGGGCTTTCTTAGGGACAGTGTCAGGACCTTGGTTAGGAATGGGTCAGGATATTAGCTCAGGTTAGTGTCCGGATTTTAGTTATTGCCGGTAGCAGGGCCTATATTAGGGACAGATTCTGGGCCTTAGAGACAGTGTCAGGGCCTTAGTTAGGAGTTGTCAGGGCCTTAGTTAGGGAGACCATTAGGGCTTCAGTGAGGATAAGAGACAGGAAATTAGCTCGGGACAGAGTCAGCTTCCAGGCCACAGATAGTGTCAGGAAATGAGCTAGGGATAGCGTGAAGACATTGGTTACTGAGAGCATCAGGGCCTTAATCAGGACCAGTGTCAGGGCTTGATGTAGGGATAGCGTCAGAGCCTAACTAAGGTATGGCAACAGGGCCTAAGTGAGGCCTAGGTTTAGGGCCTGAGTTAGGGACAGTGTCATGGCCTTGGGACTAAATTCAGGGCGTGACGTATTCACAGCATAAGGGCTTCAGTTAGCTTAAGAGGCAGGACATTTGCTGGGGACAGGGTTAGGGTAAAGTTTATGGATCGTGTCAGGAAATGACCTAGGGATAGTGACAAGACCTTAGTTACTGATAGTATCAGGGCCTTATTTAGGAGCAGTGTCAGAGCTTCAGGTAGGGACAACGTCAGTGCCTGACATAGGGAGAGCAACAGGGCCTGAGTGAGGCCTAGCGTCAGGCCCTTAGCTGGGAACACTGTCAGGGCATGATGTAGCAGCAGCATCAGAGCCTTTGTTGGATCAGCAATAGGGTCTTAGTTAAAGACATGATCAGAGCCTGAGGTAGTCACAGCGTCAAGTCCTCAGGTAGGCATAGCTTCAGGGCCTGAGTTAGGCACAGCCTCAGGCCTTCACTTAGGGACAGCGACAGGGCTTTCTTAGGGACAGTGTCAGGACCTTGGTTAGAAATGAGTCAGGATATTAGCTCAGGTTAGTGTCCGGATTTTAGTTATTGCCGGCAGCAGGGCCTATATTAGGGACAGATTCCGGGCCTTAGTTTGAGACAGTGTCAGGGCCTTAGTTAATACTAGTCTGAGTCTTAGTTATGGAGAGCATTAGGGCTTGAGTGAGGATAAGAGGCAGGAAATTAGCTCGGGACAGAGTCAGCTTCCAGGCCAGGGATAGTGTCAGGAAATGAGCTAGTGATAGCGTGAAGACCTTAGTTATTGAGAGCATCAGGGCCTTAGCTGGGGCCAGTGTCAGGGCCTTAATCAGGACCAGTGTCATGTCTTGATGTAGGGACAGCATCAGAGCCTAATTAAGGTACGGCAACAGGGCCCAGTGAGGCCTGTCTTTAGGGCCTGAGTGAGGGACAGTGTCAGGGCATGACGTAGGAGTAGTATAAGGGCCTCTGTAGGATCAGCATTAGGGTCTTCGTTAAAGACATTCTCAGGGCCTCTGTTAGGGACAGCCTCAGGGCCTCACTTAGGGACAGGGTCATGGCTTACTTTGGAACAGTTTCAGGAACTTGGTAAGACATGGGTCAGGATATTAGCTCAGGATAATGTCAGGACTTTAGATATTGATGGCAGCAGGGCCTTAGTGACAGTGCCAGGGCCTGACTTAGGACGAATATCAGAGCCTTTGTTAGGTACAGTGTCAGGGACTGAGTTAGGAATAGTGTTAGGGCCTCAGTTAGGGACAGCGTCAGGGCCGGATTTAGGACAAGCATCTAGGCCTTAGTTAGGGACAGTGTCAGGGCCTTGGGACTAAATATGGGGTCTGAGGTATTCACAGCATAAGGGCTTCACTTAGCTTAAGAGGCAGGACATTTGCTAGGGATAGGGTTAGGGTAAAGTTTAGGGATCGTGTCAGGAAATGACCTAGGGATAGTGACAAGACCTTAGTCACTGAGAGTATCAGGGCCTTATTTAGGACCAGTATCATGGCTTCAGGTAGGGACAGCATCAGAGCCTGACTTAGGGAGAGCGACAGGGCCTGAGTGAGGCCTAGCGTCAGGCCCTTAGCTGGGGACACTGTCAGGGCATGATGTAGGAGCTGCATCAGGGCCTTTGTTGGGTCAGCAATAGGGTCTTAAAGACATGATGAGGGCCTGAGGTAGTCACAGTGACAAAGCCTCAGTTAGGCATAGCTTCAGGGCCTGAGTTAGGCACAGCCTCAGGCCTTCACTTAGGGACAGTGACAGGGCTTTCTTAGGGACAGTGTCAGGACCTTGGAAAGACATGGGTCAGGATATTAGCTCAGGACGTTAGGACTTTAGATATTGAATGCCACAGGGCCTTAAGGCAGTGTCAGGGCCTGACTTAGGATGAGCATCTGAGCCTTTGTAAGGTACAGTGTCAGGGACTGAGTTAGGTGTAGTGTCAGGGCCTGAGTTCGGACGAGCCTCCAGGCCTCAGTTAGGGACAGCGTCATGGCCTCGGGACTAATTTCAGGGCCTTAGTTAAGGGCAGCATCAGGGATTTAGTTAGCATAAGGGGCTCGACTTTAGTTAAAGATAAGGTTAGGTTAAGGTCTAGGGATAGTGTCAGGACATGACCTAGGGATAGTGCCAAGACAATAGTTACTTAGAGCGTCAGGGCCTAATTTAGGACCAGTGTGAAGGTTTCAGGTAGGGACAGCATCAGAGCCTGACTTAGGGAGAGTGACAGGGCCTGATTGAGGCCTAGCGTCGGGCCCTTAGCTGGGGACACTGTCAGGGCATGATGTAGCAGCAGCATCAGGGCCTTTGTTGGATCAACAATAGGGTCTTAGTTAAAGACATGATCAGGGCCTGAGGTAGTCACAGCGTCAAGTCCTCAGGTAGGCATAGCTTCAGGGCCTGAGTTAGGCACAGCCTCAGGCCTTCACTTAGGGACAGCGACAGGGGTTTCTTAGGGACAGTGTCAGGACCTTGGTTAGAAATGAGTCAGGATATTAGCTCAGGTTAGTGTCCGGATTTTAGTTATTGCCGGTAGCAGGGCCTATATTAGGGACAGATTCTGGGCCTTAGAGACAGTGTCAGGACCTTTGTTAATACTAGTCTGGGTCTTAGTTATGGAGAGCATTAGGGCTTGAGTGAGGTTAAGAGGCAGGAAATTAGCTCGGGACAGAGTCAGTTTCCAGGCCAGGGATAGTGTCAGGAAATGAGCTAGTGATAGCGTGAAGACCTTAGTTATTGAGAGCATCAGGGCCTTAGCTGGGGCCAGTGTCAGGGCCTTAATCAGGACCAGTGTCATGTCTTGATGTAGGGACAGCATCAGAGCCTAATTAAGGTACGGCAACAGGGCCCAGTGAGGCCTGTCTTTAGGGCCTGAGTGAGGGACAGTGTCAGGGCATGATGTAGGAGTAGTATAAGGGCCTCTGTAGGATCAGCCTTAGGGTCTTCGTAAAAGACATTCTCAGGGCCTCTGTTAGGGACAGTTTCAGGACCTTGTTAAGAGATGGGTCAGGAAATGGGCTCAGGATAGTGTTAGGACATTAGATATTGAAGGCAGCAGGGCCTTAGTTAGAGACAGTGTCAGGGCCTGCGTTAGGACTAGCATCAGAGCCTCTGTTAGGTACTGTGTCAGGGCCTGAGTTAGGAATAGTGTTAGGGCATTAGTGAGGGACAGTTCTGGGCTGGATTTAGGACGAGCATCTAAGCCTTAGTTAGTGACAGTGTCCTGGCCTTGGGCCTAAATTCAGTGTCTGTGTTAGGCACAGAGTAAGGGCTTCAGTTAGCATAAGAGGCAGGACATTTGCTACGGATAGGTTTAGGGTAAAGTTTATGGATCGTGTCGGGAAATGACCTAGGGATAGTGTCCAGACCTTAGTCACTGAGAGTATCTGGCCCTTAATTAGAACCAGTATCAAGGATTCAGGTAGGGACAGCGTCAGAGCCTGACTTAGGGAGAGTGACAGGGTCTGAGTGAGGCCTAGCGTCAGGCCCTTAGCTGGGGACACTGTCAGGGCATGATGTAGCAGCAGCATCAGGGCCTTTGTTGGATCAGCAGTAGGGTCTTAGTTGCTAAGCAACATCCAGGCCCATAACCCTTCGGAGTCACCCTGTGTAGGCCGCGTGTAGTGCAACACACTGCACTGTGTTTTGGGACAGCTTGATTTACCCAATACTCCCACACGTTCGCGAACACCTTTCTAGCATGTCCAATATGCCGTGTAAGTCTGACTCATTGCCCTAGTCTGAGCTGCACTAAGAGAAACACTTGGCTTCGCATTCCATCTAAGACCTCCTACCTGAAGTCACCCTGCCTCCAGGAGAAAGTCGGCTTGCGTTCCGACTGCCACTGAAGCCCAGTTCTTCGTGTAACACTGCAGGCTTTTGAAGAGCCACAGGCCCGGATGTCTAGCTAGGGCGTACCTTGGTTGAGGCAGTTCGCTAGATGCAGAACACCCTGCTTTGAGGAGTTTATTCAGGGAAGGAACCGCTGGGTAACCTGTGTCTCTTTTCACTTGTTAGAAACCACAGGGATGTATGCTGTGTGTGCCTATGGAAATGGGGGCCTGATGGAACTAATCTTGCTTTCCCATTTTGAAAGCTCCATTCATGCTTCCTTGAAGCTACCTGAAATTCACTGCTGTTGACAGTCCTCTAGCCACTCTAGGCCTGGCTCTGCAAAGAAAGTGAGTTTCCTCTAGCTAAACAGGGTTCTTCCATGGCCGGGGTGGGGCTCAGCCTTCCATGCTCTAGAGCTAAAAGTAAACTCAACGTAAGTACTTGCCTCGAGGAAAGGCCCTGAATCTCCATACAGAAACGGAGGCATGCGGCTGTTTCCATGAGGCCTTAGTCGCTGTTCTGCTGTATTTTAAAGGAAGTACCCTTTTCAGGACTCCTAGGCCCCTCGGGTGTGCATCATTTCCCTCCAGGATCACTGAGTAGCTCCAGACCCCTGTGGGCCTGCTGAGCAACATCGAGGCCCATAGGTCGGTCCCTCGGAGGTCCTCTGTGTATGCCGAGTGATGGGGAAATCTCTGCACGTTCCTTAAGGAGAGCTACATTTTCAGAGCCCTCGAACTGCCTCAGGACCACATTTCTGGCCAGTGCAACGTGTCATGGAAGTCTTCGTCATGGCCGTCGTCTGAGCTGCCATGGGAAAACATTTTGCTTACAATTCTTCCAGGACCTCGTACTTGAAGTCACTCCACTCGAGGAGAAATTCACCCTCCTACTATGCTGTGTTGCTAACGGGACACTCAGTGTGAGCACTGGCCTCAAGGTAAGGCCCTGAATTGCCGTGCAGAAGCCAAGGCATGCAGGAGTTTACATGACGCCGAAGACACTGCTCCACATTATCTTAATGGCAGTACGCTTTTCAGGACACCTAGGAGCCTCGCGTGGGCACGCTATTCCCAGCAGCAACAGTGAGTCCCTCCAGGCCCCACTGGGCCAGTTAAGCAACTTCCAGGCCCGTACACTTTCGGAGCCACACTGTGTATGCCGAGTATAGGGCAACACACTGCACTCCTTCATGAGACAGCATGAAATCCCCAGCACTCCCAGAATTTCGTGAACACTGTTCTAGCACGTCCAACATGACGCTGAAGTCGGATTCATTGCCTTAGTCTGAGTTACACTGAGAAAACCCTCGGCTTTGCATTGCATCTAGGATCTCCTGCCTGAAGTCACCCTGCCTCCAGGAGAAAGTCGGCTTTTGTTCCGAATGCCACCAAAGCCCAGTTCTTCATGTAAAACTGCAGGCTATGAAGAGCCGCAGGCCCGGAGACATAGCTAGGGCGTACTTTGGTTGAGGCAGTTGGCTAGATGCAGAACACCCTCCTTCGAGGAGTTGATCCAGGGAAGGAACCCCTGGGTAACCTGTGTCTCTTTTCACTTGTTAGAAACCACAGGGATGTGTGCTGCGTGTGCCCATGGAAATGGGGGCTGATGGATCGAGCCTTGCTTTCCCATTGTGAAAGCTCCATTTGTGCTGCCTTGAAGGACCTGAAATTCACCGCTGTTGACTGGCCTCCAGCCACTGTACGCCTGGCTCTGGGAAGAAAATAAGTTTTCTCTAGCTAAACTTGGTGCTTCCATGGCCAGGG
The DNA here is from genome assembly GCF_949987515.2 of Delphinus delphis. Lineage (NCBI taxonomy): Eukaryota > Metazoa > Chordata > Mammalia > Artiodactyla > Delphinidae > Delphinus > Delphinus delphis. The sequence continues at coordinate 20,834 of NC_082686.1, read as the reverse complement.
TGGAGCTCATCCTGCCATTCTCTAGATATAAAGGGAAACGCAACGTGAGTACTTGCCTGAGGAAAGTCCCTGAGTATTCGTACAGAAAGGGAGGCATGCAGCTGTTTCCATGAGGTCTTAGTCGCTGTTCTGCTGTATTTTAAAGGAAGTACCCTTTTCAGGACTACTAGGCCCCTCGGGTGTGCATCATTTCCCTCCAGGATCACTGAGTAGCTCCAGACCCCTGTGGGCCTGCTGAGTAACATCAAGGCCCATAGGTCGGTCCCTCGGAGGCCCTCTGTGTATGCCGGGTTATGGGCAACACACTGCATGTTCCATAAGGAGAACTACATTTCCAGAGCCCTCAAAAAGCCTCAGGACCGTATTTCTTGCCAGTCCGACGTGCCATGGAAGACTTCGTCAAGGCCATTGTCCGAGCTGCCATGGGAAAGCATTCTGCTTACAATTCTTCGAGGACCCCGTACCTGAAATCTCTCTGATCGAGAAGAAATTCACCATCCGACCATGCTGTGCCGCTAACGGGACACTCAGCGTGAGCACTTGCCTGTAGGTTAATCCTTGAATTTCCGTGCGGAAGCGGAGGCGTGCAGCAGTTTCCCTGAGGTTTTAGCTCTGCTGTGCATTATCTTAACAGCAGCACGCTTTTCAGGACACCTAGGAGTTTCACGTGGGCACCCTGTTCCCGGCAGGAACAGTGAGTCGCCCCAGGCCCCCCCTGGGCCTGCTAAGCCACTTGCAGGCCCGTAGCCCTTTGGAGCCACCCTGTGTATGCCACGTACAGGGCAACACACTGCACTCCTTCCTGGGACAGGTTGAAATCCCCAGCACTCTCACAGGTTCACGAACACGGTTCTAGCTCGTCCAACATGCCCTGGAAGTCTGACTCATAGCGCTAGTCTGAGCTGCACTGAGAAAAACCCTCGGCTTCGAATTCCACCTAGAACCTCCTGCCTGAAGTCACCCTGCCTCCAGGAGAAAGTCGTCTTGCGTTCCTACTGCATCTAAAGCCCGGTTCTTCATGTAACACTGCAGGCTTTTGAAGAGCCACAGGCCCGGATGTCTAGCTAGGGCGTACCTTGGTTGAGGCAGTTAAGTAGATGCAGAACACTCTGCTTCGAGGAGTTGATACGGGGAAGGAAACACTGGGTAACCTGTGTCCCTTTTGACTTGTTAGAAACCACAGGGATGTATGCTGCTTGTGCCCATGGAAAAGGGGGACTGATGGAAGTAGCCTTGCTTTCCCATTTTGAAAGCGCCATGCATGGTGCCTTGAGGGACCTGAAATTCACTGCTGTTGACAGACCACTAGCCACTGTAGGCCTGGTTCTGGGAAGAAAATGAGTTTCCTCTATCTAAGCCAGGTGCTTCTATGGCCGGGGTGGAGCTCAGCCTGCCATGCTCTATTGGTAAAGGGAAACGCAACGTGAGTACTTGCCTCGAGGAAAGGCCTTGAGTATCCGTACAGAAAGGGAGACATGCAGCTGTTTCCATGAAGTGTTAGTCGCTGTTCCTCTTTATTTTAAAGGAAGTACCCTTTTCAGGACTCCTAGGCCCCTCTGATGTGCATCATTTCCTTCCAGGATCACTGAGTACCTCCAGACCCCTGTGGGCCTGCTGACCGTCATCGAGGCCCATAGGTCGGTCCCTCGGAGGCCCTCTGCATATGCCGAGTGATGGGCAACACACTGCACGTTCCTTAAGGAGAGCTACATTTCCATAGCCCACGAATAGCATTCAGGACCACATTTCTGGCTAGTCTGATGTGACATGGAAGTCTTTGTCATGGCCCTCGTCTGAGCTGCCATTATAAAACACTCTGCTTAGAATTCTTCGAGGACCTCGTACCTGAAGTCACCCTTCCCAAGGAGAAAGCATGCTACCATGCTGTTTCACTAACGGGACGCTCAGCGTGCGCACTTGCCTCGAGGTAATGCCTACTGCGTGCTGTGACCCATATCACCTGTGAGGGCACAAGCCACAAGCATATGTTGGGTCCTGTTAGCCTCCCAGCCAGTCCCTGAAGGTGAGGGCGGCCCTGTAGACCCCAGCCCTCTCTACCACGCCTAGTAGGTGGAAGACCCACTTCTCCTTGCCATTCCAGAAGTGGTTCTGGGGCTGTTCTGGGAGGGCTTCTGGGGTTACGCAGGCTGAGCCCCTGTTGCTAAGTCCCCACTTCCCCACAAGAGCCTCCAGAGCAAGCTGTTTGCCCTGTTGCCTGAATGACTGCCCACCAGTTTTCTCAGGAAAGAATCAGGGGTTTCTGTAGCAGCGTCTGCAGGCAGCTGTGCATCTGGGCCCACGTTCACATCTTCTGTGTAAACACTGAGAACCTTCCCTGACACGTGCCCCCGGCTGACCCCCTCCGCATGTCGACCACAGGCCCCAGTGTGGGCATCAGACTGGCCGCCCGTCTCAGCCTCCTGTTGTTGTCAGAGCTGCTCCAGGCTCTGCTCAGGACCCGTGTACCCACTTTTCACAGGGCTGTCCTGCACCCCCACCTTCAGCAGGAGTTCCCCTAAGTATTTAAGGTAAGGGGTCCAGAGATAAGAAAGGAAGCTACAAACAAACAAAGAGATGGACCCAGCTGGGACCAAGATGGCAACGAATGTGACCTCCAACTGACCCTGAGTCTCATCACATGTTGAATTTACTATATCAGCATATTAAGTGACACACCCACCGGCGGCGATGGCTGGACATGAAGGACCAGAAACGGGTAAAAGGAGGTGGTACCCCAGCGCCTTGGAAGAAGCCCCGCCCCTTCCCCAGAAGGCTTCTTCATCCCATCACTAGCCTCCCTCCTCCTCCCTTTGTCTTTACTCTTTAAAATTAAACCTCTCTCTCCAGGAGGGCGAGAAGGTGATCTGTGAACTCAGTTCCCGCTTCTCCATTCTTTGGCCACTGAGTAGAGCCTGTGCTGTGTTGGTCTCGGCTTTGGTTCTGTTATTTGCCTACTTGAACCCACGTGGGAAAAGGAAACCTTCCCCGCTGAGGCAGAGCGCCTCTCAGGCTGGGGCCCGAGCAGGGTCCACATGACTTCACCTGGTAACAGTCTGTAAGGGGATGGTGGTCTCTGCCCGCGCCGTGGGGAGGGAACGCCTACAGCCACAGCACCGGCTCCGTGGACGGCACGGCGCCTCGTGGGCCTGGACTGTGTGCTCTTGTCCCCCCACGCCTGACACCCCCTGACAGTCGTGACGTGGTGACACTGGCTGCTGGGCGTCCAGTCAGGGGGGACCAGAGGCAGCACCTGGTACCAGGTGAGATGTGCCTTTTCACGGGCAGGGGACATAGGAGATATTAGGACTTTGTGTCTAGAAAACAAACCAAACGGCTAGAAGGTGATCTGAGCTGTGAACTTGAAACCCACGTGCGAGGTGAGGGCTCCCACTGGACACTGGCTTGGGAGCTTCCGCACAGGCGAGACCACACCCGTGCTTCCCGCCCGACCCCTCCAGGCCTCCCTGTGGGCACAGCTGGACCTGCACCCCTCAGGCTCCCCGACCCAGAGCCTGGAGGGCCGATGCTGCCGGGGCCTGGGGACGCGAGGGGTCCCTCCACCAACGCTGCTCGGCCCCTCCTGCCCAGTGACCAGGGGAGGGAAGCCCCGTGGAGTCTGAGGCCCGGCACAGGCGAAGCTCGTACCTCCCCCCCCGAACCCCGGCCCCGCCCTGCTTCCTCAGGCCCACCGCCTGCCCCTCCCGGTGCCCGCGTCCCACAGACCCACATTCCCGGTGTGGACGTTCACGTTCACAAGCCGCTCCATGTCCTGTTCCCACATGGGACACCCCCATTCCTGCTTCTCCCTAATGAGGGCCTGGACCCCGAATGTTCTGGGCAGGAAGAGGGCCGAGGAGGATGCCGGCCTGTCCCATCTGCCTCCCGGGGGCCCAGACACAGGGTTCGGGGGCTGCTGGGCCTTGAGGTCTGGATGCTCCCAGGTGTGGGATGAACCTGCCACTGCCCGCTGGAGCTGCTCCTTCCGAGATTCGGGAAACGGGGGGACCCACCAAATGGAGCCCGTCCTCAGGCTCTGCTGCAAGTCTGCTCGGCTTTGCTCTCCTGATCCTGAAGACAGACCTGCGGGAAACAGGGCCTGCGATTCCCATACTGACGGTGTTCTGTGGAATTTCCACTAGACCCCTTCCTACCCTGTTCTGAGCAAATTACTAGTCAGTCCATGCTACCATCACCCCAGGAGCAGACCAGGAAGCTGAGGCTCCGAGAAGCCAAGTAATCCAGCCGGAAGCACAGCTGTGGGACACGGAGTGGGGTCTGCACCCGCCGCCCGCCCAGGGGGACTGCCCACTCCCCGCAGCTTCCACGCCTGTTCCCTTCACCCCCTCCCGGGGCCAGCTCACAGAGCCTCCTCCTGGGGGGACTCACTTACCTTCTTCTAACAGGATCCGTCTCACTGGCCTGTTCTGGGATCACCCGGAAGCTTGTCACTGAAGCAGGATCAGCCTCACGTCACCAGGGCAGCTTTCCTGGATCACACTCACCACCTGCACGTCCACTCTCAGCTCAGACCCAGAAAGGCCCCCTCGGCCCCGAGCCCCATGGCTCTGCCTGGGCTCCCACCCCCTCCTGCCTGGTCCATCCCTCTCATGTCCCCTGCAGCGTCACCAGGAGCTCCCACCTGCCCCAGGCAGGCTGTCTGCTCTGTCCTGGGGAGGCCTCCATGGTGTCAGGTGGAAGACATAAGAGGTACCCGTGGGGCCTTCCTCACGCAGCCCAGTGGCCAGCACCCGCCTACTCACCTCATCACTCTGGATGGATGGGTTCGGGGGGCCCGTGGCATCTCCTGGTTCTCATTTCATCCCAGCACTGTCCACAGGGAAGTTGCTAAGCAACTCTGTGCCGGCTGCACAGAGAGGGCGCTCATACACATGCCCTACTCCCAGCACACAGGGGTCTCGTGGTCAGGCCCCTCCCTAGATATGGAGCTCACCTGGGCAGGCACCCAGCAAGGCTGGGCACACAGGAACCGTGCATGTAGCCCTCATTGCAGAGCACCCCCAGCTCACCTGTCGCTCAGAGCTGACCCTGAGCACCTCAGAGCAGGACCTGAACTAACAAACAGCAGCTCCAACAGGTCTGTGAGCCTGGGGTTCACTCTGTGCGGCCTCCTTCCACCGGGTCTTCCAGAGGCTTCCACTGCAGCTGGGGCACCAGGCCTCTGTCTCCACCCACCACCCCTCCTCTCCCTGACTCCTGGGTTCCTTTCATTAGGAGAGGGTCTTGAAGTTGTCTCCCACTCATGGACCAGAGAAAACGATTAGAAAACAAGCAGGGCTGCAGCCCCGTGTCTATCCTGACTCTCAGGACCCCACACCTGTTCCTTGGACCTGGCCAGTGCATCAAGGCCCATTTTCTGCAGCTATGAGCCCCTGAGGGAGAGGATTGGCTGACCTGGGCAGCCTGACCCGGCCCACCAGCCCTCCCCAGGTGTGCCTGGGTTGAGACCAATATAAACACCGCTCCAGGCAGCAAGAGCCCCTGCAGCTGTGCCTGACGCCATATTCTCTGGTCCGTCAGCAGTCTCGGGGCTGGGCTGGTGGGAGGGAGTAGGGCCCACGGCTCTGTGGGTGGCCTGGTGTGAGTGGGGCTCTGCTGGACTTTCTGCAGGAGTTGCCGGGCTGCCACCTGCTAAAGAAGAGGATGTGTCACCCATACCTGCCGCTGGAATTTCTCCCCGGGCAGAGGTGAGGAAGGAGAAAAGCAGTGGGGGCCTGGACAGGAGGGGTTCCTCAGGCAGGGAAATGGAAAGCTTCCAGAAGAGCGCCCGGGACCAGGACCATCCTGGCTGGCCTGCAGGCACAAACTCGGCCGGCGTGCTGTGGCTGGGGTGGCTCCAAGCCCTTTCCTCTAGGCTTTAAAGTCTTTGCACACATTCAGGTGTTTTACCTGGGAAGGGTGGGAACAGTTCAGCAGCAGCTGGCCTGGGGCTCAGCTCACGTTTACTCACAGACGCCTCGGCACCGTCCCCCAGCCCTGCAATGAGAACGCTCCTTGCAGCGGGGGGCTTCTGGCTGCATGCGAGACGATTCCCCACGTCTGTTGGTCAGAATTGTTTATCACTGGGGCAAGTGTTCTGATAGGGTTTTCATCTGTGTAACTAGTGGGTTCTTAATTAACAACGTGAACGGTGACCTCAGAGGTCCTGAATCAGGATGGAAATACTTATCCCCAACATGTACAGGCGTAAAAACCTGGGGAGGGGGCTTCCCTGGTGGCTCAGTGGTTGAGAGTCCGCCTGCCAATGCAGGGGACACGGGTTCGTGACCCGGTCCGGGAGGATACCACATGCTGCAGAGCGGCTGGGCCTGTGAGCCATGGCTGCTGAGCCTGTGTGTCCGGAGCCTGTGCTCTGCAACAGGAGAGGCTGCAACAGTGAGAGGCCCATGTACCGCAAAAAAAAAAAAAAAAAAAGGAAAAGAAAAAACCTGGGGAGGCTGTGTGCAGCCGGCACCCTTAGGGATTGGCTGCCGACTGACCCCTCAACATTCTGGTGTCCAGCCACTGCTTTAGGATTTCTGGGGCCCAATGCTGACTCTATGGGTTCTGCAATCCAGCCTCTGTCGGCCTTTAATGAGACCCGCACTTCCAGGATCCTACAGAGCAGGGTCTGTGTGACTGTTCTGTGGCTTCTATAAAAAATGACCACAAGCTGGGTGGTTTAGAACAACAGGAATTCATCCTCCCCCAGTCTTGGAGACCAGACATCTGAGATCAAGGTGTTGCAGGACAGAAGTCTCTCCAGAGGCTCCAGGATAGGGTTCTTCCTGCCTTTTCCAGCTTCTGGGGTCTCCAGGCGTCCCCAGGCTTGTGGCTGCATCCCTCCCGTCTCTGTCTCTGTCTTCACGTGGTTTCTCCTCTATGTCTGTGTTTCTCCTCTTTCGTCTCTCATAAGGACTCTCAGTTGGATTGAGGGTCACCCTAACCCAAGATGACCTCACCTCTAGATCCTTAACTACATATACAAAGACCCTTTTCCCAGATATGGTCCTGTTCACATGTTCTGGGGGGGGCACATGTTTTGGGGCCAGCATTCAACCCATTACCTGTGTATAAAATAACACTCTTTTAGGAGATTACCAAGGTCCCGTATGGACTGGCAAAGACAGTAGCCATGTAGGTGGTGAACGTGGGGCCGTGGTGGTCTGGGGAGAATGAGGACCCTGGAATCACCTGTAAAGGATGAAGTCCTGGCTGCATTAGGTGAGCTCTTCCACCACGGGGCCCGTGGAAACAGTCACTCCACTCTGTCTGTGGAAAGGGACCCAGTGCCGAGTCCAGAAGTGGTTATGTTGCAAAGCTGGCTCTTCCGGGATCTCATCATCAATAGCATCATGTAACCAATAACTACGGGCTTGGGGGAATCGGTTTCTGGCACATGATGACAGCACTGTCTCTTTAGGCTCATCCAGCCTAGAATAGGAATGTTTGAAGGAGAAGAGTTTGGGAGATTGTAAAGCTTGGTTGTCAAGGCAACTGAGCAGGTTTGTCAAGGTTGTCAAGGAAAGTTCCTCCTTAAACTGAAGGCAGGGCTGGGAGAGCTGAACTCCAGGGATCTTTTAAAGGGGCTGCTCTGAAGCACCATCACCTAAGAGGTGGTCTCAGCATGAGCTGGGGTTTGAGAAAAGTGTGATGAGATGAAGCCTGACTTTCTGTGACAGCTGGGGAGGGGTTTGTAAAGCACCTTGGCTTTTAAGGCAAAGTTTGTTGCTGGAACAAAGTGTCTCCCAAAACTGGGGTGAAGTTCAAGATGTCTCCGTCCCTTTCTTGTGAGAGTCCAGGGCAGGTGGGTGTCAGGTCCCAGGCTCTGTCCCCGTTGCTTCTCCTCCGTGCTTCCAGGTGAGGGCTCCAACCAGCAGGGTGGGGTGACCAGGTGGGCATCATGCCCTCCATCCTAGGATGCAGGCTGGCCAAGGCCCTCACCACCTCCACCCCTTCCCCTTGCTAACATGAGACACTGCGCCCCATCTGTAAGGGGTGGGAAGGCTGGGAGGTGCAGGGTAGCCGTGAACAGGAAAAAGGGAAATGGGTTTTGATGGGCAGCTGTGCGGCCCTGCTGTGAGGGTCACCTGGACGGTAGCGCAGAGACTCTGGGTCCTATGAAGCTTCGATGTCTTGTGGTTCTGGAAGTCCTATAGGAGATGGTCCACAGCAGGTGAAGCTAATGCTCTCAGTGGAGCTGGTGAAGCCAAAGATCTGCAGTTCAGACTGAAGGTGCCGATGTACATACAGGACAAAACCATCTCGTGTGAATGTAGTTCAGGCACGTTTGACATGAATGCAGCCATGTTAATGCCTAGCATCTTCTATCTTGTG